>NC_059425.1:20245284-20572333 GCF_021028975.2 Sphaerodactylus townsendi | reverse complement strand
TCCACCTTCACACTGCGTAGGAAGAGAACCACAGCTGAGAGAAGCAGCCGGCTGAGCTGTGTCTCCAGCCCCCGCGGAGGGCTCACTTAATTCTCTGGAAATACGTTCTCAGTTTGAAGATGACAATAATAGCTTAAGAATAATTGACGTGTTAATAAGAAGATGCCTTCAAACACAGCGTTGGCCCGTTTTGGTGAAGCAGAGACCGGGGGAGGGGGAAGGGAAGCAGTTGAAGGCGGAGGTGGGAGAATAATTTAAGCGGAGACGTTGCAGAGGAAGGCGACGGAGAGAAGGGAGCGACTCCATCCTAGAAACGAGGGTTGCCAGCGTTTCCTCTCTCCTGGGTTCTTGTGCCTTGAATGCCCACCTGACAGGCCGAGATGCCACTGGTGAAGCTTCCCTCTTGATTTCCATCTATAGTTGGAAACAAATTCTGTAGGCTGCTGTTCTGTACGCTGGGAGGTGCTCATTTAAGCCAAAGAACACATCTTCAGTTCCTCTGAAGGTGCCCGCCACAGATGCAGGCAAAACGTCAGGAGAAAATGCTACCGGAACACGGCCACGCAGCCCGGAAACCCCACCACACCCTAGAGATTCCGGCCGTGAAAGCCTTCGACAATACTATGCCAAAGCAGCCGGTGCGACTGTAACTCCATTTTTTCTTGTCCCAATATCTGTCTGCTTAGTCTTGGAAGAAAGAAGCCTGCGTGAAGTACCCCTAGAGATCAAGGGGAACTCAGGAGCTGTAGCAAAGAATGCCGGGAAAGAACACACCTTCACTCCGTCTCACACTCGACACACCGCGGTGCCACGCACATACGGTACCACACACAATGGACACCAAAGCACAACTCGTGTGTCATGAGATCATATATATATATATATATTTCATTTTTCTTTTCCCAGCTTTAGGCGAAATTTTCATCAGTCCCACATCAAATCCAACAGTCTTGGCGGCAGTTCCTGTAATTCCTCGGTTGCTGACAGCTCTCGGCTAGTTCCTGCTCCTTTGTAAACTTTGCAAGGGAAATTGTTGTGTTTTGCAATTATGTTTTGCTCCCTCACCCTTGGGGAGTGGGGAGGGATTGTGGTCCCCTCCCCCCCACCCCAGAAAAACAATCTTGTAAACATTCAGCCATGGCCATCCTCTGCCTCGGTTTCTTTTCCCTCCTTCCCACCCCCCACCCCAAGCTGTTTTTGCTTTGAACGTTGCAAAAAAGAGAAAGCATTCAGGCCCCTTCTCCCCAGGAGACGGCTCCGTGGTCCAAGATCCGAGGAGAGGGGTGTGACATTAATGCCAGAGTCAGCATAGGACATCTGCCCCCATTCCCCTCGTGTAATCTGGCCTTGGGTTTGGCAGTGTTGAGGAAGAAGGAAGCTAGTCATGAAAGAACGCAGGGGGGTGACATTTGGACCATGCCCTGTCCCATCCCCCCCAGGCAAGACTAATGCTCCTCAGCTCTTCATCCCTGGCGATCGATGGGGGGTCCCGATAAACAAGAAAGGGCCTCTGCTATGGAGAAGGAAGAAGCCACAAAAAAGTGAACTCAGAACAAGAGAGGCAGCAGAAGGAGAAGAAAGATCCCCCCCCCAGCCAAATCTAATTGGTCCACGGCGTTTTGGAAGAGTAGCGGCAGCAGAGCAGCAAAGGGCCAAATGTGCAAAGATGGGGGCCTTTTTCCTCCCTATGGGGCGTCCATCCGCTCTGATCCTTTACCTTTCTTCATCTGGGGGGAGGAAGACTCTTAAAATTGGTACTGCCTTCCTCGTGGAGGTAGAACGACTCCTGGGAAAGAGGGGCTGGCAATTCCCACCCCTGGCCGGCCGCTGTGCTCATGGCCCTGATGCTGTGCCCTTCGGAGCGCAAAGAGAAGAAGCAGAGGACTTGGCCCCATGCTCCCTAGTGAGACGAATGGCTTAAGACCCAGAGCTCAAAGGCGGCGGCTGACTCTTGCGGAGACAGAATAAGGTGTACAGCAAGAAAGAAGCAGCAGGGGTTTTGGGTGGTGGCGGAGCAGGTTGCTATTGGGGGGGTGCTATTCAATCTCTAGGATAAGATCGTCCCCTTCCAAACTCATGTCTCGCTTGACGTAGATTTTTTTGACGGTGCCCGACAAGGGAGAGTTGACCACCGTCTCCATCTTCATGGCGCTCAGGACGCAGAGCGGCTGCCCCTTCTCGATGGCGGCCCCTTCCTGCACTTTGATGTCAATCACTTTCCCAGGCATGGGGGCTCCAATCTGGCCTTTAACGTCCTTCAGGGCTTTGGGGTGGAAATGCATTTCCTGCAGCGGAAAGAGTCGGGGCGGGGAAGGAGAAGAAACAATAGGATCGTAGTCTAGATGCCTTCCTTCCTGATGAGCTACCTTTCCTGATGAGCTACCTATGTGTGGGGAAGGGGGAAGACTGTTTGTTTTGAATATGAGTTAATGGAAACCGGCAGAGGAAAACAAGGAAAAGTAAGGACAAAATAGCTCAGTAGAAATCTTCCCCCTGATGGGCTAGCTTTCTACCTGCAGGGAGTTTGATCTTTATTAAAATGGGGGCAATTCTCCCCTCTGCATTCTAAAGTGGCAGCATCTCACTCCATTCTTTTGAACATGTGAGCCAGCTGCTAAGGAAAGGAACAGACAGACAAGGATGGCTCTGTTGACTGCTATTTGCTCTGTACCTCCATGGATAGAGGTAATGTAAATAGCAGATGGTGGGGACAAACAGGGCAGGCATCCTTTCTGTGTCAGTTCCTTGAGGCTCTTGGCTTGCTGGCTGAAAGTACCCCAAGGCAAAACATCCAAAAGTAAGGCTGGAAACTGATTTTTTTTAAAAGAAACTTTATTCCCAGGGTGCTGTGTGGTTTCCGGGCAGGCGAAATGTCAGGAGAGAATGCTGCTAGAACATGACCGTACCGCCTGGAAACCACACAGCACCCCAGTGATTCCGGCCGTGAAAGCCTTCGACAAAACTTTATCCCCAGTTTGCCTCAAAACTTATTTCTCTCTCCACGGTCCTTTCCATATGAAAAATGCAAGCATATGCATCATGGTGCAGCGATTCCTCCACTTTCTGTGTCGAATAACAGGATCTGGTTTGCTCACAGGATTGCTTTTTCCTGCCCTTCACTTTTGCATCAGGGGACAGATCTGCCCATTGAGCTAAAGCCCCCCCATGAACAGAACGGATCCACAGGATCCAACCCAAGACAGTCAACGCAGGCACAGTTGACGTGGGTGAATTAGAACACCCGCTGCCATAAAACTCTCATTATTGTACCTTAATGCATACATTTGTATCTGCAGCTGGAAAGGGACTGGTCTCTCCCGGTATGTCCCTCGAAGATTATTGTGCTTGGCAAATGAGAATCTGCTGGTGATCCCTGGCCCAGAGGAGGTCTGGCTCGCCTCAGCTAGGGCCAGGGCATTTTCTGGTGGAACGCTCTGTCCAGTAAGACCCAGGCCTGATAAGACCTAATGATGTTTTGCAGGGCTTGTAAGACAGAGTTTTTCTACCAGGCAGCTATAGTTTTTCCATCATTGGCCTCCCACTTTTTTCCATTTGCCTTGCTTTCCTCTAATATACTACTAGGTTATATACTCCAGATTAGTGGCCATCACCACCTTATGCTGCCACAGGAGGTGGTGATGGCCACTAAACTGGATAGCTTTAAAAGGGGCTTGGACAGGTTTATGGAGGAGAACTTGATCTATGGCTACCAATCTTGATCCTCCTTGATCTGAGATTGCAAATGCCTTAGCAGACCAGGTGCTCAGGAGCAGCAGCAGCAGAAGGCCATTGCTTTCACCTCCTGCATGTGAGCTCCCAAAGGCTTCTGGTGGGCCACAGATTGCTGGACTAGATGGACTCTGGTCTGATCCAGCAGGCTCTTTCTTATGGTCTTACGTTCAGACTGCCTTAGTTTTATCTTGTTGATTCAGTTGTCATCCAGGTTAGATGTGTTTTTAACATTTTGTTGTCCTTTTAACGTGTTGAAAGCTGCCCTGAGCCCGTGAGGGGAAGGGTGGCATACAAAATTAATGAATGAAACACAAATAAACGAAAGGAACAGCAGCAAGCTCAAAAATGCAACGAGGACGCCTGCAGACACAAATCAGTCTTCTGCAGCAACTCTTGGGTTTTTTTTGCTCCCGTTTCTGTGGATCGATACAGCTCCCTCGTTAAGATGGGCTGCCACAGTGGTGCAGTGATAATGTCGGACTAGGATCCGGGAGAGCAGGGTTCGAATCCTCATTCTGCCACGGAAGCTGGCCGGGTGACCTTAGGCCAAATAGTAGATTCTTTTAGAGATGTATTTACAGTTTCAAAAACATTTTATCCTTTTAGTTATATTTTGTTGACCTTACGCTGGTCTGTAGCCGTAATAAAGATTGATTCATTGATTCATTGGTTGGTTGATTGACCTTAGCCCAGTGGCACATTCTTAGCCTTTGTTGTGAGGTTAGTGTTTTGAGGAGAAAATGGAGGAGGATGTAAGCCACTTTACGTCTGCTTTGGGGAGAAATATGGGGTAGAAATGAAGTAAGCAAGTGAGGACCAGATGCTGGATTAGACTGCATTTTGGTTGAGACCTGCCAAGCACATGAAGTGATAATACTAGACCTGCCCGGTGGAACACTCCATTATGGGAGACCTGAGGGATTTAACATCTATAAGGCCCCCCTCTATCCCTCCCCTCCCGCTGCTAGGGTCCTGCTTATACTAAACTAAATAATATGGGACCCATAAATAGGAGAATTAATCAGAACTCTTTCTGATATATTTTAGACTTACAGGACTTTTTTATATTTTTGGTTTTAAAGTAGTTATTGTCAGGTTGTGGTGGGTCTTTCGGGCTGTGTGGCCGTGGTCTGGTAGATCTTGTTCCTAACGTTTCGCATGCATCTGTGGCTGGCATCTTCAGAGGTGTATCACAGAGAGAAGTCTGTTGTAAGAGAAGTCTAGACACAGTGTGTAACAGACTTCTCTCTGTGATACACCTCTGAAGATGCCAGCCACAGATGCAGGCGAAATGTTAGGAACAAGATCTACCAGACCACGGCCACACAGCCTGGAAAATCCTCAACAACCAGTTGAATCCGGCCGTGAAAGCCTTCGACAATACATATTTATTGTCATGTTGTGTACTGTTTTAATGATTGTTGTAAACCACCCTGGGCTTTCCAGGGAAGGGGAGTGAATAAATCCAATAAACAAACAACCCAATAATAATAATAAGAAGAAGAAGAAGAAGAAGAAGAAAAAGAAAAAGAAAAAGAAAAAGAAAAAGAAAAAGAAAAAGAAAAAGAAAAAAAAAAAAGAAAAAAAAAAAAAAAAAAAAGAAGAAGAAAAAAAAGAAAAAAGAAGAAGAAGAAGAAGAAGAAGAAGAAGAAGAAGAAGAAGAAGAAGAAGAAGAAGAAGAAGAAAGAAGAAGAAGAAGAAGAAGAAGAAGAAGAAGAAGAAGAAGAAGAAGAAGAAGAAGAAGAAGAAGAAGAAGAAGAAGAAGAAGAAGAAGAAGAAGAAGAAGAAGAAGAGTAATCCCACTAGTAGTCGGTGCTCTAGGAGGAATCCCAAGAAATCTTGAAAAACATCTGGAAAGCCTAAACTTGGACAGAACATTAGTCCACATGCTGCAGAAAGCAGCACTTCTAGGAACTGCACATATTCTACACAAATACCTCTAATATCCTAGGTCCTTGAGAAGGACTCAATATTCAGAGATGAATTCCAGACACTTGTGCTGTGTTGTTATGTGTATAATAAACTTAAAGTGCTTCTGCGTGTGTGCAGAATGATCTTTCTGTGTTGCTATCTATATCTTGTCTTTCTTCCATCCCAGATTTCAAGGCAGCATACATGGGGGGGGGGGGGGGGGGGATGTTCCCCCGAGCCTGGAACTGCAACCAATCCCTGCACATCTGGGATCAGAGAATGAAGACAACTGGGCTGGGTGGTTGAGAGTTTCAGGACCTCTGACTGGGAAAAACTGATCTGGGGAAAAATCGGCCCTGACTCGGTGCGCCTTCTTCTGAAAAAAAAAATGGCCCAAGCAGGAGAAGGAAAACTGCCCGTGCTTATTCACCATTTAATCACCCTTTATGAGTAAGAGTGTTATTTTTAAGCTCTTGGCTAATTTCATCAGTGGCAGCTGATTGTTATCTGCTTTATAACCCTAATGCTGATGAATCCAGTTATTTATAATATGCGTAGGGTGGGTTGGAAGGAGGAAATGGGAGCCCTTTTAATTACCAGAAGGTTATTCAAAGCAAACAAACACTCATAAACACGCAATAAATCCTCACACGCGCCTGCTGGTTACAGTGATGCCCTTCCAGCATCACGGCCCTCGGCCATATGGAGATCTCCTGTGCCACCCAAAAGCTCTGCTCTTTTTCTCCCTTGCTGACCATGAGACCTGCAGCTGCCTTCCAAAACTCCAGAGTCCTGTCGCTTCTCTCACTCCTCAAAAACCGCTCTTTTACAGGTCCCTGATTCCCCAGGGCTTTTTCACATAATTCGCTTCAAACAAGTTCTGCATTGTTTTTATCCCAAAACGATTTATTTCCAGCCTCAAAACATTTTAAATGGATTCCCTTTTAAAACAATTTTTGGGCTGAAATGTTTTGAAAATGTCTTTTGCTGTGCGATCTATTCGCTGTTTCCCACACTTCTCTGCTTCCCTGAACTTCTTCCTCAGCGCCATTTTCTGCGCTCACTCAGTTCCCCCTCGTCTTTTTATCTGCAGCATTTCTCTGTTTGTGCTTCTATTTTTGGGAGGCCAATCTCTGAAGCACTGAGTAGACGAGGAGTACAGAATGCAGCTTGAGGGTGTGAAGCATTAATTCAACTCATAACTCCACCCCCCTCCAAAAAAGTGAGGGGGTTGAAAACATTTTACAAACGTTTCAGGAGGTTTTTGTGGAAGGGTCCCCATTTTGGACTCAAAGAAAGTGGACAAATGAATAAAACCTGTCTCCTTCCCCCATTTGTCTTCCTGTCTTGCCTCCCCTGTGCCCTCTTTTAGACTGTAAGGTCCTTGGGGCAAGGACCTATTTTCTTGGATGTAGCTCCATAAAGTGCAGTATCCTCCAATAGCGGAATTACAAAAAATAGTAGAATTACAAAAAATAGTGGAATTACAAAAAAATTATATCCAACAGTAGAATTACAAAAAAATTATACCAGGTGTACTGCCATACAAGCCTAATCTGCACTCCCCAACTCCAAAAACTTCTAAATGTTAGCAGGGTACCAGCCCTTCAACCACTCTTTCCCCCTCAGCGTCTGCTTATTAATAATCCGGCCATTGTTTCCTCACCTTCATGGCTTTGGTGTCCTTGACCAGAATGGAACGCAGCTGCCCATTGAGCTCAAAAAAGACCTCCCGCTGTCCGGCCCGGTTTAAGTCACCCAGAGCTAACGCTTTGATGTGGAGTGTCTTACCCCGTTCCAGCTCTACCTGCAGAAGAAGACAGAAAAACGGTGAGTCCTCCTTGCCTTAGGGGTAAGCCCTAGTGGAGTTTAGAAGAAGAAGAGTTTGGATTGATACCCCACCTTTCTCTCCTGTAAGGAGACTCACGGTGGCTTACAAGCTCCTTTCCCTTCCTCTCCCCACAACAGACACCTGGTGAGGTAGGTGGGGTTGAGAGAGTTCCAAAGAACTGTGACTAGCCCAAGGTCACCCAGCAGGAATGTAGGAGTGCAGAAATACATCTGGCTCACCAGATAAGCCTCTGCCACTCAGGTGAACGAGTGGGAATCAAACCCAGTTCTCCAGATTAGAATTCACCTGCTCTTAACCACTACACCACGCTGGCTCTTGGATATTTAAGCTAGGATCTTTAAAGAAGATCCTAGCTGAAGAATTATGCGCCAGACTAACATTTAAGAATTGTATAATGGCTCTTCATGCTATGGGTCAGGACCCTTGGGTGGGTTGCAGAGTCTATGGAACCTAACCCAACATTTTTGTGCTGCACTTTGGAAGGACCTGCTGTTAGTGCACCTGAGTAGAGAGCAAGGGAGCCTGTGTCTTTACAGCATCTGAGCAATGAGGAGCAGCAGGACTCTCATGTCAGTCCACTGAGGGATGGAAAGGTCTTCTCTACGGCTTTAAGCCTTAGCTTGTTCTACTTGCTGGCTTTGAGAATTTGTAATGACAGAACCTTAGTTTTCCTTTTTCCTACCATGTGACTGGGAGGATGTCATGCCCTGATGGTCCTGCCTCGTAGCTGTTTTCCTTGTGGTGGCGGCCTGGGAGTCTGTCTGTTAGTGATGCTCCTGCCGGGAGTCTGGGAACTGTCCTGGGTATCGGCGTGCGCATCTGCCTCTGCGCTTTCTCCCTTATCTCACCTAGACCTCTTAGCTCACATTCCATTTCCTTGCTGTAAAGATGACATAGGCAGCTTTCCTCTGAGAACCCAGCTTGCCGTTATGTAAACAACCAATTACGTTCCACTGTCTGCTTCAATCGGTTCCACCTGGCTTGGGAGGAGGGGGGGGGGCTCTTTTGGGTCTATCAATACACCACCATGTGTTTTTCGATCTGTCTGTGGCAGGGGTCTGCAACCTGCAGCTCCGGAGCTGCATGCGGCTCTTTCAGCCTTATACTGCGGCTCCGCGTTGCCTGGAGGTGGGAGGGTAGCGCTGGAAGGAAAGGTTGAGTGGAGGGGCCAAACCGGTGCGAGAGAAGCGGCGGCACCGGGCAGGCCGCGGATGCCATCCCCCCTCTGCCCCACGGAGCAGGCAGCACGGAGTGGGGCAGAGGGGGTTTCCCTGCCCGGCACTGCTGCCTCCCGCAGCGCAAGAGGCAGTGGCACTGGGCAGGCCGCAACCACCATCTCCCCCTCTGCCCCATGGAGCAGGCGGCTGCCTCTGCCTTCCAGCGCTGGAAGGAAAGATTAGTGGAGGGACCGAACCGGAGGCGGTTCCATGCGGAGCCACCTCTCTGGTAGATCTTTGGGGCCATGGAAAACGGGTCCAAATAGCTCTTTGGGTGGTAAAGGTTGCTGACCCCTGGTCTTTGGATTCCTATGTGCCAATATCCTGCTATAGTACTTCAGTAAAGAATATTATGTACCAATTGAGCCTATGGTCACAGGCCATGAAAGGCTGAAGTCCACAGCTCTAGATTCTTGTATTCATTGCTTGGGATGAAAAGAGACCATTCACAGTGTCTTCCTCTCATAGACAGAAATAATGAGCATCATTATCAGCAGAATCTCTATTTATAGCCCACTTCTGCTTCCTGTGTCAATGCTGATATATTTCACTAGGTCAACAGTATCACTATTGCACTTACGAAATGTTGGTCGCTTGTGCCTCTAAGGTAAATGACAAATTGGACATGGACTTTCTAAGTTGTTGTGAACTGTCAGCATCTGCAATATATGTTCTCTATCCACTTTTAGGTGGACTGTTTACATCGTTATGAAGCTGAAGAACATCTCCCTCAACACACAAGGACAACAGAAAGGTATTTTTATCCAAATTTGTATCCCTCCTGTTGTTTGATTTACAGTGCAATCCTATGCAGAGATCCTCCAGTCTAAGGCCATTTAAAGAAATAGGTTTGAATTGGAATGTCTGCATGAGATTGTATTATTAATCATTTCTATTCATTTTCTGTAACCTCCTTTGAGTCGCGGGGAGAAAGGCAGACTATAAATGATAACAAATAGATAATAAGAAAATAATATAGTATGAAACAAGGTCATAAAACCGCATGCCCTGACCTGCACAGCCCAGGCTAGCCCCATTTTGTTGGATCACCTAAGGAGTGCAAAGTTCCTATGCAGAGACAGGAAATGGCAAACCACCTCTGAATGTCTTGTGCCTTGAAAACCCTACGGGGTTGCCACGAGTCACCTTGATTGCGTTTTCCACCACTGCTAATCAGACAGCACAAGATGGCCAATAAACAATGCAATATGACTTTGGGGTCTTGACAGAGGCATGGGGGGGGGGGGGGAGAATGACGCCCTGGCCCCGTCCCGTTACTTTATTTCAGGTGGAAGCCAACTGAAAAAAAACACCCTGCTCTGGCTGGTGGGGCCTGGCTGGTGGGTGGGGTGAGAGGGGAGGGGGGCAGCTCCCCTGTGGACACCCCCCCCCCCGCAGAGCCCCACTCTCTGCCCACTGACTTTATTTCAGCCAGCAGCTGGCTGAAAAAAACAGCCTGCTCCAGCGGCAGGGGCCTGGCTGGTGGGGCAGGGTGAGGGGGAAAGGGGGAGAGGTGTGGGGGACAATTTACGCTCCCCACGTGGCCCCAATGGCATGCGCCCAGGGCACCCTACCCCGTTATCGCTAAGCCACTGGGTCTTGATGGCCCTTGGGGTCTCTTCCAACTCTATGATTCTATGATAGGGATTACAAAAACTAGAAAAATAATGCAGGAAGAAAAAGGTCTCAGACAAGACACCCTTTTGTCTTTGGGAGAGGGAGGCAGGAGGGCCATATCGTGGCCCATGAAGAAATCCGGTTTTGACCAAAAAGTGCCACTTGTGACTCTGTAGACTGCAAAATAAGATGCTGGTGTCTATTCTTTCTGTTCATTGGTCCCCCAACCCAATATTGTCTCCTCTGATTGGCTGCAGCTCTCCAAAGTCCCTGGCAATGAGAGGTCTTTCTCAATATCGGCTACCTGAGGTCCTTTTTTAGGTGGTAATTGGGGACTATCTGTAAGCAAAGCACAAACTCTACCACTGAATCCTACTGCTCCTGGGGCTTTTTTGTGTGCTTTTAGACAGAAGAGAAGAGGTGGGTTGCCTCTTTCCTCCACAACACACATCAATGGAACTCTATCATCCACTGTAATCCCAGAACCAAGAAGCAGAACCGT
Source organism: Sphaerodactylus townsendi (assembly GCF_021028975.2). Lineage (NCBI taxonomy): Eukaryota > Metazoa > Chordata > Lepidosauria > Squamata > Sphaerodactylidae > Sphaerodactylus > Sphaerodactylus townsendi. Next base: position 20,561,502 of record NC_059425.1, on the reverse strand, counting down.
TTTCCCTCAGTATGAGTAATGGAGATGAAAGAAAACATGTCCTATGACTTGGGAGGTGATATCAGGGGAAGGCCCCTGTTCTTTTGATTGATGGGGTGGCCCGCCGTGTGGGACAGGATGCTAGACCAGATGGACGACTGGTCCGATTACAGAAAAGCTCTGTCGGTGTTCTTACAAGTTACGGAGTAAGCCAGGAGCAGCACCTGCTTCACAGAGGGGTCATCTCGCATCTTCCCCCTCCCAAGATCGAAGACATCCCCCTGGTCACCTCAAATTCCTCTGCTATCTTGGGTCCCTCCAGGAACAGGCGGGTGTTGAGACATTCGACTGGGCCGAAATTGGCTGCGAATTCCTGGAACTCGTCAAAGACCTTGGGGTACATAGCAGCAGACAGAATATCTTCTGTGGTGATCTCCTCTCCGTGCTTTTCACGTAGTTCCTTCTCCAGTTTCTGGAAGTCCATAGGGGGCAGAGAGGCCCCCGGGCGACCCTCAATGCAGGGTAGGTCTTTCAGCACCTAGGGAAATGAGAAGAAAGCCAGGACATGAGCCTGAACGGGCAGAAGAGGCCCAAAGTCTGGCTGAGGAAACCTCCAAATGATAACCAGGGAGGATGACTGATAAAATTGGGGTTGTTGGGTTTTTTTCAATTATCTAAGTTGCATTTTACATTTTTTTGTTTAAAAATTAAGTGGTCTGAGGATTATCTTAAAATATCTGGATACAACACAACTTATCACAGCCCATATTACCAGGGGGCATACATTGAAAATGCTGGGGGGGAAGAATTAGGACTAATAAAAGGAAACATTTCTTCACGCAACACGTGATTGGTGTTTGGGAAATGCTGCCACAGGAGGTGGTGATGGCCACTAACCTGGATAGCTTTAAAAGGGGCTTGGACAGATTTATGGAGGAAAAGTCGATTTATGGCTACCAACTGCAAAGATTGTCATGCCCTTATATAAAGCAGTGGTGCGACCGCACTTGGAGTACTGTGTCCAGTTCTGGTCGCCACATCTCAAAAAGGATATTGAGGAGATAGAAAAAGTGCAGAGAAGGGCAACAAGGATGATTGAGGGACTGGAGCACCTTCCCTATGAGGAGAGGCTGCAGCGTTTGGGACTCTTTAGTTTGGAGAGGAGGCGGCTGAGGGGGGATATGATTGAAGTCTACAAAATTATGCATGGCGTAGAAAATGTTGACAGAGAGAATTTTTTCTCTCTTTCTCACAATACTAGAACCAGGGGGCATACATTGAAAATGCTGGGGGGAAGAATTAGGACTAATAAAAGGAAACACTTCTTCACGCAACGTGTGATTGGTGTTTGGAATATGCTGCCACAGGAGGTGGTGATGGCTACTAACCTGGATAGCTTTAAAAGGGGCTTGGACAGATTTATGGAGGAAAAGTCGATTTATGGCTACCAATCTCTTGATCCTCCTTGATCTGAGATTGCAAATGCCTCAACAGACCAGGTGATCGGGAGCAACAGCCGCAGAAGGCCATTGCGTTCACATCCTACATGTGAGCTCCCCAAGGCACCTGGTGGGCCACTGCGAGCAGCAGAGTGCTGGACTAGATGGACTCTGGTCTGATCCAGCAGGCTCTTTCTTATGTTCTTATATTCTCTCTTTTTTTACATGAATAAGGTTATTTTATTTAATTCAAGACAAACAATATCCAAAAATATGAAATGAACACCGTCCCGCCTCTAGTACAGTACACCTGATGCATTAAAACCTCAGCGCATCATTTCTAGAACATGTATGATGCCTTTATTTAGTGTGTTTACTAAAAACCAGTAAGCTTTCCAGAAGCTGTGGGGGGAGAGGCAGACAGGAGACATAAATTCCCATTCAGCAGTTTAAAAAGCCTGTATTCTCTTAAAGACAAATCTGCAACACATCTTGTTAAAGAAGACTTCATATCAAATAATAAACCAGGCGCAAAAACATGTGACATTTGAACCTAAAAATTATGACCACCTTGATAGCATCATAAGGGCGTTTCCTCACTTGCTAGTGGACTACCCCACATATCTTTTCCTGGGGTTGAAACGGAGCTCATACTGTTTATCCCTTAGTTACTTGGGAGCCCCTCATTGAGGTTCCATCTCCTAATTGCCAAGCAGCTCCAGAGAGTCCCTCCCCTAGCTTCTAGGGAACCCGCGTAGAGCTTCTTCTCTAGGTTGCCAAGGAACAAAGATCACATTACATCTGACAGTGTCTTTTCTTTTTTTTTTGTGAGTGAGGAGCGAGGACAGAATTTTGATCTGGGTCTGAGCATGCTCAGATGATGGATTCTTTGTCCAAGACTGCAGCTAGCAAGGAATCTTTGGTTCATAGTGCACTGTCAACAAATTAGGCAATTTATTTAGCATTTTCCCCAACAATCACTTAATTGGCAAACATCATTTTGTTTAAAAAAATATTGTCTTCTAAGACTTTTTGACACTTATTTAGCAGATATGGCAAAAAGCCCAAATTACAACGGAAATCAATCTGTGTCAGGCTATGTTCCATGGAGTTTGGCAAGAAAACAGAGATGGATTTTTTTGTGGTCTCTGAAATTTGCCTAGATTAAATATACATGCTTATGAAGAAGAAGAAGAGTTGGATTTATATCTCCCCTTTCTCTCCTGTAAGGAGACTCAAAGGGGCTTACAATCTCCTAGCCCTTCCCCCCTCACAACAAACACCCTGTGAGGTAGTTGGGGCTGAGAGCTCCGAAGAACTGTGACTAGCCCAAGGTCACCCATCGGGCATGTTGGAGTGCACAAACTAATCTAGTTCACCAGATAAGCTTCCACAGCTCAAGTGGCAGAGCGGGGAATCAAACCCGGTTCTCCAGATTAGAGTGCACCTGCTCTTAAACACAACATCATGCTGGCTCTCCTTGTGCAAACATGGATGCCCAAAGTTTCTGAAGAAATGTCTAGAATCTCTCCTCCTAATGGACAACAGCCCTTTCCTGGATGGCCCAAGCTAATTTGATCTCAGAAGCTAAACTATTTGAATGGGAGATCACCAAGGAAGTCCAGGTTTATTACACAGAGGCAGACAAGCGGCAAACCACCAAACAGCGGCAAACCATCAAACAGAAACCCTACCAGATTGCCATAATTCAGTTGCGACTTGATAGCACTTTGTGCCACCAATCCACAAGAACCCACCACAGTCCACAGCCCCTTCTTTACAGGCTGCCAAGAAACCTACCTTGGATCGGAAGGGTTCTGGGAAGCCCCCATATGGGATGCCGATGTAGCCTTGCAGAAACTCTACCACGGAGACCGGGAAGGAGAGCTCGTCTGCCTGGGCTTCCACATCCTGCCGTGTCAGGTTGTTCTGAACCATGAACTGTGCCAAGTCTCCCACGATCTTTGAAGAGGGGGTCACCTGCAGGGAGGAGGAAGAGAGAGGTGAGCGGGGAGGTCCTTAGCTGATAAAAGAGCAGCTGGCTTGGTACCCATTAAACAAAATGCCAAGGTCAAATAACGGGATCGAAGCTTAACTTACTTATGAAACAAACACACAGGGAAGAGTGCATCATGCAAATGATTGGCAAACATATCCTTGTATGATTGAAGAAGAAGAGTTTGGATGTATACCCCACCTTTCTCTCTTGTAAGGTGGCTTACAAGCTCCTTTCCCCCCTTCTCCCCACAGCAGACACCAGATAAGCCTCTGCCACTCAGGTGGAGGAGTGGGCATTCAAACCCGGTTCTCCAGATTAGAATCCACCTGCTCTTAACCACTACACCATGCTGCCAATGATACTGTACATAAGATGTCATAATGGGAGTATCTCTGAACCTCTGCTTGTGGTCCTTTGAAAGAAAAAGCAGCCCTTTGGAAATGCCCTAAGAGAGAAGTCACAACCATTACTATAATCTTGCCGTCTTTCTGATGGAGGAAAGCAGTGGCCAAACAGAGAAGGATGGGAAATCGTAGGGCCAGGGTTGGGCCACCTTACCTTGATAAGGTCTCCGAGTATTTTGTTTGCCTCCACGTAGGCCTTCTTCACCTCCTTGAATTTGTTCCCCAGCCCCATGCTGTGGGCCTGGAAGTGCAAGTTGGTATACTGTCCCCCGGGGATCTCGTTCTCGTAGACATCGGCATTGCCCGACTTCATGGTTGCCGTGCAGTCAAAGGGAGCGTAGAGGCCCCGAGCGACCTCCCAGTATTCGCTGTAGTCGAAAACTTTCTCCATCTGGATCCCTGATTCAATGGGGCAGCGGAGAAACAGAGATCATAGTTAGGACAGAAACAGCCCACCCATTACTATTCATATACTGTAGGTGGGTGCTGAGGGTGATGGCCCTGCCTAAAGCTCCAAAGTGAGTAAATGACAGAATCAGAATTTGAACCCAGGGCATCCTGATCTACACCTCAATCACTTAGCCACTCTGTTCGACCAGCTCTCCTTTCTTTCTGTAAAGCTGAGATTCGCACTCAGGATGCCAACATCACCTCTCTTGATTTCATTCCCACAGAGTGGGATGGAACCCTCAGGATCCATTTTGCATAGTGGTTAGAGCGCTGGACGGAACTGCAAGACCCGGGTTCAGATCTGCACTCTGCTATGGAAGCTTGCTGGGCAATCTTGGGCCAATCACATAATCTCAGCCTGACCTATTGCACAGGGTTGTTGTGAAGATAAAATGGGAGAGAGCAGGTGGCTTTGGGTCCTGTTGGGGAGAAAGGTGAGTTATAAATGAAATGAATGAGTAAAATAACCCAGTGGTGGGATTCAAAAAATTTAACAACCGGTTCTGGTGACGGGATTCAAATAATTTAACTGGTTGTTTACAAGCACCATTTTCACAACCGGTTCTGCCATAGTGGTGCAAACTGGCTGAATCCCACCACTGAAATAACCCCTGGAGCCTGCTCCTTCTCCAAATGCCTGCCGGCTGGAGCATCCCAGATTTCGCACCTGTGTCGTGCTCAGTTCCGCGCGTGCAGGCCACCATTGCTCCCATGCTCGGCTGAGAGGTCATCCCGGACATCGAATCTATGGCCACGTCCACAATGTCAGCACCTGCAGCCGCGCACGCCAACATGGAAGCCACGCCGGCACCCGAAGTATCATGGGTGTGGATGTGCAGAGGGATATTGGGGAAATGGTCGCGCAGGGCGGAGACCAACATGGAGGAAGCCCGAGGCTTCAGGACACCGGCCATGTCCTGCAAGAGAAAGCAGGGGAAGGCTGAGGTGGGTGGGGGACACACAGGAAGGAAGAGGAGCTAGTTGCGGGAACATGTGGGTAAGGGAGCAGTGCGAGGGCAGGAGCGAGGCTTCAGGAAGGGAGGAGAATGTGGGAGGGGTGGTTCAAAACAAAAATGGTGGGGGGAGCCAAGGAGAATAAGTCAGGCAAGGCCAAAATGGGGAGGTTATGGGAGTTGAGAGTACAAGAGGGAGTTCTGTTACGTGGTTTCCATACTGATCCCTACTTTAAAACATGAGTTCGTGGATCATTTTTTCTAAGCACCCCCATCTTCCTCTCCTCTCCTCTATCTTTCTATCTATTTCTCATCTTCTTTGGTTTCCTGCTGTTCTAGTCCTCCTGCAACAGAGCCAGGAGCTTCCTGCTGACTTTATTTTCGCTTTGTAGATCCCTGCTTCTTTCCTGGCTAACAGCTCCAATGGGAAAAAAATATATTGTTCCATGGGTGGGGTGACCCACAGACGCAATCGCCAACCTCTGTCTGAATATCTATGCTGGGGAAGAAGAATTAACACTAAGCCCTGAAACTGGCTAGTGAGATGGTGTCGCGGGTCGGGAACGTTGCTGTCCCAGAGAATGCGCAAAACAATAACGTTCAAGTGTACATTTTTTTAAAAAAGGGATTAAAATGGTAGTAGAATGAGCAGCCCAGGAGAGCATCTTTGTAATGGAATAGTCCATTACAGGAAACCGTTGCTTTTACTGCATTGTACTTTACTTTACTTCCTGTATTATTTACAGTTTTACCTGCTTTGGATAAGTTTGTTGTTTTCATTGTTCTCTCATTATGTAATCATAGTCCAGGATGACCCTAACTTGTCAGACCTCAGTAGCTGTCCAGGGTCAGCTCTTGGATGGGAGACCACCAAGGAAGTCAAGGGTTGCTAGGCAGAGGAAGGCAATGGCCAATTGCCTGGAAAACCCCTTGGGGTTGCCATAAATTGACTGTAACTTGACAAGCTTCTGACACTACCTGATGGCGCTATTTTACCAGCCTTGAGTCTCAGCAAGAAAAGGGGACTATATATACTTTAAATAAACTCTTAAATGCCCTACGAAGAGAGGCTTAGGGAGCTGGGGATGTTTAGTCTGGAGAAGCAAAGGTTAAGAGGGGACATGATAGCCATGTTTAAATATTTGAAGGGATGTCATGTCGAAGAGGGAGCAAGCTTGTTTTCTGCTGCCTCAGAGACCAGGACACGGAGTAATAGATTCAAGGTGCAGGAAAAGAGATTCCTCCTAAACATTAAGAAGAACTTCCTGACTGTCAGGGCTGTTCAACAGTGGAACTCACTGCTTCGGAGAGTGGTGGAGTCTCCTTCTTTGGAGGTTTTTAAACAGAGGCTGGATGAACATATGTTGGGAGGGCTTTGATTGTGTATTCCTGCATTGCAGGGGGTTGGACTGGATAGGCCCTTGGGGTCTTTTTTAACTCTATGCTTCTATGATTCCTTATGGTCAATTACCCACTGCTGGCATTCTCTGGCCTCGCCCCGCTCTGGCAACAAAAGTCGCGCCAGCAGTGCTCTTGCTTTCCCTGGGGAAAAGTGAGAGGCACGCATGGGGCAAGAGGAAGCGCATCAGGAGAAGAAATCCTGCCCTGAAGCGTCTCCTCTCTTGGTGCAGTGGAAACAGGAAGCATGTTGGGACAAGATTTCTTGCCTTGGTGCGCTTCCTGTCCTACCATACACCAGAGCACCGGTAGGTAATCAGTCTATGTTCTCAGTGAGGAACTTTTAGGCTAATGATTAGATCAAAGCCAGCTACTTGGCAGAGAATTCTTTTATTTGCAGATTTGGGAGTCAGGGACACGGTTGCTTTTGAGCACATCTACACAAATATGACATGCAGGGAGTCTTGCAAAAACCCTGGGGGTACATTTGACCCCCCAACTCCCCCCTTCTACCTCAAGCCTCTTTCTCCTTCTACCTTGATGCCCAAGATATGAGTTCCGGATTTGACCAGCTCCTCGGCAAGATTGACATAATAATCCAGCGTATACTTGGTCCGGCTGGGGTCGGCCACATCCCCGGTGTAAGAGATGGCAGCTTCCACCACGCCACCAGCCTGCCCAGCTGCCTCCATGCCCAGCAGCATGTTGGGCAGGTAGTTCAGGGAGTCAAAGACGCGGAAGATGTCCATGCCATTCTCCTTGGCTACTTGGCAGAATCTGAGGAAGTAAAATGTAGGGTCACAAGCAGGCAAGGGGGGGCACCAAGGAGTGAATCACAACCTCTGTCCTTCAGACCCCCCTTCTCACAAAGAACAACTTAGGTTGTAAATTCTCGAACCCTGTCATAGCCAACCTCTCCTGCTGAATAAGGGATTAAAACACATGTTTGCTTGATCACCTAGGGTGAACAACAATCACTTACAGGTGACCATGCAGAGAACAGAATTTACAAACTGGAGAGAAGCTGTTTCTTCCTCCCTTTCAGACCATCAGTTGTGCCACAAATTGAACACTATAAATCTGTGAGGGAAAGGTTAGCGCATAAGTGTAAAACTGAAGTCTAACACCTTTGGTGCTCTTGCTTGCAAGTCTGATTTTGAGTTTCCTCAAAACCAGAACCGAAGACCAAACTTAGACATGGCAGCCAAAGCCTCGTGGTGGATCTCATGCTGTTGTTGGAAGGATTAAAAGTAGACCAAGGGGGACTGATTCAGACCAGAATCATGGAGCCAGAGAAGGGGGCTTAACCCTTTCATCTTGTGCCATTTTCAATCTTTACCCCTCCCCACTGTCTATTTGTCTTGTGTAGCGAAACGTCCCCTCTATTGTTGCAGCAGCTCTGTCAGACATATGTGGTTTACCTCAGCAAAATGCCACTTGAGAAAGGATTAGAAAGGGGCCTTGCCCCAAACTGGACCCCTCTCCCAGTTATTACATCTTTCAAGACAAGTAGGTCTGATTTCAGATCCCCTGCCATTTGATGTGGCTGGTTCTGTAAGTTCAGCCTGACTGACAGAGATCTTCACCACAGGACTGGGTAGAATTAAGGCCAAGGAAGGGAGAAGATCTCCCTGGGGGCTCATGAGATGTTGAGGACTCTGAGGAAGAAAATGAACCCTTCATAAACAGAAGGCCATTTGATGTCTTGTCAGACTTTCAATTTCCTGAGGATCTCAGAATTTTTGAGGTGAGGAAAAAGGAGGACCAGATGAAATCCTTTGCAGTGGATGAGAGGGAGGTGGTACCTTAAACAAACCTCCCAGCAGCCAAGGTTAGAGTATTCAATGCACTTCATCACATTTTTTAAAAAATTAAATATTATTCAATGGTACATGAAATGGAAGGTTCTCTCTCAAATCTGTATCACGTTTATATTTTATTGAACATTAAGGTCCACTTTATTGTTATTTTGTTTGTTATATGGTTTGATGTTTTTTCTATCATTCTGGTGTGTGTTTATACATGGATAACAATCAATAAAAATACTGTTAAAACATTAAAAGTTCCACCCAAACGTTTACTGATTGGTTCCCCACCCTGGGACATGGACAATATATACCCTACTAAAACATTCCCTTTTCACTGGACACAGACTTCCCTCTGTGATACACCTCTGAAGATGCCAGCCCAGAGGCGTAGCTAGGCCAGAGTGCGCCCGGTGCACACTCTGGCTTTTTTTGCCCCCCCCCCCCCGTGGCCCCCCCTGCGGCAGCCCCCCCACAGCACCCCCCCCATGGCACTTTATTCCACTTACTTTTAGGAAAAGAGCAGGCCGAAGAAGCCTGCCTGCGTTGCCTAGGTCTGGTGGGAACTACATTTTCCAGGAGCCCCTGGGAAATGTAGTTCCCCAAAGGCAAACTAAGGCAAACAGCATGGCAGGCTTCTTCTCTGGAGAGATATTCCATTCCTAAGCGTAAAGTAAGGTGGAGAAGTCTTGCTCATGGAAGGCGCCCGTAGAGGTGCCAGTCTGAAAGGGTGGGGAGAAGCATGCAGGAGGGAGTGTGGGGGGCGGAGGGATTTTTCCGTCCCCCACATGATCAGAATCGGTGCGCCCGGTGCGTTGCGCACCCCCTGCCCCCTTGCCATGGTTGGATTGTCCCCGACCCTTGCCATGGTTGGATTGTCCTTAACCCTTGCCATGGTTGGATTGTCCCCGACCCTTGCCATGGTTGGATTGTCCCCGACCCTTGCCATGGTTGGATTGTCCTTAACCCTTGCCATGGTTGGATTTTCCCTAACCCTTGCCATGGTTGGATTGTCCCCGCCCCCTGCCATGGTTGGATTTTCCCTGACCCTTGCCATGGTTGGATTGTCCCCGCCCCCTGTCATGGTTGGATTGTTCCTGACCCTTGCCATGAGTCTTCTGGCCCAATTCCCTACCATGCGCACACATCAAGTTGTTAGATCAACAAAATCTATGTAGATTTTCCATTTGTTTGTGGAATGTACACCAAAGACTGCAGAATTCTGTGCAAAGAGCTGTCTGCTTACTTGAAGACCGAGTTGTCTGGGTAGTTAGTGTAACCCACAGCGTTGGCGCCTCTCAGCAGCATCTGGAATGGGATGTTGGGGATGAGCTCACGCAGCTCCTGCAGCCGCTGCCAGGGGCATTCGTACAGGAAGCGCATGGCCACATCAAAGGTGGCACCTGAAAGCAGGTGGAAAGGAAGAGAGGGAGAAAAAAAGGTGAATGTCAGTAATCCAGTTCTGCTGGGCAAGGGGTTCTTTTGAGGCAGGGTAGGGTTCTCCAAATATATTCTTAATACCAAGCTGCAGCCCCCCCCCCCACCAACATTAAGGGAAGATGGAGCACGTACAGAGTGCTTTTCCCTTCATACAGCAAATCTAGCATGAATGAGTTGAGATCTCTCAGAGGCAGACCCTACCAGGAATGCCTGATATGTATCATCTCTCTTTTTAGAAATTAGCAGCTGAGCTTCAAGAAGGGTTACGTCTTTCTACATATCACTCTGCCAGGCTGGGCGATTGTCTTGGTGTGAAAGGACATTTTGACTCAAAACACTTGAGGCTGAGAGGCTCCTGATATTATATTTTTGGTATCACCGCAGTCACCAAGTTAGAAGGTTTTAACATTTTTAAATGTTTTAAATTATCTAAATGTTCTTAGAATCATAGAGTTGGAAGAGACCCAAAGGGCCATCCAGTCCAACCCTCTGCCATGCAGGAACACACAATCAAAGCACTCCTGACATCTGCTCATCCAGCCTCTGTTTAAAAACCTCCAAAGAAGGAGACTTCACAATTCTCCGAGGCAATGAACTCCGTTGTCGAATAGCCCTGACAGTCAGAAAGTTCTTCCTAGTGTTTAGGTGGAATCTCTTTTCCTGCACCTTGAATCCATTACTCTGTGTCCTAGTCTCTGAGGCAGCAGAAAACAAGCTTGCTCCCCAGAGGCGTAGCTGGGCCAAACTACGCCCGGTGCGCAGTCTATATCCCCCCATGTCCCCCCCGCAGCACCCCCCTTACCTTTGTTCCTTTCCTTTTCCTAAAACTTTTTCAAGCTGAAAAAAAGGCCTATTCACAGTTCAGGCTTAAAACCGGCCTGATGGGAACTATACTTCCCAGGAGACCTTGTGAGCCCCAAGGTCTCCTGGGAACTGTAGTTCCTCAGGCCATTTTTAGCCTATACTGTGAACAGGCCTTTTTTCAGCCTGAAAAAGTTCTAGGAAAGGGAAAGGAACTAAGGTAAGTGTGGGAAGGGTGGTGGTGGGGCGCCGCAAGGGGGTGCTGTGGGGGGAAGGGAGAGGGGCCTGGGGCGATTTTTCACGCCCTCAGGCATGCACCCGGTGCACGGTGCACCCCTTGCCCCTTGTAGCTCCATCACTGTTGCTCCCTCATCGACATGGCATAGCTATCAAGTCCCCCACTTAACCTTCACTTTAAATATATTTATGCTGGTTATATATTACGGGTATGTTGCAAGCCCATTGGGGGAAAACCGGCATACGAGACCAACAAACAAACAAACAAATGGAAGGGAGATTTGGGTGATGGGCTGGTATATTAAAAGAACTTTATAGCCCACCAATCACCACGAGACACAACATTCACATAATACCATTTATTCTGGTCAGCCAAAATGACTAGTCAGAAATAGACACAAAACAGAGGCTCAGGGGGACTGAGCTAGCCACGAATTTCCTGCTCAGAACGTAGGCAGTGGTTCTACAGAGGCACTAGTGAGAAGGAAGAACCAGCTTGAGTAGGAAATTGGTAGAGTTGTTCCTTGGCATCCTCCTCCCTCAAGTAGCACCCAAGTTTGCTGGTTAACTGAGAAGCTGGGGGACTTCAGCCATTTGGGAGACATCTAGAGGTGGGATCCAGCAGGTTCCCACCAGTTCCCGAGAGTGGGTTACTAATTATTTGTGTGTGCCAAGAGGGGGTTACTAATTGGGTCTGCTTTTCCGTTAGAAATTCCGTTAGGTCCAAAAATCATAGGTCCTGTTGTTTCCTATGTGGCTGGTTAGCGAAGTAGAAAACGGGATAATTCTCCCTGTTGGCCTGTTTTAAAAACATGTTTTAGAAATATGGAAAAGTTCCTTGTTTAAGGAAAGTAAACTTCTTTTGATTTCTAGAAACAAAATTAAGGATTTGAAAGTATTAAGTATTTGACAGGCAGTCAATTAGAGGAGAAGTAGTTGTTTCTGTTGGCAGTAGACGATACGACTTGCTATAATGAGTTTAAATTATGGACAGAAAGATGCCAGCTGGAAATTAGGAACTTTTTTTTTACAGTAAGAGTTTTTTACAGTAACAGAGAAATTATTAATGCCCCGCCCCCGGAATGCCCGGCCATGTCCCTGTCGTGCCCCGCCCAGTCCCACTGGCGCTACGCCACTGTTTGAATCCCACCACCATGGGAACCTGTTACTAAAATTTTTGGATCCCACCTTTGGAGACATCTTAAGTGTTGTTGGTGGAGGGTTTGGACCAAATCAGACACAGCTCGCCACAGCGTTCATTTGAAAGCGGTGGCCATGAGAGCAGCAAAGAAGGCCTTCGCCTCTACTGCCAATCACATCCGTTGAATGCCACGCAATTACATTATTTAGGGTTGTGCCAAACTTGATGATTCCAAGCGTGCAGTCAATTGGAAATAGTGAATTGTCTATAAAATGACTTTTCTGCGAGACTCTTTCGAGGCTAAAATCACTCTCACCCAATACAACTTTGACACTAATTTAAGATAAGGGCTGCAGAGGTGTTGATGGCACCATCTTGTCAAGTTGTTATGGACAGATTGGGATTGATCTTTCCAATGAGACTGACAGGGTGCTTGGGGGTGTGTGAAAACTGCCACCTGGAAATGAGATTCTTGTCTATCCCAGCTTACAAAATCCTTCTGGGAGAAAGTTCCATCTGCTAGATCAAGATTTGCGAGTAAATTAAAACGTCATCTAAATATACAACAACTCCCTTGTACAGTAAATCATGGAGAACCTCGTTGATAAGGGCCATGAAAGCTCCGGGGGCCCCACTTAACCCGAATGGCATTATTAAATATTCAAACTGTCCAAACTTTGTATTAAACGCAGTCAGGTGTTCATATCCTTCAGCAATTCTGACTCTGTAGTAAGCTTCTCTCAAGTCTAATTTAGTAAAATCGTCCTTTGCGAGTGCATCTAAAGGTCATGATCAAAGGCAAAAGGATATTTATTGGACAGGAGACGCATTGAACCTCTCGATAATCTGTGCAAAACGTAGACCCATCTTTCTTTTTTGACAAACAAAGCGGAACTTGGCGTGTGTGTGTTTGGTAGCCCGCCCGTATGAAGCAGCGAGCAAAGGTTCTTGTCTAAAGCCGCAGTTCCTTCTCCTCATTGGGACTCATGCGGTAGATTCTACCCATGGGCAGTTAGCCCTGGTTGTATGATTTTACAGTCCAGTGTCTCTGTGGGGTGGCAATTGTCGCATTCTGCTCCTGAAAACTCTGGCTAGATCCTGATATGCAGGTGGGATGTCAATAGAATCGAGTAATCACTGAGGAAGCCAGAGGAAGTGTCAGGAGGCGTTGGATTCTCTTCCCAATTCATGTGTTCACCTTGGGGAGGGTCAGTGAATTCTAGGATCCTTTCTTTCAAATGAATTTTGGTTCATGTAACAACAACCAAGGCATGCCCAAAACTATGGAGTGTTTGGCCACTGGCTAAAATGAAACTAATTTTCTCTAATGGTCGGTATAGCGGAGGAGCCGGCTGTGTTTTTGAATTGGGCGGTCCTTAAGTTTCGAGGGCTGCCGTCCATTTGAGTGAATGGTATGGGCTTAGCCAGAGGTCGGTCAGACCTAGCTCCTCTGCCACCTGGGACGCATTAAGCAGTGGGAGCAACCCGGAATCCCTGGGGCGAGAGCTATATAATCGCGAGTGTGTTTAAGCGGGGTTGGCCAAGAAATGCTTGAACAGTAATGGGGCTGCCTTCACTCGCAGCGTCGGGAGTGGGCCCATGTCCATGGGGGCTGAAGAAAGACAGACAGCTACTTCCCCCCTCCTCTGGGTGCGCCGGTCACCGCTTTTAGGCGAGCCAGTGGAGGCTGACTGACCTGCGTGGTGGTTTACGCAGCGAGGCCGAGGATCTGTGAACTGGAGGCGGTTGGTTTTGCTTCTTGGGACAGTTGGCGTAGATGACCTGGCCCTCGCGGTAAAGACTTACAACCCAGAAGTCGGCGGCGGCGTTCAGAGGTAGTTTGGTGAAGCGGCTGGAAGCGGCGGTAGACGCGGTAGTGGTTTACTTCGGTGAAGCGGCCTCCTTGTGGCGTATTCCAAGCGAGGTAGCCACTTGAGACTAACTGGATCAATCTGCAATGAATGCGAGGAACCGGATTAAAACACGTTTCCGTGGCTTGCTATCCACAGCATCCGAGAAGTATTAAGCATCTCATCTCGTTCAGAGCCCTCAGGAGGAAATTGAGCAGCCGCCCTTGCGAAATTCACCGGACAAATTCTGCAAGCGAGGCGGTTGCCTTGCTGGATGGTTTTGATAGTGCGGATAGCTTCATTCTGGCCTGGATCTTGGCAGCTCTCAAAGCTTGGAGGAATCACGAGGCACTGTCTGAGAAGTCCTCATCCTGCAAATCCAAACAGTCTGAACCAGTCGGCTGCCGCCCGTAAGGACTGAGCGATGTCCACGTATTTTTGTACGTTCAGACGGTAGAGATCATCATAATGGTCTTCCAAGTGGGCATTGAGTTGCAAGATGAAGAGTAGGAAGTTTGGAAGCGGTCCCCATCAAAACGGGCTGGTGTCGGGGGCGAAAGTAGCCCGTTCGGCAGCTCTTAAGCGCCTGCTGGGGAGAGTAGCGGATTAAGCTGGCTGAGCAGGTTGGGCAGGCGGCTGTTGCACACAGGGGCTGGAATCGAGCTGGTGCCGGCTGAGCTGGGTGGCAGGACCCGAATGCGTGGCCCCCCTGGCACCCGGCATGATCAGTAACAACGCCAGGTTCCAACTGGCGGCCCTCTGGACTGCTGCCTCGCCAGTTCCCCTCTCCCAAAGCAGCCAGCTCCTCTCCTTGCGAGCAATGCATCTTGAATGGCATGCAAAAGCAGCTTTTCGCCCTAATTTAAGCAGTTCATCCCGTTTAAGGGCTTCAGTGAGTTCACTGCGTGCGCCAGAGTACAGAGGCAGCTTTGGCGTTACCGTTTAATAAATCCCAGTCTGGACTGTTCCAGGACTTTATCATGGACTGACAGATTCTGGAAATATTACCCGTTAGATAGCGTCTTTGTACGGTCCAACTTTCGAGCTGGACTTCTTTAGATTTGCTGTTCCCGGTCCCTCTGCAGGGTTTTGGCTCTTTGCTGCAACTGTGCCGTTCACTCCTCCCCATAGCTGGCGTTCACGGTTCCATGCAGCTTGGGCATCTCGAAATTAAGCCCTACTTCCTCATCCCCAGTCTTCTCACCGATGGGAGGAAACCCGGATCCGACTTCAGAATGCAGGCTTTCTTCGAACTCTTAGTCATCAGAGGCGAGCCCCTGGAGACACCGTAGCGCCCGTAGCCACCCGGTGGCTCCCGAGGCACCTTTCAAGTGCGATGCATGGACGGGATAGGGGGGGTCGATTGGGAAGCTGACTCTGGATACCTCAATTCCAGGTTGAGTCGGTGTCCTTTGGGCGGGCCCCAGTGCTGTGCCACGGTGGTTCCTTGGGAACATCACCATCTGAGTCAGGAATGGATTCAATGGATTCCTAGGTTGCGCTATGAAAGGTGGTCAAGCCGTCTCCTCCGCGGTGCGGGTTGCATCTGAGGTTTGTAATCCACCGCGAGAGCGGGTAGAGATCCGTTCCACAGGCTCGATCCATGGACAGCCCAAGCATTATGGAAGTCCCCATCGTCATTAGATCCGCGTCCCTGCGTTCCAGCGGGTAAAGGGAAGACTCGTGCTGATACGAGGGGCCGGGAAAAGAGCCACCAGCGGGCCCGTTCTCCTGCGGTTTCTCCTAGATCCAGAAGGGAAGGTCAGACCCTCTTTGGGGCTTCACTTTATTCCGCCAGTAACATTCAACCTCTCCATGTCGCCAAGACCAAGGGTCCACTGCACAAGGAATATAGATGAATTAAGATTCTTGCCACAATGTAAGGAATTCCATGGAAGCGCTTAGAAATAAAAGGCTTTGGTAATGAGAAAGTCCATTTATTAAGACATCTTAAACTCAAGTACGCGGTGGCAGAATTGACACTTCCGCCAGAAGCACAGGTTATGTACCATTCACCCCATCCCCTTCCTGATTCCCAGCAGGGCGGAGACTTCATCTCCAGCGCAAAGATAAAGAGTCTCCGCTGATGCATCTGACCCATCGCCCGAGCTGTGGAATGCAATCAAAGGTTACTTCACCATCAGCACCATTGAATCGCTACACTCTGCCTCCCCTAAAGAAGACCCCTTCCCCAGGTTTTATGTCGCGAGGCGATTGGAAAGCGAAGAAATAAGGGTGGGGCTTCAATGTTTGAATAAACCCATTGATTATACCCAGAGATATCCCACCCAAGAAACTAAATATTCTGGCGGTTCGCGATTAAGCGAGAGTCCAGGATAGCGTCAATTTAAGTATGTGGCCATCAATAATAGTCGGAGGGCCTCTCCGGTAGTGGAATTACTCCAGAGCATCAGGCGGGAGACCTCCTTGAGCAAGCTGTGGAATGGAAGACAGGATGGATGTTACTTACTAAGAGAGTTAGGCAAATCCTAGCGGGCAGTGACATCATTAATCACTTTAGTAATTTGAAAAGGTCCCACAAATCTCTTGCCAAGTTTGAAAGATTTATGCGTCTCTGAGATTTTTTGTAGATAAATACACCCAGGAGCCCTGCGCGGGAAATCTGGCGGTGTTTATCCGCTTACGCAGTTTTAAGGAGTCCTTTGCTTGCAGCAAGCCGGTCTGGACCGACTTCCATCCTGACTAGGGATGAAAATCCATTGTTGGAATTCTGGGGTCAAGCTGCTGCTTGAACTGGTTGTGATAGCGGCGGAAGGCGACCAGACACAATTTCAAAGGGGGGGGTTTTCTTTGTACTACTATGAACATTATTGTAGGCGTCTCATAAGCGGAATAAGCTCGCACCAATTGTCTTGGTGGTAGTTGGTGTAACAAGCGTAAATACTGCTCTAGGGTTCTGTTACGTTCTCTCCGTCTGCGCCGTCACTTTTGAGCGTGGTAGAAGTGGCGGCGAAGCGACTCAACAATCCCAAAAGCGCTTTCCAGAACTTTGAAGAGATTGGGTGGGGCGATTGGAGACCACCTTGAAGGCCGAATGGAGGCGGTAACATGTTGAATAAACAGCGTGCCAACTTAGGAGCAGGGGATGGAAGCGCATGGAATAAAATAGACTTTGCCCAGAGAATAAAGTCTACCTACCCATAAAACCGTGTTGCCATGACTTTTCGAACCGTCTGTAATGAAATCCATGGAGATGACTTCCCAAAGTGAGGAAGCTACGGGGAGAGGTTTCAACAGTCCATAGGGCTTTCCGGGATGGTTTTGGCTTCTGCACAAACCGACAGCCTTTAATGTAAGCCTCAATGTCTTTCGCATTGCGCCACAAGAACTGCGGCGGGCTAAGTGCAGAGTTTTCAAAGGCAAAATGTCCAGCCCGAGCGGGCATCGTGGCAGAAGCTTCAAGAACGCTGCTTGGGAGGAGGCCGCGTACCAACATTCCCCCCCTCCAGCCAAACACCATTCTCAAGCATAGTGGGAGTCCCTTCAGCCGCTGGGGGCTCATGCAGCCGCCTCCTCAATTCCGCCCAGAAAGGAGAGCGAGACTGGGAGCAGTGGAGGGAGAGACGTTGAATCGAGGGTGACAGCCAACCCAACTGGGAGGAGGAAGAGCGATTAGTGGAATGTCATAGAGCAGCTCCACCCCCCTCGAGGTATTGGCCCTTGGCCCAGCGTCAGCCAGTTGTTGGTTTTCCAGGAAAAAAATGGACTATGCCAAATGAGAAGCGAGAAAAGAAATGCATTACTTGAAGTTGTTTTGCGGACATCTTGGGGGGGGTGCAAAGAGCCGCCAAGGTTTTATGATCGACAAACTTGAAAAGGATGCTTAGCCCCCCTCCAGCCAGTGGCGTAAGTGGAAAGTGCTGCTTTGATGGCCGCGGTCACCTTGTCTCCCACAGTCCAGTTGAGTTCGGCACCAGAAATTTTTTAGACAAATAAGCACGGAACCAGTCTACCATCTTTATTTTTTCTGCAGCTTAGGCTGCCCGGTGCTTTGTCGAAGCGTCCGCGTGAACCCTGAAAAGCGGGAGATCTGGGTCGAGTGCTTTAGGATAGGTTCGGTGAAATGCAAAAGCATGAATTTTAATAGTTGAAGGCTGTTTGACATTCCTCAGACCAGAGAAGGGGCCCGGGCTTGGCCCGGACAGTGAATCTTACCCTTGAATGCGTAAAAGAGGTCTGTGAGAGGGAGAAGTCAGTTCAGCAAGTGGGGTATAAAATCCGCGATAGAAATTAAACAAAAGCGACTGGAGTTCTTTGCGGTTGGTGGGGGCGAGCCATTGGAGGACTGCATCAATTTTAGCAGGATCATTTTTAAGCCCTACGAGGCGAGATCCGATAACAAATGGTCAATGGAGTCTGATGAAAACGGCATTTTGGAAGTTTGGCAAAGAGAGTTGTCAAGCAAGCGTTTCAATACCTCTGGGACCAACATTTCATGCTCTTCTATGGTTTTGAGTAAATTAAAGCGTCATCTAAATATACAACAACTCCCTTGTACGGTAAATCATGGAGAACCTGGATTGATAAGGCCATGAAAGCTCGGGGCCCCCACTTAACCGAATGGCATTATTAAATATTCAAACTGGTAAACTTTGTATTAAGCGCGGTCAGGTGTTCATCCTTCAGCAATTCTGACTCTGTAGTAGCTTCTCTCAAGTCTAATTTGTAGTAAAATGCGTCCTTTGCGGTGCATCTAAAAGGTCCTTGATCAAAGGCAAAGGATATTTATTGGACAGGGGCCGCGTGAGACCTCGATAATCTGTGCAAAGCAGTAAAGACCCATCTTTCTTTTGACAAACAAAGCAGGGCAAGCGTGTGTGTGTTTATTGGTAACCAGCGTATGAAACCCTGTCTGCAACCTGCAGCTCTCCAGATGTTCATGAACTACAATTCTCATCAGCCCCTGCCAGCATGGCCAATTGGCCATGCTGACAGGGGCTGATGGGAGTTGTAGTTCATGAACATCTGGAGAGCTGCAGGTTGCAGACCCCTGTGCTAAACAGCATGTTTTCCAGTCCCTCTGGAGAAGGCTGACCAGGGGCCTAGAGACCAAACCCTATGACAGTGGTGGCGAACCTATGGCACGGGTGCCAGAGGTGGCACTCAGAGCCCTCTCTGTGAGCACGTGCAAACAGAGTTCGTCATGCAGGGGGGAATTGCCACCCCCCCCACACACATCTAGGCTGGCCTGGGCCGCTGGGCTCGATTATTAGCATTAAACCTAAGATCTAGTTTTGGGGAAGCAGTGTAGGTAACCCTGTTAAGCACTGTTAAACCCCATTGATTTTCATGCAAAGAATTAAAACGTGATCCTTTACCTGGGAGTAAGCTCAGTTGCTGGCAATGGGGCTTGCTTCTGAGTAAACCCTCCTAGGGTCGTGATTCAGCCGTTTGAAAAGTTGCACGGTTGCTTCAAAGCAAAGCCACCGACTACCACCAAGCTTACTCCCGAGTAACGATTGCCTTGGAGCCAACCGTTTTTTCTAAACTAAAACCTCAGTATTCAGGTTAAATTGCTGTGTTGGCTTTTTGCGATAAATAAGTGGGTTTTGGGTTGCAATTTGGGCACTCGATCTCAAAAAGGTTCGCTATCACTGCCCTATGAGGAAAGGGTGAGGGCTTTGAGAAAGTTTAGTTTAGGTTGCTTTCATAAAGTATTTGAAAGGCTGTCACTTAGAGGAGGGCAGGGAGCTGTTACTGTTGGCCACAGAGGATAGGACTTGCAATAATGGATATAAATTATGGGTGGAAATGTAACAGCTGGACATTAGGAAGAAACTTTTTAGAGTGAGAGTAATTCATCAGTGGAATCTGCTGGCTAGGGAGGAGAGGAGCTCCTCCTTCCCGGCAATCTTCCCGGCTGGCTGTTGTCAGACCACTACCAAGAAGCCTGTTTGTTTATTATTTATTAATTTAGAATAATTTTACGTCACCTCTTTTGAATCCTGCTCCAGGTGGTTTGCAGTTAAAAAAAACCCCCACAGTATAAAACATAAGCCATTAAATATCAGCAGCATAAAAACTACCCATAAAAGGGACCATTAAACCCTTAACTAAAAGTCTACCTTACCTAACAACGGTCTGAATAATTAAAGGCCAGTTTCAAACTTGCCATTTTGGGTGAAGTGATCGAGTGGGTGGCAGCAGAGAAATGCCAGATTTTGGGGGATGGCCGGCCTGCCTTTGATCCTGCCTGATCTCTGCTGGGTCCAATGGTGGTCTCTTTGATACAGTGGACTGCTTTATCCTATTAAACTGCTTAGAGCACAGGTGTCAAACTTGCGGCCCTCCAGATGTTCATGAACTACAATTCCCATCAGCCCTTGCCAGTATAGATATGCTCATGTTGGGAGGGACTGGTGGGAATTGTAGTTCATGAACATCTGGAGGGCCGCGAGTCTGACACCCCTGGCTTAGCGTATGGGGCAGGTGGGAGAAGACTAGTACTTGAATGGTTTGTCATTTTTAGTTCAACTGACACAAAGGGTTACTGTTGCAGAAGCTGAGAAGCATGCCCTGAGGAGAGCCCCAGTGCTCTGCCTATGTTGTTTACCAGCTATGCCAGGACACTGTATGAGGTAATCCACAGTTCTGAGGTTGGGTGTCATCAATAGGCTGATGATATCCAGCTCTATATGTCATTCAACTAATCCTCCAGAAGCAGCTGTCTCTGCCCCAGACTAATGCCTGGATGATGCAGTCAAGAAATTAAGGTTCAGCAAGCTGAATCTGAGTCCAGGAAAGGCGGCGATAATGCTGGTCAGTAAAGCGGACAGCCTGGCGTTATTCCCTGTGGTGAATAAGATAATCTGTTATCTGGCAAATTATGTGATGAGTTTAGGGGGTACTAGTGGAAGGAGATACAAGTGAGTGTTGTTGCTAAAAGTGCTTTCTAGTAGTTGCACATGGGGAGAAGTATCTGAAGGACTGCTTCTCCCTGTGTCAACACGAGTGTCATGGCATTAGGCTCTCCAGTGGTTACAGTGGTTACAAGCAGCAGTCTCTGATCTGTAAAACCGGATTTGAATCCCCACTTGGAATCATGGAATCATAGAGTTGGAAGAGACCCCAAGGGCCATCAAGTCCAACTCCCTGCAATTCAGGAACACATAATCAAAGCACTCCTGACAGATGGCCATCCAGCCTCTCTTTAAAAACCTCCACAGAAGGAGACTCCACCACACTCCAAGGTAGTGCATTCCACTGTCGGACAGCCCTTATTGTCAGGAAGTTTTTCCTGATGTTTGAGCGGAATCTCTTTTTCTTCACCTTGAACCCATTGCTCATGGTCCAAGTCTCTGGAGCAGCAGAAAACAAGCTTGCTCCCTCACCAACATGACATCCCTTCAAATATCTAAACATGGCTGTCATGTCACCTCTTAACCTTCTCTTCACTGAACTAAACATACCCTATATCTCTCCTCGTAGGACATTTTGATTGCCCTCCTCTGGACCCATTCCAGCTTGTCAATATCCTTCTTGAATTGCGGGGCCCAGAACCGTACACAATAGTCCAGGTGAGGTCTAACCAGGCAAAACAGAGGTACAATTACATCCCTCGATCTAGACACTATACTCCTATTCTTCACGTGAGCTGCAGACTCTAATCTGGAGAAATACATTAGATTCTCCACTCCTCCAGGTGACCTTGGACCAGCCACATTTCTCACAGGATTCTCTCAGCCTCACTTTCCTCACAAGGCGCCTGCTGGGTGGGGGTGGGGAAGGTGATTGTAAACCGCTTGGAGGCACCTTTCAATAGAGAAAAGCGGAACATGAAAACCAATTCTTCTTCCATTCTGTCCTCCTCCACCAGCAGGTCTGGATAGTGGTGGCCCGTTCCAGGACTTTTTGGTAGTTGTTTATGACCTACTGGGTTTTTAAAAGAGCTTGTAAAGTGGCTTTGTTTCAAAAGACTTTGGTTGATTTCTGTTCTGAGGAGATAATACTTTATTGATATTTTAATGGTGTATATGGTTCTAAAGTTGTTTTACCCGCTGGGCTTGTATATTGCTGTAATCTTTCGTATTGTAAACTGCACTGAACCTATGTTTATGGAGGAAGGTGGGGGGGAGGAATAATATTTCAAGGAAATTACATACAATACTGCACATCTTAAGAACCACATACTGGGATGATCTGAACATCCAAGTACAAGGCTCCACCTGATTGGCTATAGGGCCACCAGACCGCCTGCTAACCCAAGGGGCCTCCCACAGACAGCTCTCTTCAACCGCCCCCCACCCACTTTAAGCGGCAGCAGAACACATTTTTTAAAAACATCAGTAGTGTGTGTACTGCTACATCACTGCCAGGGGAAACCATAGAGTTTTGTGCATTGTCGAAGGCTTTCACAGCCTGATTCAACTGGTTCTGGTGGGTTTTCCGGGCTGTGTGGCCGTGGTCTGGTGGATCTTGTTCCTAACGTTTCACCTGCATCTGTGGCTGGCATCTTCAGAGGTGTATCACAGAGGGACACAGTGTGTAACAGACTTCCCCCTGTGATACACCTCTGAAGATGCCAGCCACAGATGCAGGCGAAACGTTAGGAACAAGATCCACCAGACCATGGCCATACAGCCTGGAAAACCAACCAGAACATAGAGTTTTGGGTGATTCCTAGAGCTACCCTATGCCACTTCCTGGTTTTCCCTGGAAGTGATGTAGTGGCAAGCGTGGTGTCACATCCCACCACGTCCCCATCCTTGAACCTCTTGCCAGTTGCCAGGCATGGCCTATTTGTGTGTGCGTTGTGCTGTCACATCGCCTCCAACTTATGATGACCCTGTGAATTAATGACCTCCAAAATGTCCTGTCATTAACAGCCTTGCTAAGGTCTTGCAAACTGGGAGCTTCCGTGTTTCAGTCAATCCATCTCATGTTGGGTCTTCCTCTTTCCTGCTGCCTTCAACGTTTCTTAGCAGCATTATCTTTTCCCAGTGTCTTCTCATAATGTGACCAAAGTAGGATAGCCTCAGTTTAGTCATTTTAGCCTCTAGGGAAAGTCCATGCTTGATTTGATCTAGAATCCACTTTTGTCTTTCTGGCAATTAATGGCCAGAAAGCTCTCCTCCAACACTACATTTCAAATAAATCTATTTTCTTCCAACCCCCCCCCCCCCTATTTTTTTTTAGTGTCCAACTTCTACACCCATTCATAGTAATGGGGAATATTATTGTTGTAAGATTTTGATCATCACTTCACCTGTGTGAGAAATTAACGTGATGATCCAATAGCTGCTGCTGTCTTTGATGTCTCCTTTTTACAGGACTGGAGTCAATGCATATTCATCTTTTATAGATGAAGCTGAGAGTCAGAGGATGGACAGCTTATTTGCCCATATTTGAAAGTCTACAAGGAAATGCTGGCTCTAGATTAGTAGCTTTCACATATCTTCGAGTCCTGGGTCCCTTCCGCACATGCAGAATAATGCACTTTCAATCCACTTTCAATCCACTTTGCAGCTGGATTTTATGGAGTGGAATAGCAAAATCCACTTGCAAATAATTGTGAAGTAGATCGAAAGTGCATTATTCTGCATGTGCGGAAGGGGCCCTGGACTTGCCTTGAATCCTGATCTGAAATGGGTCGTATTTTAAATTGTCTTTACTATTCCTCCACCTCTCTCTCTCTCTCTCTCTCTCTCTCTCTCTTTCCTTCTCTCTAATTATGTAAATTGATAAAAAATACCATAGTTTCCCTTGATGTGCTCCGTTGAAGAATTAGTGCCAGGCTCCGTTCTGGATCATGACCTGCTAATTAAAGACCAGTGATTCAAACGGTACGAACACTCCTCCGCCCATGTCTTCATGAAAGGAAAACACCCGAACATAATTCTATATTTCAAGATACGTATCCAGGCATACCACTTTTCTAGATATCAGGGTTGCCAAACAGCGACAAACATAATTAATCCATCTGCCCTCTGATGCAGTTCCCTGGTTACGTGAATATTTTTAGAAACTCAGCACAGCCACCTTGTTTAGATACTAAACCAAGTGTGAGATGACTTGCAATTTAATAACACGAAAGGCAACACCACGCAGGATTAACGGAAAGTACAACGGGAGGATCCTGCTTTTGTTACAGGAAGCAACGTGCACAACAATGACAGGCTTGAAAAGACAAACAGCTAGAAAGCCGTCAACAAAACAGACTATTGGCCCATTTTGCCAAGTGTCATCTACTCCAAGGTGCCCAAGATGGTGCTCATGGGCACCACAACACCAATTGACACCCTTCCTGGTGCCCACCAAATGTTTTCAGAAAGTAGGTTGGGTCAAGTGGGGACTTGTCCCTGCAGTTCTTCTGACCAGCTGCTAGAGATCTGATTGGCTGGACAGATTACAATAGCATTGTTTCAGCGTCAGCTGCCACCAGAGAATTGGCTTCATTCTCCCTTATTCCTGTTTCCCAGTGTGTATTTTTTAAAGTACTCTTTTCTCTTGCATTTAGACTTTATCTATGCGTGTGGCTCTGCCTCCACTAGTGACCATTTCGTGATTGGCTCCGCCTTCTGCAGCCATTTTGTGGTTGCGCCCACCTGCCTGTGTCTGAATTCCAAAGGCGGCTGCAGGCTCAAGGCGGTTGGGGACCCTGGTCCACTCTGATTGGCAGCAACTCCCAGCCTTGGTACCAGCACTGGGATAGAATTCAGGACTTTCTACATGCAGCCCTCTGCCCCTGAGCTCCAATTCTTGAATAGCAAATGTACCTACAAAGCTGCCTTACACCCAGTCAGAAGTTTGCCCCATTTAGCCCAGTGCTGTCTCTTCTGTGAATATTCTGTTCTCCTCAGTCAGGAGGTCTTTCCCAGCCCTGCTGCTTGAGATCCTTTCTAACTGTCAGGGGTTGACCATGAAGAGCTTTAAGAACATAAGAACATACGAACCAGCCTGCTGGATCAGACCAGAGTCCATCTAGTCCGGGACTCTGCCACTCGCAGTGGCCCATCAGATGCCTTTGGGAGCTCACATGCAAAGTGTGAAAGCAATGGCCTTCTGCTGCTGCTGCTCCGGAGCACCTGGTCTGCTTTGAATGCCATTCTCACTCCAGTCCAATCCTGCATGATCCAATCTGCCCTACTGGCTGTCAGTAATCAACAGGTCTACTGATTAAACGAAACGAAAGCTTGTAAGATTTGCAGTGGAAGTAAATGGGCTTTGGCACACACTTCAGACCCATAGAATTAGAAACACGGAGATCAGAGCTAGTGCTTCAGCAGAAGGCAACCCTCCAATGAAACCCCAAGCCCAGATCAAGCCTATTTGCCTCTCCCTTTCCTTTGTATCTCCCTCAATTTCAGATGATCACATCCTTGGGGCCGGAGCCTGCTCCCTTGTGCTTGTTATTCACCTCCACAATGCAAGATGCATACTCTATTTATGTATACAGAAGAAAAACACCTTTTCAGAGCGCTGGTTCTCAAGGCCGGGTACAACCTGTAAAACCACAATTCAACATCGAAAGATCAGCAGAGGACATACTGATCAGAAGCCAAGGAACATACTGTGAAAACCGAGGCACATTAATTACATAATGCTTTAAAAAAAAGTCTTTACAATTTGCTGAAAAGCACCAAGTTGGGCAGGCTGTTGAATTTTCCACGGAAAATATTCGCTTTACCGTGGCTGCCTGTCCAATGGATAATGGAATTACCAGGAGATTTGTGTGTGTGTGTGTGTGCTAGAAAGGAACAAGGAAGTCCAGATGGGAGGAGCAACTCTCTCCAGCCTTGCCATTCGAGATCACGTTTGTACTTTATTTATTTATTTATAATTAATTAATGTTATATACTGCCCCTCCCCCGAAGGGCTCTGGGCGGTGCACAACATAAATATAGCAACAACAGATGGAGCACACAAACAAAATACAAATTATAAAACAAACAGTATAGGCTCCATTAGCCATCACACTAAAACCCATTTAAAAATCATTACTTAATCATCAGCACTTTGGATTTGGTCTGCAAGCAGCCAGCCAAGGAGAATATAAGTATCTTTGAGTTTTCTGCATCTAGCACCAAAATTGTCTGAGCCATCGCATCCCTGGACCAGCTGAAACTTAAAAACTGCCTTCAAGGGCAGTAACCATGTGCAGCCCATGACAGTAGCCCAGCTGGGATGTTTTAAATATTACTGATGCTGTACTAAATACAACAAATGGGGGAAAAGCCGTTTTGTTTTTTAAAACAAAGTTTTCAGCTGCAAAGAGTTCTTCCTTAGGTCAACAGGTAGAACAAGTCATGACATTCTGTTTGACGGGCCTTGGATTTTTATTCTCGGATGTTTTGGCCCAGGAACGTGATAACAGTTTGCAGCATCAAATGTTCTGCACAATTGCCTGAAGCAGGCAAACAATACCCTGTGCATGAAAGAACAACATGTAATGCCGTCTATTCTTTATCACATTTTGCCCAGAGAAGAATTTTGTGCCCCAGTGTTGAAACTGTGTTTGTTTTCTGAAAAATGTAGTAATGTCTTGAAGGGTTTTTTTATGGTTTGCCTCCACTGGCGTATTCAAACTTCCGCTGCTGCTGGCTCAGCAAGCTTCCTGCTTAGCTCAGGTGTCCAAGAAACTTAGGTTTGATCCGGTGGCTTGGCTCCATATCTTAAACCACTAAGCTGAACATGGTCCGCCAATCACACAGTGGACTTGATACGCACCTCTGCCAACATTTCGCGGAAGCAAACAGGTCTGTGCTTGTAATGCCTCAACAGTGCAATCCTCAACAGAGTTACACTCTTCTAGTCCAAACTCTGATTAGGATTGCATTGCAGTTCTCAGACAACTGGTCAGTTCCCCACTATTCCATCCGCCCTCCCATGAAATATTGCAGAAGACTGCAGGGCATTTTACGGCCCTGGCTCCGGCCTGGTGGAACAAGCTACCTGCTGATGTCAGAATCCTGCAGGAACTATGCCAATTCCGTAGGGCCTGCAAGATGTGGCTGTTCCACCAGGCCTTTTCCAGCCAGCCAGCCAGCCAGCCAGATTGATTGAATATAATAGATAGAACATCTTTCAGTTTCCGGGGGGAGGGGGGAAGGAGGGGTGGAAATGACCGGAAGGATTAATTTATACCATCTATCAACTATCAATTCAGCGTTACTGTAATATTTTGTTAAATGGCTTTAAAGTTTTAAATTAGGGTTTATATTTTAAAGTTATTGGATGTTTTAAATTATGCTGTAACCCGCCCAGGGCCCTTCGGGGATGGGGTGGGATATAAAACCAACAAAATAAAAATAAAATAAATCAACCAAAATTTGCTACATATGATACTAATTTACTCTGCAAGATCCTCTTTTAAAAGCTCAGGGGAAGTGTTATGGTTATAGATACATTTGGAGAATGTGTCTTCTAAAGTCTTATGAAAGGGTTAACCTTACTGTTAATGAGCAGCCATTTATTTATACATGCATAACAGTCATCATTAATCCCTAACAAAAGCAAGAGGAGTTGGTCTTTATACCCCGCTTTTCTCTACTGAAAGGAGTCCCAAAGCAGCTTACAATTTTCTTTTTTTCCTTCCTCCCTCCACTCACAACAGGCATCTTGTGAGGTAGGTGAGGCTGAGACAGTTCTGACAGAATTGTGACTGGCCCAAGGTCACCCAGCAGGCTTCATGTGGAGGAGCAGGGAATCAAACCCCATTCTCCATATTACTATCTGCTGCTGTTAACCACTACACCCTGGCATAGAGCCCAGCTGGATTAGACTGAAGGCCCATCTAGTCCAGCATCTTATTTCCAACATTGACATATCACAGCACCCCTCCAGTAGCCATCTCCTCTGTCCTGCCCTTTATAACTGGCCCTCAAGCACACTGAATATGGAGGTTCCATTCAGCCACCAAGATTAAAAGCCTTTGATATATTTCTCCTCCTGCGTGAAAGGGCCCAGCCCCCTTTTAAAGTCGCCTACGATCATGGCCATCAAAACATTTTGTTGTGAATTTCCCATGTTAATGATAAGGTGTATGAAGAAGCAGTTTCTTCTTAACAGTTTATAGCCCCATCAACTTGTCTGGGTGATCCCTGATGAATCTCACTCGTAACAAATCCACAGAAAGTCTATCAGTGGTTGTTAGCCATGATGATGCCTAAACAGAACGTCCAGGTGCCTCTGAGTATTAAATGTTATAAAGGGAAAGACAGCTCCCCTGTATCTGGCTGGCTGCGACAGGAAACTGGACGCTGGTCAGCTCTAGGAAGACTTTTGTGTTCCTACCCTTATCGTGCTTCAATAACCTTGGGGAAAAAATCCCCCCTTTTTCTGCTAGGATTGTGAGCCTGGCAGGGGGATGCAAGACAGCCAGGCAGGAAATTAGTATTGATTTGTTCGTTATAAGTAGATAAAAACTGCTGAGGTTAAAAAAAAAAGACTTTTATTAAAATTTACACTTTTTTTGATGTTAATAGCAAATTGAGATTAAGCACATATGCATGCTCAGGCCTGACTAGACGGTCCTTGACATTTCTGCTTCCTGTCAGGAAGCCACGCATTTTCCATTTGTTATTTTCAAGCTGCCCCTGGAAATATGGCAGCCGGGGCTGATCCGAGGCATTCTATCACCCTGAAACAGGTCTGCCCTTCTTCTCCCAAGCCTGCACAGTCACCAGCTGGGTGGCCACTGGCTGGTTGGCTTGGACCGAAGACAGGATGGCAGGAAAGCATGCCAGGAAAGGATGCCAGCCACCTCCTGCCATGAGCCACTGCATTGCATTGTGGTCCTCCTCACTGGGCAGCTGAGGAACCCTGCTGGATTAGACCAAAGGTCCATCTAGTCCAGCATCTTATTTCCAACTCTGGCACAGAACCCCTTGGGTGGTTCAATTCAACAATCAGGCCCCCAGGCAAGCTTTTTTTTAGGGAACCAAGGCAGCTAAAACACTGATGAAATGACATGTTGTGCATTGTGAACTAACCAAGATTATTGTATGAAGACTGCAATCCCATGCACACCGGGAACAAAGCTAGTTGCTTTGGACTTACTGGCATGTATGTTGAGCAAGTATGCATAGGACTGAGCTGCCCGTTGGGACTGTTGGCAAAAAAAAAAGACACGGCCCCAATACTTATTATCCAATGTACGTTTTGAACTACGGAAGAAAAAGGCAGCCCGCTGTAATTTCAAACCCCAAGCCAGCAACACGTGGCATCCCCAACGGCTCTGATTCCACAGCCCCTCCCCACTTCTTACCTCCCCAGTTTTCCATGCTGAAGAGGTTGCTGAAGTTGTGGGCCACAAAGGGGGAGATCTTCTTCAGGTCGTGGGTGCGGACGCGGGTGGCCAGCAGAGACTGGTGAGCATCTCGGAAAGTGGTGTCCATTAGGAGCAGCCCTTTGTGTTGGCGAATGGCTTTGGCAAAGCCGGTGGGTCCCTCACGCAGAAGGATGTCCCGGAAACCAGATGGTGGCTCACCTGTTTCACAGAGAAATGGACCAAGGGTGGAGACATGACAGAGGTGAGTAACATCATGCATGGTGTGAAGAAAGTGAGAAGGAGGAGAAGAAGAAGAGGAGGAGGTTGGATTTATGCCCCATCTTTCTCTCCTGTGAGGAGTCCCAAAATGGCTTTCTCTTCCCACAACAGACTTGCGAGGTAGGTGGGCTGAGAGTTTTTTAACCCAGTGGTTCTCAACCTGTGGGTTGCGACCCCTTTGGAAGTCGAACGACCCTTTTCACCCTTAGGTCGCCTAAGACTCTCTGCATCAGTGTTCTCCATCTGTAAAATGGATAAATGTTAGGGTTTGTTTATTTATTTATTTATTTATTTATTTATTTATTTCCTTAAGCTTTTATACCGCCCCATCCCCGAGGGTTGGGGGTCACCAAAACATGAGGAACTGTATTAAAGGGTTGCGGCATTAGGAAGGTTGAGAACCACTGTTTTAACCATTGCCTCACACTGGTCCATCGCTCTTAACCACTACACAATGCTGGCAACTTCTTCCTTTGTACTGTCGAAGGCTTTCACAGCTGGAATCACTGGAGTGCTGTGTGGTTTCTGGGTTGTATGGCCGTGTTCTAGCAGCAACTAGCAACTTTCCTTTCTCCGAATACTAGAACTCGCAGGCATCCAGTGTGCAGTTGATGGGCAGTAAATTCCAGTCAGACAAAGGGAAGAACATTTAATTCACAAAACATGTAATTAACTTACAGAACACACTGCCACAAGCTGTGATGATGGCTGCTGGCTTAGTCTAAATGGACACACCGGCAGAATGAGGTGGTACTAAGATGCGTATGGGGTTTCTGAGGTGATAAAATGAACAGGGGTGGAGGTGGGGAATCTGATATTGGAATTCTTCCGCACTATGGAGAACTTTTCCTACAATTGGAAAACTAGCCCGAAAGAGAATAGGCTGGGAGAAAACCTTTATTTTTCACCTGAGGAGATTTTTTTTAATATGGGGAGGAAGTTTGAAATGTGGAATCTGAAGTGGTGTAAATCCATTCCTCATCATGCTACATGGGTTAGCACAAGCTTTCGAAGGCTTTTAAAAAGGTATTAGACAAATCCATGGAAAAATTGATTTATCAATGGCAAGTAAACCTTATTATTAACCTTTTTCTTCTCTTCCTTTTTTCCTGTTTTTCCCTTTTGTAAGATGCATGAATGTGGATTTTATGGGGGACAACATTTTAACTGGTTTAAATGGTTTGGTGTGGAGGTATTGAGAATTATATTTTACTGATTTGTTACAATTTAATGTTGTACGCCCCCCTGAACCTATGTGGGGAAAAGCAGCCTTCACATTGAAGGAAACAAATAAATACAATCGCTAAATGGAACCTCCATGTTCAGAAGCAGTGTCTCACAATAAGTTTGGAAGTTTGGAGATGCTCCCTTCAATATTTCAGCCGCCGTACGGGAGTTCTAATTGGGAAAAGAAAGACAGGGATACCGGGGGGGGGGGGGGGGTTCATTTCTGTCTGGACAAGCTCTCTGGTATTTGCTGGCACTTATTATGCAAAAATGGCGAGGCCTAGAATTCCAAGTTACCGAGAATTCCACAGAGGAACATCAAGATCAAGCAAATACCCTCCAAACTCTGCTTTTTGGAAACGGGAGCTTTTGGCAACGCAAAATGAGGCTTTCAGTTGAACTCTCCTTGTTTGGTTCTCTTTGTTAGTTACATGGTATCTCCATGGAGAGAAGAGAAATCAGAATGAAATTTGGAATGCATGATCAGAATGCATACCTGTATTGCATTGCTGAATACCAATCTGGCCCCCTGAACCTGTTTTTGAGGGGGCAGATGGGGAAAAATCTGAATTCTGTTGTTATGCGGTTATGGTTTTGAGGATCGAGATGTCGGAATGAAATCTTTTGTGCCTGATCGAAGTACAGTTCCTCATTTTGAATGCCAGCTTGACCCCTGCAACCTTTGCAATCGGGGTCAGGAAAGATGTAAATCACGTGGCAATGAGATGGTTTCTTTCAGCACTGTGATATTTGCAGTGATGGTATGTAAGCTTACAACACGATTCCCTGTTTGAACACTGGTTTGAACTCTGCGCTTGCTGTGTCAGGGTGGGAGTATTGGGGGAAGAGGGGGCAAGAAGAAAAGATACAAAATACATAATAAGAAGCCGGGGCCTAGAAGGAATTGTGGGGAATGGCAGAAATAAATTTTTTGGATATCCACACAAACGCACTCAACACACACACACCCGCTTCAGAGTTCTCTAAGATGGGCTTGAAGAGATTCATGTTCCCTCATTTTTCCTTTGACCTTCACCTACTTTTAACCTTTTGTGCCCCATGAGAATCCAGGAGAGCCAGTGTGGTACAGTCATTTAAACAGGTGGACTATAAACTGGAGAACCAGGTTTGATTCCCCACACCTCCGCATGAATGGCGGGCTCTTATCTGGCGAACTGGATTCGTTTCCCCATTCTTATATGTAAAACCTGCTCGATGACCTTGGGCTAGTCACAGTTCTCTCAGAACTCTCTAAGCCCCACTTACCTCACAAGACGTCTATTGTGGGGAGAGGACGGGAAGGAGTTTACAAGCCGCTGTGAGACTCCTTACAGGAGAGAAAGGGTGGGGTATAAATCCAAACTCCTCCTTCTCCTTTTCTGGTTAATTTAAAAAGTCATCTTTTCCTCATTAGTTTGGAGTTGCCCAATGTGCAGATGACCTCTAGTTTGTTTATGGGTGACCTGCTTGCGCTGCTTTCGTGGTTATAACTGGAGATGGCCACCTTGCCATGACAAGGAGTCGGGGTGCATCTGTGGAAAGGCCTCTCTCAAGTAGTAATTTACAACTCAGTAAGGTTGCCCCCTCTGGGTGGGAAAATTCCTGGATATTTGGGGATGGAGGTAAGGGACCTCAGTGGGGTATAATGCCAGAGCGCCCATCCTCCAAAGCAGTCATTTTCTCCAAGGGAACTGATCTCTGTTGCCCGCAGATCAGAGGAAATTCTGACTGGTCTCCAGCCCCCAGCTGGAGGCTGACAACTCTATTTACAAGCTACTCTGGGACAAAAACTGTGTGATAAACCAGCTCCAATTCACGTCTGGCTGAGCAAGCTCCCATTTCTTTCTGCTCTAACCATCAGGGTCCTGTTAACCAATGAACCCAGACTTTCTACCTCCAGTTGGCTGCTGCGGGTTTTCCGGGCTGCGTGGCCACAGTCTAGTAGTCCTTGCTCCTAATGTCTGGTAGTTTTTGCCGGCATGGTCTGGTAGTTTTTGCCAGCTCCGTGGTCTGCTAGTTTTTGCCGGCATCTGCAGATACGGGCAAAACGTCAGGAGCAAAACTACCACGCAGTGGCTATGGAGCTGGCAAAAACTACCAGACGTTGGGAGCAAGAACTACTATGCTGTGGCCATCGCCGCCCAGAAAACCCACTAGTTGATTCCGGCCATGAAAGCCTTCCATGATACTTCCAGCTATACATTATAGATCCTTTCCACGTGAACCCACCTTCTTTTATTTCCTTTCCAGCTCTCCTGACTTAGTGCTAATTACCAGGCATCCCTTGAACCCAGAGACAATACGGACTACAAAGGAATGCCCCACTAAGTGGTCTCAATTAATGCCCCACTAGCTGGCAGCTGATGGGCCCCAGCGGGAATCCGGCTCATTACTGGTGCCATTCCTTAATCCCTCCTGCTTAACAGAAGAATCCACGGCTAGCTCTTTCCGATTCTGGCACATCTTTAAAAAAAAATTTAAAAAAAGATTTAACCATCGGCTCGGGGGAAATTTAATAAGATTTAAATATCCTTATTTCATTCTCTTAATGCTCGGCTTAGGTTGGGGATTAGCCACTGACAAAGAAAATAAACTGCCATAATAATGATACAAGGCTGGAATCCGATATAATTAAACTGAGCCTCACGTATCAATCATAAAGAGCAGGAGGCATGTAAATCAGGCGCCTATTATAGCCACCTGCCCTCGCCCCCCCCCCTTTACTGCGAGATTTCCAGGCTGGCTCGTTAAGGTCATAAAATATTTAGCAGGTCTTAACGAGGAACAAGCAGATTGTTTCCACCTACCCTCCCCCCACCTCCAGTGACTCACATGTTTTTCGGGCTGGGGGGAGGGGGGGGAGCCAGCCCAGGATCCAAGTGTGAGTGGACCGGATCAGAGATGGAGGAGAAAATTCTGGCTCTCTTTCAGCCCCGGGCAAATAGCCAAAGACCTCCGTTTCATGCACCGAAATCTAGATTAGTTTTGTTTTAGATTAGTTTTTTGGGACGATTAGGCTAAAGAATGGCTGGGCAAACCCAGGGCAAGATTAACTGCACATTGAATCTGGAGTAAGCTGTTATTTACTTTTTTGCCACTGTATTGGCCAGACTTGGATGGTCCTGGCTTGCACGCTCTTGTCAGATCTCAGAAGCTAAACAGGATTGGCCTTGATTAGTAGAAGAAGGAGAAGAGTTTGGATTTATACCGTGCTTTTCTCTCCTGTAAGGAGTCTCGAACAGTTTACAAACTCCTTCCTTTCCTCTCCCCGCACCTTGTGAGGTAGGTGGGGCTGAGAGAATACGGAGAGAACTGTGATTGGTCCAAGGTCACCCAGCAGGCTTCGTGTGGAGGAGGGGTGAAACGAACCCGGTTCTCCAGATTAGAGCCCACAGCTCTCAGCCACTGCACCACGCTGGCTCTTATATGGATGAGAGACCACCAAGGAGGTCTAGGATTCCTACACAGAAACAGGCAATGGCAAACGACCCGTGTTTATCTCTTGTCTTATTGATGATTGATTGATTGATTGTTGTATTTATAAACCGCCCTCCCCTGGAGGGCTTCTACGGTCACCATAGGTTGGTTGTGACCTCACAGCACTTTCTGCCACCGTTGGTCTATTAAAGCACCAGCTCCTTCTGGTGACGCTAAAAAAGAAGCCCTGAAATGTGTTTCAGTTCTCTTAAGAACTGCTCAAATAAATGTAACTCACTTTGAAACTAGGCACGAATGCGAACAAATTGTGCGGAGGAGACATTGATGTAACATTTTGTGAAGATAAGATGTTGTTTGTTTCACCTATGAAGAGGATGGAGCATAACCGGGGCTGGTAAATCTTGTGGTCTTTTTGACATACAGTCAAAACAGAATTTCGTCCGGGAGACTGGTGGAACTAAATGAGAGAGTGTGTGTGTATATAATTAACTAATTAATTAAGTTGAATATTGCAGCTGCTTATAGGGAGCTTCCTCATGAATCCACGTGGATTAAAAAGAAAAATACAAATGCCTTTCACGGATGCAAATGAATTTAATAGGGAGGCTTCTGGGAGGAGTGCTTTTTTTCTTAAAACAACAACAACAACAACAACAACACATCCTCATTATAAAAATGAAGACTATTAAAAGAAAGACTGTGGGGAAATACAAAAGAGAAACCAGTACGCCATTGGCCTTGGATTGAGAAGTTTCTTGTAGAGCTGCTTTTCTCTGCTTTCCTCTCCCACAATATCAAAAGAAAGGATGTTGCATGAATTACCAAGCTCTATAGCCCTCCCTCACAGTGACCAAAACCCCTGGTATATCAGTCCTTTCCAGAAAGCCAAATAAGACGTCCTGAGGATGCTAATAATGGCATCTTGGGAAGGAACTCCTCACAGTTTTTTCCCCAAGATGTCCTCAGGACACTTTATTTTTGCTGAGAACACTTCAAAGTGCACCTTTCCCTCCCTACGCTGCCTGCAAGATGTCTCCTGCCTGGCTGGGCAGAATGCAGAGCTCAGAAGGCGTCTTGTTTTTCCTGCCCGGCCATTTTGTGCTCTGGTCAGTTTCACCCTCAACTTGTGCCCGACATTTTGTGTGCAGCTGAAGGGATTCTTCTTGCTGCCGTTTGCTGTAAGAACATAAGAACAAACCAGCTGGATCAGATCAGAGTCCATCTAGTCCAGCTCCTTGCTACTTGCAGTGGCCCACCAGGTGCCTTTGGGAGCTCACGTGCAGGATGTGAAAGCAATGGCCTTCTGCGGCTGTTGCTCCCAATCACCTGGTCTGTTAAGGCATTTGCAATCTCAGATCAAGAGGATCAAGATTGGTAGCCATAATCGACTTCTCCATAAATCTGTCTAAGCCCCTTTTAAAGCTATCCAGGTTAGTGGCCATCACCACCTCCTGTGGCAGCATATTCCAAACACCAATCACACGTTGCATGAAGGTAGGTTGCCTTAGGATGTTTGCTCTGTAGGCTTTGATCTTGGGAGCCTTCTCAGCCCCAAAAGTACGTAGTTGTACTCAGCTCCTCCTGCCAATTCTGGCAATATATAGTTTTCCTATTTTTAAAATTTTCAATGAGCTATCTCCGTGTTCTGAGCAGCTAAGATTATTGCATCTGTGTCTGCGTAGCTGCAGAGATAGTTCATCTAAAATAAAAAATGAAAACTATTTATTGCTAGAATCAGCAGGACAAGCTGAGCAAAACTATGCACTTTGGGGGCTGAAAAGGTGCCCAGGATCGGAGCCTGTGAAGCAAATGTCCTGGGGCAACTGTCAGCAAATGGTGGCAAGGAGAATTGCTTCAGCTGCACACAAAATGTTGGGCACAAGTTGAGGATGAAACTGACCAGACAGTAACACGGTCAGGCAGGAAAAACAAGATGCCTTCTGAGCTCTGCATTCTGCACAGCCAGGCAGCAGACATCTTGCAGGTAGCGGGGGGGGGTGGGGGGGAGCCTCTTTTCCCTTCTGTCCCCTTTGCTGTCCAGAAACTGCCTCTTTTTAGAGCATCCCCTGGACATCTTATTTTGGGTGTGCAGAGTGCAAAGAAGCACTGGCCTCTTTGTAAGACAGACATTTTATTGGGGCTGTGCAGAACGGACCTTGGTCCCCCTCTCTTGGCAGCCCTGAACTCCCAGGACTTGGTCAAACAAGTTCAAGGCTTGTACAGTTTCTGTGGAGCTTCTGAAAAATTAACCTTTCGGGAGTGTGTCATTCAGTTATGTCTTGAGTTGAGCTAACAATACATTTAAAGTGAAAAATCTATATCAATTCTGCAGAGAAGTTCTTTTTTACAAGTCAATTTAGAATACTGCAAAGCGGGGGGTATTAGTCCTGGGCCCAGGATATCTGGCAATAGCGCTTTTGACTACTGATCTAATTCTGAATCCAACTGAGTTGGGACTTTTCAACTTGGGGGCAAAGATAACTGTGTATGTTGGGGTAGGGAGCACTGGACAGAAATGTACAAACTCATGCAGGGATCATGCATTATAGAATCATGCAGG
Organism: Sphaerodactylus townsendi; assembly: GCF_021028975.2. Classification (NCBI taxonomy): domain Eukaryota; kingdom Metazoa; phylum Chordata; class Lepidosauria; order Squamata; family Sphaerodactylidae; genus Sphaerodactylus; species Sphaerodactylus townsendi. The sequence continues at coordinate 20,524,873 of NC_059425.1, read as the reverse complement.
CTAGCCCAATCTCATAAAATTGTGGAAGCTAAGTAGGGTTGGCCCTGGTTAAAACTTAGATGAGAAACCACAAAAGAAGTCCAGGCTCGCTGCCCGGAGACAGGCGATGGCAAATAACTTCTGTTTATCTCATCTGCTTAAAATCCTACGAGATCACCATCAGCTGACTGTGACTTGATGGCTCCTTCCACCACCACACATAGTCCAAAGAAAGTGGACAGAGGGAATACTAGAACCTGGTCACCCAATAAAACTGATGGGCATTTGATTAAGGATAGACAAAAACATGCTGTTAACACAATGCCTAATTAATTTATGGAACTCACTCCTGAAAGAAGTAGTGATGGCCACTAATTGGGATGGCTGTAAAGGGATTACATAAATTCATGCAAGAGAGGAAGTCTGTCAATAGCTATCAACCATTATGTATCAACAGAACTTCCATATTCAGAGGCGTACTGAATACTGGTTGCTAAGGGACAAATAACCATTGCCTTGCTTGTGGGCTTTCTGGACGGCCCTGGTGGGAAACAGAATGCTGGACTTAATCAAGCCTCGATTGGACCCAGCCGGGCTCGTCTTATCATTTTAGCCCTTGAAATATGATTTTTTTTCATTTTTGTATTGTTTTGATTTTGGCATGCCACCCAATATGGACATCTGGAGCCACAGCATTAAAAAACAGATATAAATATAAAGGAATATGTTTGCTCAGACATTGTCTCTAAGATTTGTTTATTGTTCAGTGTCTTTTTTCAGTTTGCAAGCTTGAGAGTAGAGATAGTTTTTAAGCCAGTTTCTTCACTGCCTGACACCTGGGTACATGCAGGGGCATACCGCCCAGGGGGACATACAGGGTCAAAGGGCTGCAGCCATTTAGTCATGTGGGGGGCGGAAAATCACCTCCACACCCCTCCTCCCCCCCGGGTCCATACACAAAACATTGTTTGGTCATGGTGGGGGAAGGCAGCCGCCCATATAGGGTGGGGGGAGAACTCAGGTTTTGGGGGCTACATTTTCCCTAGATACGCCTCTGGGTACAAGACAGGGAGAGATGTGTAGAGCATAACACTTGATGGGCTATCCCAGAATCATTTGCACCTTCCCATGAAGTGCTAGGGTTCTAACTCTGTTGGTGCAGGAACCTGGATGGTTCAGGAGCCAGAAGCTACATTTACGTGCGGCCTTTTTTTTTGCGCAGCTACGTCACCACGCTCATGCATAGATAGAAGCTACGTTTATGCGCGGCTTCAACTTTTTCAGCACTCTTTACCCACGCAGCTGCGCTGGCACGAAAGTCTTATTTTACTTTACAGTTGGCACAGAAATCACATTCCACGCAGCCACGTTTCAACGTAGCCACCACCGGCACGAAATAAAACAGGAGTTCAGGAGATGGTTCAGCCCCAGTGCCAAGACAAAACCAAGGCAAGACAGCAGCACTGGCTGCCAGTTACTGGAACCTAGGAAACATCTTTATCAATGTCTAGGGCTGGATACCCAGCCAAGAGCAGGACAGGGGTCGGCTTGCCAACCTCCAGCCGAACCTGGAATTACACCTGATGTCCAGACTACAGAAATCAATTGCCCTGGAGAAAATGGCTGCTCTGGGTGGATTGCGGTCGATTCCCCACGGTCAATTAATCAAGGTTTCAGCAAGAACTCCCCACTGCATAGGTGTCGAACTCACGGCCCTCCAGATGTTATGGACTACAGTTCCCATCATCCCCTGCCAGCATGATGCTGGCAGGGGATGATGGGAATTGTAGTCCATAACACCTGGAGGGCTGCGAGTTCGACACCTATGCAGTGGTGGGATCCAAAAATTTTAATAACAGGTTCCGACGGTGGTGGGATTCAAACAGTGGTGCCGCCGCACACACGCACCTCCAGTCCCTATTGGGCAGGGAGGCTGCTTTGGTAACCCCTTCTCGGCACTCAGAATAAATTAGTAACCACTTCTAGAAAAGTGGTGAGAACTGGTTGGATCCCACCTCTGCACCTATGCCCCACTGTTTAACCACCAAACACGGATTCATCCCAGTTCTGGCGCTCCCTCTCCCCCTTATCAAGTGGTTTTTAAGAACCTGCATGGAAGCGCACCTTTTTAAAAAACACGCGCCAAAGCCGGATCGGTGGGGAGGATCAGGGGACAGAATCCAGGTTTATTTTCTCGCCGTAGGGAGTGACGTGGAACCTTCCAGCCAATCAGAGCGCAGTGGTGACTACGTTGAAACATGGCTGCGTGGAATGTGGTTTCTGTGCCAACTGTAAACTAGAATAAGACTTTCGTGCCAGCGCAGCTGCGTGGGCAAAGAGTGCCGAAAAAGTCGAAGCCGCGCATGCACATAGCTTCTATCTATGCGTGAGTGTGGTGACATAGCTGTGCAACAAAAGAAGTTTTTTTAAAAAAATTCCTGCCCCAACATAGCACAACAGCTGATCAGGACAAGGAAGGAAGAGCTGCTGAGCAGATCGCACGATCGTGGGGAGCGCTGGGTTGCTTCAAACCGCAATAGACATTGAGGTCGTCACTAGACACGCTGCAGCGGGGAGGGAAAAACCACGATGAAAAGGTGCTGTTTCTTTTGAAACCTGGTTGTATCCAGCTTTAGTAGGGGAAATGGCCAGTATGGCTTTATACCCCAATCCCACCCTCCTTTGGTGCTATGCCCAAAATCTCCAGGAATTTCCCAACCCAAAGATGGCACCCCTAGATGCAGGACAGAAGCAGAAGCAGAAGAGACTGAAGCAACCCTGTCCATGAAACGACCCTCCCTGAGCAATACTGGCCTTCCTAGCAGGGCTGTTCAATTGATTACTGAGGGCCCAATTAGGTGAGACACAGAGACTGCCCCCACCCCCGACTTTAGAATAAAAGCAGCTGTTTTGGGGGGGAAGCTCAGTTTGGTGATGTGACACTGGAGGCAGGAGTTAAAAAACACTTCCCCCTTCCCGTGAGATCTACCTGATGCAAATGGTTTCCCTCTCCTTCTGGAACTGCCCCAGGCAAATGGGAATATTCGCATTATGCAAATGGTGCGGGGAGGGAGGGGGTTTAACATCCAGCACTGCAGCTCCAGTTGGAATCAGATCCTCTTGCGGCTGCTTTTAAGTATTTAATAAAATGGGAGAAATCCGGCCATGGAGCTTCTGGCCTCGTGCCTCATTGGTCATGTGTGTTCCAACCCCCCCCCCCCTCCATCATATAATGCTTTGAACCACTAAGCATTTAACGTGGTTCTCTTTCCCAGCTGCAGATCGCAAAAAGTGGGCCCAGCAGCTCCCGTGGAAAAGGATCGGCAGCTCCTCAACCCCATGACTAACACAATTATGAAAAGCGAGTGAATGCATGCAAATTAGTTTCATTTGCATAATTCACCCAGGCTGAAGGCTGGAGGCGTGAGGCTCTTGTTACGGGGCGCTATCCAACTGGTGCTTGTCGCAGTACCGACTCGTGCTGGGAAATGCGTCTGGGGACTAGAGCTAGCTTTGGCTGGACACACCATAAGCCCGGGGTTCTTGAACAGTGGCAGGCACCCTTGAGCCAAAGAAGAAATAGATCCTGGGGTGGGAGGTGGGGGAGGGGGTTTCCTCTGGTTAAAATTTGAAGAAAAGTTTTTATTTATATCCCCCCTTTCTCTCCTGTACGGAGACTCAAAGGGCTGACAATCTCCTTTCCCTTCCTCCCCCCCCCCACACACCCTGTGAGGTGGGTGGGGCTGACAGAGCTCTGAAGAATTGTGACTAGCCCAAGGTCACCCAGCTGACATGTGTTGGAGTGCACAGGCTAATCTAGTTCCCCATATAAGAATCCTGTGAAGAGGAGATTGGAATGCTGATGGTTTGTGCTAACACCTGCAGAGGTTTTACTGTTACATTATGTGTTATCTCCGCTTGGCACTTTTCCCAGGCTGGCCTGGCCTGGCTGTGAAACTGTCTGAGTGGGCCGGGCCGGAGTTCTCTTGCAGTCTTTCTGTACTTTGATCATCAGTTCTCGCAAGGACTCTGCATGAATCTAGCCATTTCAATAAAGATATTTCTTTTCCTAAGAAGACTGTGATTGTATGGACTCAGTTTGTAACACATCCACAGCTCAAGTGGCAGCACGGGGAATCAAACCCGGTTCTCCAGACTAGAGTGCACCGACTCTTAACCACTACGCCGCAGCTGCTGAGTGGGTTAAATGCCCCACTGGCTGAGGGCATGGACAGGCGGGAAGGATTGCGTCCTGAAACCCTCTCTCAATTTCTTCAAAATTCCTCCTCAAAACCCATCTTTTCGCTGAGATTATTAGTGTAAGGATAGACAAGAAGTGACATGAAAGGAGGGAAGGGTCTCTAGCCTTACAGCCCTTCTAGCCTACCACTTGCCTGCCTCCTGCTGGGTCTTCTTCTCAGTTCCTTTGCATGCTAGACAGATCTTCAACCCATCTTTTACTCTATGACCTTTAGTCCCCTCTTGTTTACTGAAGCAAAAAATGTATCTCAGTGAGATAACATCTGTTGGCCTTCAGAGACCCAATCCCCAGTATCTCAGTCTAAAGCATAGGCATCAAACTTGTGGCTCTCCAGATGTTATGGACTACAGTTCCCATCATCCCCTGCCAGCATGACACTGGCAGGGGGTGATGGGAATTGTAGTCCATAACATCTGGAGGGCTGCAAGTTTGACACCTGTGGTCTAAAGGATCTGGTCTGAGAAACCTGAATTTGAGACCCTGGAGAGCTTTGGCCAGTCTGAGTAGACAACACTGACCTCGATGGACCAAGTCTCTGACTCAGACTAAGGCAGTGTCATACATGTGTGTATACACTGATAAACTGAATAAATATGCAGTGTTCCTCTTTGTATCCCTGTGACTCCACCTCCCTCCTGAGAGCCAGTGTGGTGTAGTGGTTAAGAGCAGGTGGAGTTTACTCTAGAGAACCGGGTTTGATTCCCACTCCTCCGCATGAGTGGTGGATTTTTATCTGGTGAACCAGATTTATTTCCCCACTCCTACATTCCTGCTGGGTCACCTTGGACCAGTCACGGTTCTTCAAGAACTCCCTCAGCTCCACCCACCTCATAAGGTGTCTGTTATAGGGAGAGGAAAAGAAAGGAGTTTATAAGCCACCTTGAGTCTCCTTACAGGAGAGAAAGGTGGGGGTATAAATCCCAACTCTTCTTCTTTGCCACTCATGTGACATTTTAGATGATAAGGTCTTTGGGGGAGAGTCTTATACCCTGTAAAGGCCCATGCACATTGACAGCACTTTTTACGCAGTAATTCTCCTTCTACCTCTAATAACAACCCCCGTTGCCCATTCTCCCAGCTGGTCAGAAAGCAGTTTGTGCTGGGAGGTCTGTCTAGCAGAGGTCTGCAACCTGCGGTTCTCCAGATGTTCATGGACTACAAATCCCATCAGCCAATTGGCCATGCTGGCAGGGGCTGATGGGATTTGTAGTTCATGAACATCTGGAGAGCCGCAGGTTGCAGACCCCGCATCCAAAGGAACTGAGAAGAAGACCCAGCAGGGGGCAGGCAAGTGGTTGGCTAGACAGGGCTGTAAGGCTAGAGACCCTTCTCTCCTTTCACGTCACGTCTTGTCTACCCTTACACTAATAATCTCAGCTATAATTTCCTCCTTTTCCTTGGAAATCTTCTCTCCCTTCTTCCATAGCTAGCGAGGCAGCTGAAGGCTATCCGTGTCTCTCAGCTTTCCTATCTGAGATGTAGTTCTTTAATAACCACTTAACTTTACCTTTCGTCAGTGAATCTGTGTAATTAACATTCTGGCAAGAGTTTGCAGGTTGAGTGGCTGCCAGTGATAGCTCCTTCTGAAGGAAGGAGGAGGAGTTTGCATTTATACTCCACCTTTCCCTCCTGTAAGGAGTCTCAAAGCGGTTTACTAACTCCTTCCGTTCCTCTTCCGACAACAGGCACCTTATTAGGTAGGTGGGGCTGAGAGAGTTCTGAGAGAACCAGGGCTAGCCCAGGGTCACCCAAGGTCATGTGACGGAGCAGGGACACAAACCCGATTCTGCAGGTTGGAGTCCACCTGTTCTTAAGCCCGACACCAAGCTGGAGAAAGTCAAATGTCTTGTTTCAGGCTTTTTTTTTCCTAATTGGGTGTTGGAATTAGTGCCCCAAAGCTCCCACACAGCAGCACTTCTCAGCAATGGCGTGTGACAGTCGCCCACATGCAGAGCAGATTAGCAGTGTTGAGTTGGCAGGCCACAAGGCAAGAGTCTTGCTGACTCCAACGAGACAAAACACCATGGAGCCGGCTTAGCTTTTGTGTCCGACTGTTAACATGCTCTTGAGGTAATAAAAGCTTCGGCATGCCATGTCTGAGCCACAGGAACGTGACTGCTGGTACGCAGCCTCGGCAGCGCATCTGGAGCTTGGGCTCTGGTGCACTTTCAAGGGAAGGAGGCCCCCCAGAGGTGGGATCCAGCAGGTTCTCACAGGTTCCCAAGAGTAGGTTACTAATTATTTGTGTGTGGCGAGAGGGGGTTACTAATTGGTGATTTTGCCACGTGATTTTTGCCTTAGTTACGCCCCTCCTCTCAGCAGTAGTGTGCAGAACTTGAAGCAGTCTAGCAGGAGGTGCACCGGTGTGCGTGGCAGCCTGCGCCTGCGTGCATTCGTTTCCCGCCCAAGGACCGGCGCAGCGGCTGCATCCTTGCCACAGCCCCGCCCAGGAATGCCCCACCCCGGAATGCCCGGCCACGCCCCGTCGAGCCCCGCCCAGCCCCATTGGTGCTACGCCACAGTTTGAATCCCACCACCATGGGAACCTGTTACTAAAATTTTTGGATCCCACCACTGAGGCCCCCTTACACTTTGCAGCAATACCCTTGACTCATGGACCATGTCCCCAGGTGGCCCCAAATAAGCAGCTGACCCCTTGCCTGAGGTCGCTCCTGGGCCTTCATCAGGAACTGCCATCCAGAAACAGCTGGGCCAGCCTTGTTGGAGAGAAATGCCCGATCAGCCAACAGTGCCAATCCCCTCCCCTGCACTCCGATCAGCAGCATTTGGGAGGCCATTCATCAGAAAGGCAATTTGGCTCCTGCTGTGCCTATGGGGCAGGGCCGAGTGTGCGGAAGCACCTACTGCTCCGCCAAGCCCAAATGGCTCTCTAGATCCCAGGCAGGTGTGTGGTCCCTGCCAACTGAGTCAGGCCAGGGACGGAAGCTGGGACCTTCTGCATTCAAAAGAAATGTTCGACAGGCGAGCCGCATCCCCTGCTCCTGTTAAACAGAACGGGGCACGCCACAGGCCACTTGCCAAGAGAACAGACATTTTCGCACTCTATTAAAGCAGCCTCTCTGCCCGTGCTGGCTTGCTCTTGACTGCATGCCCAGTGCACTATGTAGAATTAATCCCCAGCTTTGCCCATATAAAGATCAGCCATCTCCTATTCTGAGTGCTCTGATTAGTGCTGCAGACAGATATGGAAAAACTGATGGTGTTTCCCTCTGCAAAAGAGGGAGCAGACCTCGCCTTCTTCGGCCTCTGACATCAGGCAACCCCGAGGGCCTAAAGATACCACCCCCAGCTCCATCTTCTCTTCCCTCTGGAGGGAAAAGCCCAGAGACCCAGATTTAACATCCAGAAGCAGGGACCACACACCTGCGCCCGTATCCGTAATGCCCTTTAAATTGTATCTTTGTGATGAATTTTCGCTGCAGCCCGCTTTGAAAGCCCAACTCAGCTGCCGGGAAAGATACAAACACAATACATAACTAAGCGGCTAAATAATCAATCTTTTTGAAGCGAGTGCAGCCTCACCCAATTAAAATCTGCAAAGCGGCTCATCCATTCCGTTTTAGGACTAGGACAAGCTGCAGATGGCGAGACTTTCCCATCATGAAAAAGGATGCTGCGCTGCTCGAAAAAGTGCAGGAAAGAGCAATCAGAAATCCAGAGCTAGACAGGAGTCTGCAACCTGCGGCTCTCCAGATGTTCATGGACTACAAATCCCATCAGCCCCTGCCAGCATGCAGGGGCTGATGGGATTTGTAGCCCATGAACATCTGGAGAGCCGCAGGTTGCAGACCCCTGGGCTAGAGCAACAGCCCTATGAAGCTCAGTTAAAACACCTAAGGCTGTTTAGCTAAGACAGGGGTGTCCAACTCTGGCACTTCAATTGGCCATGCCAGCAGGGGCTGATGGGAATTGTAGTCCATGAACATCTGAAACGCCAGAGTTGGACACCCCTGAGCTAAGGTCAGGGGAGTCATGACAGAAGTCTATATAAGTATGAATAGTGTGGAGACAGTGGACAGGGAAAAAGTCTTCTCCTTCTCACAAGATATTAGAACCCAGGTTCATCCACTAAAGCTAGAGGGTGGGGAGTTCAGGACAGAGAAAAGGAAGTACTTCTTCACACAGTGCCCAGTTATACTGTGGAACTCACCGACACAGGAAGGGGTCATGACTGCCAATTTGGAAGGCTTTAAAAGGGGAGTGGATAAATGCTTGGAGGATGGGGCTATCAATGGCTATTCTCCCCTTAATTGTTTGGTACACATGAGAACACATGCTACGTGGCCTATAGACAACACACAGGAGAAAGGATGGACCCTTGGCATGTGTAATATTTAACTGTATCTTTACTGGGAGCTATTATTTACAACAGATGCCCATACAAACCTCCTGGCCCGAATAAGAAATGTTAGTTTGTGAATTTTGAAAGATACTTCTTGTAGCACCAAATACGTGTGACCATTCTTGACCGTTCAAGTGTTATACACTGGAATTGCACTCATTTAGACAACACTTAATTAGGGTTTTAGTGTGACTTGTTTTTAATTTCAGTTATTAGGCACTGTGCAATAAAAAGTATATTATATTTTTAATGTTTTTCTTTCCTTTCAACCTTTTGGTTCCTATATTCCCTCCAGTAATCATTTTCAGGGGAGAACGGGCAGTCATCCTACTGGCGTAGTGGTTAAGAGTAGGTGCACTCTAATCTGGAGAACCGGGTTTGATTCCCTGCTCTGCCACCTGAGCTGTGGAGGCTTATCTGGGGAACTAGATTGGCCTGTGCACTCCAACACACACCAGCTGGGTGACCTTGGGCTAGTCACAGCTCTCTCAGCCCCACCCACCTCAAAGGGTGTTTGCTATGGGGGGGGGAAGGGAAAGGAGATTGTGAGCCCCTTTGAGTCTCCTAAAGGAGACAAAGGGAGGGTATGAATCCAAACTCTCCTCCTCCTCCTCCTTCTGCTTGTGGGCTTCCAAGAGGCAGCTGATCAGCCACTGTGGGAAACACTTTAATCTGGACCTGACAGGCCTTTGGTCTGATCCAGCAGGGCTCTTCTTATGTTCTTATGTTCAGCTGATCCCTTTAGTTTGCCGCTGAATATTTTAATTTTTAAAAATCTTAAAATTTGTGTTTGTAAAATTTTTCCCTTGTAGGGCCCCAACACAGCCCCCCCCCCCCATTTTATCCTCACAACAACACTATACACCCCTGTGAGGTACGCCAGGCTGAAGGAGAACGGCTGATCCAAGGCTACCCAGCAAGCTTCGCTGCAGAGTGGAGATGTGAACCCAGGCCTCCCCAGACTTCATTCAAGACTCTAGCCACTGCTTACCACAACGTTCTGGTGAACCTGAAGGTCTGCTTACCACAACGTTCTGGTGAACCTGAAGGTCTGCTTACAGCTTTGTGACTTTGTGGCTGGTTCTTGCCATTTGGAAAGGTTCCAGTGGCCCAAATTTGGAGGCTAAGTGGCTCAAAGGGAGCACATGTTTGGCATACAGGAACCCAGACAGCAGGCAGGGACTTGAGATGATTCTTTAAAGTGGACCAGTGGTGTGATACAATATCAGGTGCCATCTTTGACTTCGACAGTTGTCTGCACTGGAGTAATGCCCATTGGGCAAGGTGGGCAGCTGCCCAGGGCATCACCTTGTGGGGGGCATCAAAATGCTGGGTTCGTTTTTGGGTATTTTAGTGGTTTTCCATTTTTGGCCTGCAGGGGACGCAGTTTTTAGGCTAGCGGCACCAAAATTTCAGCGTATCATCAGGAGACGGTCCTTATGCTACCCCCCAAGTTTGGTGAGGTTTCGTTCAGGGAGTCCAAAGTTATGGACTCCCAAAGGGGGTGCCCCTATCCCCCATTGTTTCCAATGGGATCTAATAGGAGATAGGGGCTACAGTTTTGAGGGTCCATAACTTTGGGCCCCCTAGCCAAACCTCACCAAACTTGGGGGGGGGGTATCATTAGGGCAGTCTCACTGATGAGACCCTGAAGAGAAGTTTGAGACTGTTAACTTTTCAGAAATGTGCCCCCCACAGCCTGCAACCCCCATTGACAGCAATGCAGAAAACTCAATGCAGAACAAAGATTCTTGGGCAAATTTCTAGGATGTTCCTGCAGGGGGTGCATTTTTGGATGTATTGGCACCAAAATTTCAGGGTATCATCTGGAGATGATGGCACCCCCAGAGTTTGGTGCAGTTTGGTTCAGGGGGGCCAAAGTTATGGACCCTCAAAACTGTAGCCCCCATCTCCTATTGGAAACAGAAATTTTGGTGCTGATATGTCTAAAAATGCACCCCCTGCAGGCACCAATGTCCTGGTGCAAAATTTTTTTGTCGTGATGGAGTGGTCGCCCAGGGGGGGGGGGGGCATCCAACTCAGGTTTTGCCCAGGGCTACAGTTTGCCCAGGGCTGCCTCGTTACGCCCCTGAGTTGTCTGCTGAATCTTGGTGTATTTGGGACAGGCAGGAGGCAATGGCGCCAAGAGGTTTCCACAATAGATCATCTGCCTCCCATTTCCCATCGATTGCTCCCTCCTTCCCTCCCCACAAAAAGAGCTGGAAACAAAATTTTAATAATTCCTGTGACTCAGCCTGCCGAGCACACGACTTATCCTCATTTAAATGGGAGAGTACAAATTGGCGGTGGGTGGCGAGGGGAAGTTTCTAGGGCGGCTTTGAACGTAACGGATATTACTGCGCAGAGAGAATTTCCATGTAAGAAAGGGAAGAAGTTAAAACTGCACCGAACTGGCAATGCCTCCCTGCCCCAATATGTCTGTTTTGCTGTACTTCTACAGGCTGGGCAGGTGAGGCTCAGCGGGGCGTTCCAGAACATGCATGCGCAGCAAAGCTGCCGTGCGCCACACAAACAGACGCTCAGTCCAACATTTGGAATTACAAAGTACATCTCTGAGGACAAAAGATGCAACCCCCAGATGGATTGAGGTTAGCAATGTGTACGTGTCTGAACCTGTGTCTGTGCTATGTTGTTCAACAACATGGGCATAATTTCATAGAATTCAGAATTCTTTAGTAACAATTGTTATAAATCCCCCATTCTTTATATATATCCCCAAACAATGGTTGTTAGGAGAAAATTAGGGAAGTCTAAATGATGTTATAAACAGCTTTCTGGATTCATAGAATAATAGGTCATTTGTGCACTTGGGGGTCTCCTTCTCACTGAGTGTTCATTCCCTGCAGGTTGGATTTTCAGATACACACACAGTTTCCCCTGTCACAAACTCATCACGCCTCAGATCAGAGAATCTCAGTAGTTTCTGCAATGTCCGAAAACACATTTCCTCGCTCAGGTCTTGCAAACTGAAGGCCGTGGCGGCCTTGATTGAGACAATCCCTCTCATGTTGGGTTTTCCTCTTTTAATTTACCTAGCATTACTGTCTTTCCAATACTCCCCAAAATGAGTGAAGCCCTGCCACCTCCGAAGAAAGGCACAGCCTGCTCTTCCTGGCAGATGCCCAAACTTACCCAAAGGAACTGAAGGGATCACTGGATCAATGGGCGAAGGCCGGGCATTTACTGGGATAGGCGTGGTGGGGCCATTCACCATGACGTGGCCTGGAGGAGAGGAAAGGTAAGGTTACAAAGCAGCATGTGGGAAAAGGCACTCAATTGCCACTGATGCAGGATCCCTGCCCACTCCCAGTGTTCCACTTTCTAGCCACGCACCCAAGTAGTGGAGGAGCTTCTGGGCTCGGTTCTGGACAGGCCGCAAATTGAAAAGGTCGGGGTTCTCATCAATAAATTGGGTGTCCACCGTTCCCCGGAGAAACTGGTCATTGCCAAGCACGTTCTGCAGGAAGGGGATGTTGGTCTGCAAAAGAGGAGGAGCTCAGAGTGAGGCCAAGATGTTGCCTGCTTACTGGATTTATTAGCATTATTGTTGTTGATTTCACAGCTGCCAGTTCTTTAGCTGGTTGTTGGCCTTTCATTACAATTCAACCCTCACCCAGAGGCCGTTGTAATGTATCAGTATAGTATTCATGCAGATCCCAGCAAGGCTGCCTTCTGAATCTGACAGATATTAATTTTGTCAATTTGAAGATGTTTCAAGTTAATTTTGTTTAAATCACAGCTGCCAGTTCTTTAGCTGGTTGTTGGCCTTTCATTACAATTTGAGCCCCACTACAACACATGCATACAATAAAACTGAGTTTAAAATCAATTTCAAATTCAGACGGTGTCTAAAATTTCACATAAACACTATAACATTCCAGATTTCCATCTGCACAAAATACAACACACCCAAAACAGAATCCAAAACGAAATCAGAAAAACTGAACAAGGCGGGGAAGAAAGATGGCAGAAGAGAGGAGGAAGGCCATTTAGATGAAAACAACCAACAACCATTTCTGTGTCAATTATGTGCCTGGTGGAACAGCTCTGTTTTATAGGTCCAGCAGAATTGCATCAGATCCCGCAGGGCCCCAGACTCACTAGACAAGAGCATTCTGTCAGGTTGGAGCCAGGGTGGAGAAACCCTTGGTCCTGGTTGAAGCTAGCTGGACATCTTTTGTGGAATCAGACCCATAGGTTATCTGACCCGGCATCCATTCTTCATGGTGGCCAGACAGATGTTTCTGCTTGTCTGTCCCCAGCAGACAAGTATCACAGAACACTGCCTTTGAACCGAGGGTTCCGTCTACCTATCATGGGTAATAGTTGTGAGTGGAACTTTCTCCCTTCATGAGGGCATCCAACACTTCTTGAAAGCCATGTAAAACCTCCTCCTTCATACCTGACGAAGGGAGCTTTGACTCTCGAAAGTTTATATCCTGGAAATCTAGTTGGCCTCTCAGGTGCTACTGGACTCGAATCTTGCTCTACTGCAGGCGAATATGGCTACCCACCTGAAACTGTCTGAGCAAATCCTTTCTTTTGTCTGCACCCAATCTACCCATGCACTGGGTGGTCCTGAATTCTCTCCATCCACTTCCTCCAACCCATGGCTGGGTCTATACATTCCTACCATGTTGTCTCCAGCCCCAGGCATCTTTTTTCTAGACACAAAGGTCCCAAATGCTTCAGAGTCTCATAGGGAAATTGTTCTACCTCCTGGGATTTTGGGCTCCCACTTTCCAGCCCCTTCATTCACACAGATTACCACAACAACCTGGCATGATCCACAGACATATAAAACTGCCCAATCTCTCGTCAGTCTTCTGGTCCATCTCGCTCCATATCATTTGATCCAGGTTCTCAAGCAGAGAAAAAGATTGTCCCAGCTGTGCTTCTTGGGATTCTTTATCCGATAAACGCGACCGAACTTAGAGCCTCCTGCCCATACGGCCTGTTCTCTGTCACTGAACCACAGGAATCCCAAACCTGCTTTTAATCACACAACTGTTTAGCAACTTAAACCTGGTCCACCTGAAAAAGCCTGTGCTCTTGGCATGTATACAAACTGTTTTATGTCTACCTACACAAATGTATCTGATGAACGGAGTTTGGCGCTCCAAAGCTTATCTTATTGGTCGCTACGGAGCTACCTGACTGAAATCGAGCACCCAAACATTGTGGGCAAATGGGATGAGATGCTTATTTGCTCATGCTGTTACCCAAAGTAGGCGGCCTCAACTCTTAGTTGGGAGAAGCAGTTTCTGAAGACAGACCTTAGCGAGAAAGGGGAGCTGAAATCTGTAACCCATGTTTACAAGAATAGTTAAAGAAGAAGAGTTTGGATTTATAGCCCCCCTTTCTCTCCTGTAGGAGACGCAAAGGAGCTGACAATCTCCTTTCCTTTTCTCCCTGTGAGATGGGTGTGAGAGCTCTGAGAAGCTGTGACTAGCCCAAGGTCACCCAGCTGGGGTGTGTAGGAGTGCACAGGCTAATCTGAATTCCCCAGGTAAGCCTGCACAGCTCAGGCGGCAGAGCAGGGAATCAAACCCGGTTCTTCCAGATTGGAATGCACCTGCTCTTAACCACTTCGCAACTGCAGCAAGGACTCGGGCTTCAGAAAGTTACTGTGGAATCTCTTCAATGAGCAGGCTGTTGTATAACTAACAATGGAGTGTTATTACTAAAATAAAGAGAAGCAAGGAATACATTTTTCAAGTGTAGCACATGCACGCACAAGGCATACAAGAGAACTAAGAGAGAAAGGGAGGAGTCAGATGGAGAGTCAGGGATGGGGGATTGTTCCCAGTTCTGCGAGGAGAGATCCAACAAAAGCAACAGCTGAACGAGAAAAGGAGCCCACGCGGATGTGGGTGGGTGTGCAGGGATCCAAGACACACACATTATAAATGGCCACAGGACTAATATTTATAGTTGGAAATGAGTGCCGTGGTAATATGAAAGGCAAACGGGCAGGAAGGCCGGAGACAAAGAATTGGCTATTTTTCCTGGGTCCCAACAATAAGGAGAAGCTTGATGAGTCCTCAGAATACAAGAGAATGCCCGGCCTATTCTTCTGGATGCTGATTAATGGCTGGGACGGGTGCAGGTGAATGCTGGGATGGTGCAAATTAGAATAATTAACGGCCGGCTCGTAGTGCTAATTAAAACACCTCAGGGTGAGACAATGGAGGTCAACTAGTCCCATTATTCAGCCAGGCACACCTTGGGCCATGGGAAAACTACAGCTTCCCTCATAGCACTAATTAAAACACCTCAGGGTGAGACAATGGAGATTAGCTAGTCCCATTATTCAGCCAGGCACACCTTGGGCCATGGGAAAAGTAGAGCTTCCAACCTCTTCCACTCCCCACCCTCACCCCCACACGTTCTTTGGCAGACAAGATGGAGACCAGAGCCAAAGTCTCTGGGAAAACGCCATTTTGTGTGGAGAAGTGTCTTGTTCTCAGGTCAGTTCCTGTTCCCTGTGCCTCTGACAGCAGCCTGTGGCGGGGAGGGGGTGTCTGGAATCTCACAAAAAGTGTATCACCCAGGTAGTGGTCTCAGATTGAGGGGCACTGTATTCCCCAACAAGCCTCAGACTTAATTCTTCTTCCTTCCCCTGCAAGAAGTGCCCGGCTCCATTTCACCTGGCTCAGGCAGCGTTGAGTGCCAGTGTGGTGTAGTGGTTAAGAGCAGGTGCACTCTAATCTGGAGAACCAGGTTTGATTCACCAATCTGCCACTTGAGCTATGGAGGCTTATCTGGCGAACTGGATTAGCTTGTGCACTCCAACACATGCCCACTGGGTGACCTTGGGCTAGTCACAGTTCTCCCGAGCTCTCTCAGCCCCACCCACCTCACAGGGTGTTTGTTGGCGGGGGGGGGGGAAGGGCAAGGAGTTTGTAAGCCACCTTGAGTCTCCTTACAGGAGAGAAATGGGGGATATAAATCCAAGCTCTTCCTCTTCTCTCCTATGCTTTCAGAGGTAGCCTTGTTGGCATTTGCTGCAGGATCCATGTCCCTCCTTTGCTTCCACCAACCAGACTCTGACAAGGAAGCTCTTTGTTTTTTAGCGTGGGATGGATGTTACTGCCCTCAGGAAAAGAAGCGAGAACGTCCCCATCAACCAGCGGCTTCTAAGGGTCTCCTGCTGTGAACCCCCAGGCTTCCAGTGTCAAGCTCAACCACAGCCTCTGTTCTTCTTCCCCTTGAGGCAAAGTTGCTCTACTGAACTGTGGGCTGCTGAAAATGTCTGCTCTGTTATGCTTAAGGGTGGAACTGACCAGGAGCTGAAAAACTGACTGGAAAAGAGGAAAAGCTAGGCCAGCGCTATGCTTCATGAGGAGGTCAGCATTTTGGCCTCCTGAGGGCAGGACTACCTGTGGACCAATGGTACGCCCCTGCCAGATGCCCTTCTGCCTGGCTTGGAGAGTTTCTGGAAGTGCGTGGCAACCCAAACTGGAAAGAAGAGGCCCGGTTTGATGGACCCTTGGTCTGATACGGCTGGGCTCTTGCATCTTTAAGTAATCTGGGCCAAGTCCCTCCGGGGAGGGGCTGCTTCATCCCAGCACAACTGAATCTTGTCAGAGGGTACGAAGATGCTGATAACTCCATCTTCGCGGATGTCTGGATGTCTTTCTACTCTGATAACATTTTTAAAAAACCCACCTGAACAGTGGATTATGAATTTCTCCTAACATGGTAATTGTCAGGTCTTGGGCCAATAATAAGCGGACTCTAGGTACAGGATCAGTAGTCTTTATTGATTGGGCAGCAAGGGCTCCAGCTTCAGAAAGCCAGTTCTGCCGACCCTGGCTTTTACGGTCATATTTATTCCCCTTGACTCCTCTGAACTCCCCCCTCCCAACTTCCCGGAGAATGTGAGAAAACGAGGTTTGAAAGACTTTGTTTGAGAAGACAAGTATCCCAAGGCCAAGCGACAGTCCCTTGCTGGGCTGCGCCTGCAGCCTTTGCCATCTCCCCCTCTCAACCGGTCAGCCTAAATAGCTACATTTCCAAGTGCACAGTAATAGCGTAAGGAAACAAAAGACCCATTAACATTTGACAGGTGTGGTTACATTGAAGGTCAGCGTGCAGGGCCCCTGCCCCAGCAGATCCAGTGCTTCTCCACCCAAGTGTCACCCCCGTAGTCTGATGCCAGGAGGGGGCAGGTGCCACTCCTGACAGTAGCACAGCAAAGCAAAACAAGGCCACAGGAGACACTCGGGATGTCTGGAATAAAAAAACTGCACGCCCCAATTGGACGGTGTGAAGTTGCTTTCACCACTGGTCCAGCTACTTTTTAAAATGTTTATTTTGCAACATTTATATCCTGCTTTTCTGCCCTCACAAGGGCCCGTCAAGGTAATTAACAAATTAGAAACACATAATAAAATGACGTTTAAAAACTTTTTTTTCCCCTGGAGTCAGGAGGAGAAGTCAACCAGATTTTGATTAACGATTGCATTAAAATAACAACAACAGACGGGGCACATGATGTGACAAAGATATATTATATCTTTTATTTTCTTCTTGTATGCTCTGTCTTCTTTCTCTTTTCTTTGATCTCTCATCATTGTAATGTTGGAATAATCAATATGTAAGATGCACAAACCTTTTTGATTTTAGAATGTTCTTCCTTTCTGTCTCATAATAAAGTTTAATAAAAAATTTTTTTTTAAAGACATTCAAAAACAATTAACACCCACTCCCCGCCCCCAGCTAGGCTAGTCTCACTTCCTCTGACTGGCAGTAGCTTTTCAAGACCTCGGGGAAGAGAAAAATCTTTCCGCTACTGGAAATCTTGGCGTTGGAGAGCGAACCTGCAATCTTCTGCATGCGAGCCACGGACTCCGCCACTTCAGACCATCGCTGGGGCCGTGGCTCAGAGGCACGTGGCAGGTACCATGTTCAGTCCCCCAAGCCAAAAACTGGGTAACAGCTGACATTTGAGAACTCTGCTGGAGAGCCTTTGCCAGTCAGAGGAAATAAACCTGACCTTGACAAAACTGGAATCCACGCACACAACCTGATGAGTCTCTCTGCAGGGCGACAACATCTTTCGCTGCTCCCTCAGGGGTGGCCACGTCCCCTGTCTCTTGACATAATTAGCAGAGACGAAACGTGGAGAGAGCAAAGATGACTGGGGAATGGGAGAAGGGCGCCGAAGACAGGCCCCGGGGGGGACGCCAGCTGCTGAAGCACATCCGAGGGACTTCAGAAATGGGAACACTGGATGAGAAGCCCCACACGACGCCTGGCTTCCCTGAGGAAGGAGCAGAAGGCCTGACGCTCTTTGGGGGCCCAAGAGCCAGCGGTGCATTTGTGTTGCAGCTGTGACCCATGCATACCTCCCTGCTGTCAGTCATGGAACCTGAAAGGTATCCTTTTCACCTCGATGAAGTTTTGCTCTGGTGACTCCTCGGACAGGTAGCCTATTCTCTTGGCTGCAGCCCTCTGCTCAAGAACGTAGGGTCCTTCCAGAGGCGTAGGGAGGGAAAATAGCGCCCGGGGCAACACCTGCTCTGTGGGGGCCCCGCCCCCCATCCTAGCCAGCGCCCTGAGAGAGCCTGGTGCATGCTGCCCCCTGGCCCTGCCCTGCCAGACTGCTCCTCTGCCAGTTGAAGGAGCAGCCTGGCAGGGTGGGGCCAAGGGGAGGGCTGTGGGGGGCAATTATCCACCCCCACTGGGGACATGTGACCCCACATGTTTCTGTGAGCATTCTGCCTCTGGGTCCTTCAGACAAGGCACAGCCAAAAGGGGCCTCTTTTTACCTATTAGAAATGTTGGGTCTCAGCTGAGGGTCAAACTGCATGTAAGATCAGTGACTGGATCTCGTAGTGCATTTTTCTTTTCAACTCTATTTAGAAATAACAACGGTGGCAGTAATAAATTACACGGAAAACATGAATAAAACAGTTGTTTAACTATGGTGTACCATAAGAGGAATACGTGGATCAGTGAGCATTTGTGTAATAGAATCATAGAGGATTTGGGTGGCTGGTGAAATATTTCACTTGCTTAAGATTCGACTGCATAATAAACCAGGATGGAGCTGAATCATAAGGACCTTTTGTGGATTTGCTCCATAGAATTTCCAGTGAATTTTTAAGAAAAAGATAGCCACCTATTTGTGAGTTTAATTCTATGAGATGGATTGTCCATGATTTACTAACAGCAATGAAATGAACTCCCGTCTTTTGTGGGGTATTATTTTATGATCAAACATCTCCAGTAGAACTTCGGTCATTTTTAATGAGATCTTATATCCTGATGTACATTTCTAATCATAAAAGGCAACCAAATGGAAATGGGAACCCCAGAGTAGGGTGGGAGAAGGGTTTAACCCTTTCCCCTCAGGCCATTTTTCCTAACAAAAATGCCTCCGGCTACCATTTGCTCCATGAACAGGAAAAAAGACAGGCAACATACCGGGCCTGTCTTTTTCTCTGCTAAGGCTCACAGAAACTGAGTGGAAAGAAAAAGGGGAATCCTCAGGAGCAGGGTGGTGGGAGAGCGCCGGATCTCCATACAGAAGATCCCAGGTTCAATTCCAGTTACAAGGATAAGGAGGTAGATGGTATAAAAGCAACCACAGAGCTACTGCCAGTCCAAATGGATAATACTAACCTCAACAGACCAATGTTCTGACCATTCCCCCTCTGCTCCCCTCCCAGCAGTGGCTTCTTAAAAATAATATGTAGTGAAACCTGATTCCTGCTCTATGTCAGCTCTATGATTCATTCAGTGACAGGCTCTGGATTTTCTCAGTCAGAAGTCTATACTGGAATGAACATCGAAAGCCAGTTCTAACCCACACTCCAAATGCCCACAGCTTTATTACCCCCGTAGTCTACTCCCTCCCCCCCACCTACGCAAAGTGGGAAAAGCAAGGGAAAGCAAAAGTCCCTTCCCAAGGTCTAGGCCTAGGGGCAGTGGTTCTCAACCTGTGAGTTGCGACCCCTTTGGGGGTTGAACGACCCTTTCACAGGGGTTGCCTGAGACCATCGGATAACACATATTTCCGATGGACTTAGGAACTGAGACACAAATAATTTTATGGTTGGGGTCACCACAACCTGAGGAACTATATTAAAGGGTCGCAGCATTAGAAAGGTTGAGAACCACTGATATAGAGCCATCTGGCCACCCCTCCCACCGCAGAGAAGGCCAGAGATGCTGCTGTTATCTATAGTTGCAAGCAGAGAGAAAGAAGCAATGAGTGGTGAGATTCAGCAACCCAGAGGGGACCCAGAACTTAAGACATTAAGCACACACTGACACTCTGGCACATACCCCTGGACACTGTCTCTGATGCTGTGCAGAGGCCAAATAACAGGACAGCATCTGTTCGACAAACTTAGGGAATAAGTAAATGAGAGCAGAGACAAACAGTAGGAGATGTTTTTCTTTAAAAAAAATGGGATTCATCATGTAAAAGAGGGAGCAAACCAAACGGAATCAAAGATGTTTCTACTTGGAAGATAAGGAGGTGTTTGTGTATGTATGTAGGCAAAACAACCACCCTTCAGTAAACTTTAGCTGTTTATGCTAATTCTGAGAGGGAAAGACTCACACGCATACATTTAAATGTGTATAATTAGGGATGCCAGGATAATCTGGCAGTTTTGTCTTTCCCCTGCTCATGCTACAGTGTGGCTGGCGCATACAATTACCGCAAACCCACCTTCTATCTGTCCAATTGTATGTAATTTAATTTTTGTCAGGGAAAATTAGCATCAGCGGCTGGGTGAGCAAACTGGGGGTGTATGTACAGTTTTGAGGACAGAGATACACGTCCAAATGCTGATACTGTCGAAAGGAAAGGACCACGTCTATACTTTTGGATGGCAGATCCAAGGGGATTTAAGATGCCCTCTGCAAGTTTGGTAAGTATCCAAGACCTTGCATTAAAAAAAAAATTTTGTGTGTAAATACAGGTTTCATATTTTCTCTGAGAATGTATTCTGCGACATGCCCAGGTTACTCCACAAGGGGGCAGGCATACCTTCCCTATTTGACCGCATCCCTAAGAGCTATAGCATGAAGGGACCAAATCCTACACCAGTGGTGGCGAACCTATGGCACGGGTGCCAGAGGTGGCACTCAGAGCCCTCTCTGTGGGCACGCACAAACAGATCCCCCACCCCCCCCACATCTAGGCTGGCCTGGGCCGCTGGGCTCGATTATTAGCATTAAACTTAAGACCTAATTTTGGGGAAGCAGTGTAGGTAACCCTGCTAAGCGCTGTTAAACTCCACTGATTTTCATGCGAAGAACTAAAGCCGCCAATCCTTTACCTGGGAGTAAGCTTGAGTTTGTGCTGGCAATGGGGCTTGCTTCTGAGTAAACTCTCCTAGGGTTGTGATTCACCCGATTAGAAGTGAGTTGCACGGTTGCTTCCAGCAAAGCCACCAAGCTTACTCCCAAGTAACGCGATCATTTTGGAGCTAACTATTGGTTTTTCTAACTCCAGGCCAGGCTCTGTGCCTCTCCAGATAACATGAACTAGAATTCCTATCAGCCCCTACCAGTAAATGGCCACTACAAGGGCCATGCTGACAGAGGCTGATGGGAATTGTAGTTCCTGAACATCTGGAGAGCCGCAGGTTCCCTACCCCTGTTCTAAACTAAAACCTCAGTATTCAGGTTAAAATGCCGTGTTGGCACTTCGCAATAAATAAATGGGTTTTGGGTTGCAGTTTGGGCACTCGGTCTCAAAAAGGTTCGCCATCACTGTCCTACACATTTGTAAGGCCAGTTGGTCTGACTCATTTGGAAAGAATCCTCAGTTGCCATTTGCATGTTTCGGTCTTTCCAAGGGCCAAGAAACAGGCTGGCTTTCTCTTCCTCTCCCTCCTTCTTCCCTCTCTCTAATCAATAGACTTTTCTCCACAGGACACAGGCCAACAGAAGAAGTTCCACTCGATTCATCGTCTGGCTTTTCACCCCCTTGAAATGATTCCTGGCCGCCATGACACGATTTTCCCCCCATTTTTTTTCGAGTTCTGAGTTGAATTGATGCTTCAGGGGCATAGGTGTTAAACTCGCGGCCCTGCAGATGTTATGGACTACAGTTCCCATCATCCCCTGCCAGCATGATGCTGGCAGGGGATGATGGGAACTGTAGTCCATAACATCTGCAGGGCCGCGAGTTTGACACCTGTACTTCAGGGCTTTACAGCCTCGGGGTGCAATGTATATTCCTTGTATACTCAATGCTTTGAAGTGTCCCCCCCAAATAAAAGAACAAACAGAAACGCTGCAAAAGACACAGGAGAGGGGGAACTGAGCGAGCTCAGAAAATGGCTCCAAGGAGGAAGTTCAGGGAAGCAGTCAATCGCTAATTAAGACTAAGACATTTAGCTGATTAATCGGGTTTGATTAGTCAGTTGAAAACACGGCTGATTGACTTTCAAAGAAATGCATGAATCCGAAAGTGAGTGTTAAGAAATTCTGCATTATTTCCCCTCTCTGCAAGCTCATGTGTGTGGATGCTTGTTCTAAGAGGATGCTGGCTGAGCGCAGTCTCTAAAAATAAATTAGGTCTCTTTCTTCACAACTTTGTTTTTTTTTATTAATTTTATTATTAGCGTTTGCATAGCCACGTCCAGTGTTTCAAAATAACTCATCTGTCTGCTATTCCATCTTGCTGGCTCCCAACTACCAACTGGCAACTTGGAGTAACTGTGTCCCCTCCCCTCCCATTTCTTGCTCTTCCCTACTCTCAGATCATAAATTATCGAGACAGGGAGATGCACATTATAGGTTATTATATAGGATGCTACTGTTTACTATTCACCATCACCATTGATTGACTGACTGTGTGTTCCTGCATTGCAGGGGTTGGACTTGATGGCGCTTGGGGTCTCTTCCAACTCTATGATTCTATGGTCAGCAGGTTCAATGCTTAGGTTTTAGTAGTATTAGCTTTCTGTGCTGTTATTGTATTATTTATGTTTTAAATTTTTGTAAGCCACCCTAAGCCCAACCCTAGTTGGGAATGAGCAGGATATAAATTTAATAAAATTTAAATAAAGAAAACACATTATCTTGTCATCCTGACGTCATCATTCTGTGGTAAGCCAATAATCATATCCTGAAGCAGTGTGCCCAAGGCTACCTAACGAGTTTGGGGCAGCAGCAGAATTTGAACTGGTGACTTTCATGGTCACAGCAGGGTCTCTAACCCACTATATTACCAAAAGCTCCACGTTTTATAAATCATGTGTGTGTTAAGTGCCATCAAGTCACTTAATCGGTAAAATCACAAGATTAATCAACAGTTTTAATCGGATGGCAGCCCTATAAACAACTGATCATTAATAACAATTAAGATTAAATGCATTTGCATAATTGCAGAAAACAAAACAAAATCCCATGCTGTTTGTTAGAAAGAAAAGCCATCTTCTCGTACTCACCCCTTTAAAAAAAACCACTTAAGCACTACTTTGCAAGACGTGTCTTTTAAAAACACAAACAGTATAATGTGACCAAAAAAATAATAAAATAAAATCAATGATGCCATAAAAAAAAGAAAACAGATTCACAAAAAATCTAAAATTCATGAGCTGCAAAGAAGCGGAAAGCCCATTACTTAAGAAAACCAATATGTTAAAAGTTATTTGATCTTTCTTGGGTAGAGCTACAACTGGATGTGATCCATGGGAATATGCCAGAAGTAGAAGTTGGTACTGACAATGCAGTGCCTTCTTGTACTGTTTTCTTATTACACAAACACACCAGAACGAAAACAAGCCTCAAATAAGCAAAAACATGCCCTCTGCCATCTTCCCTCCCCAATATTTGCCAGTTGCTAACCAAAGACATGTCTTGATTCACCTACTCACTGAACACTTCCAGCCCATCTTTCTCCTCTGTTTGTGTGCAGAAAGCTTCGGGAACACCGAACCCCCTCCCTGCCCGACATACACAGAGCCCTAGATCCCAGTTAATCTGCCCCAACTATTAGATATCGCATCAGGAATCAGAAATGGGAAAACAGCCCATATCAAAAGCCAGGCAGAGTTGAAGCTGGGACCTGGGAGATGGAATACCCAAACTCTGGCACTCGGAGGATCATAAGATTCTGTCCTCTGAGAACCCGGGGGTCCTGGACTCCTCCTTTCTCCCAGTCCCACCCACCTCGATGATTCAAGGAGGAGTGGGTCGAGCACACGTATGCAGGCACAGGGGGGCATGCTGGATCATCACACACACAATAAGCTCCTTATAACTCAAATCCAACCTCCTTGCTCCCAATTCTCAATAAATCCCTCTCCATATTGAGCCTATCTCTCCTGCCTCTTTGTCGGTGTTAATAATAACAATAAAAAAAAACCCTGCTCGGCAGCTGCTGAGATAAAGACTAGCAGCCTCACACGTCACCTGCTCTTATCTATCTAGCAATTCAAACCCAGTGCTTAAAACTGGAGGAGAGTGAACAAAGATTCAAAAGGGTAGCCATGTTGGTCTGAAGCAGCAGAAACAAAGTTTTGAGTCCAGTGGTATCTTTAAGACCAACGAAGATTTATTCTTGTTATAAGCTTTTGTGTGCATGCGCAGTTTATTTATTTATTATTAAATTTATATACCGCCCCTCCCCCGAAGGGCTCTGGGCGGTGCACAACAGCTAAACGACAAACAATAAAATACACAAAATACAGAATAAATAGAATATTAACTATAAAATAAAACTCTTTAAAACACAGATAGAGGACAAAGACACAATGGATCGGGCCTGCCTTAGACAGAGGTGTGTGTGTGTGGGAGGGGGAATGGCACCCAGGAAATACCTGCTCTGGCTGCCCCCAGCCCTCTTTGCCCCCCCGTGCCCCCACTACCCTTAGGTTGGCTGTGCTGCCGCCAGGCGTCCCTTGGCCCCTCCAGCTGGTGTGCACCCGGGGGCATGTGACCCCACATGCCTCTGCCCTTAGACTTCTGAAACAGGGGACAGAAGAGTGGAGAGACGCTTCAGGTCTGAGTGGACAATACTGAACTAGATGAATCAATAAGGGGTGCCCTTTCTGTTATTACCATCAGCATACCCTCCTGCTTTAGAGGGATATGCACGTAGCCCCCCAGTTCTTATGCCTTTGTTAGCCTCCATCAGCTACATATGTTGCCTACATTTGCTCTGCAATGGTCAGCCCTCTACCGCTTTACAAGCCAAGAGGGAGTTTGTTCTTTAAAGTCATACCCCAAAAGTTCGAAATATAGCTCAGCACCTGCAGCTGCAAGAGATGGGGAGGCAGTGCGCTGCATGGCGCATTAACGTTCATGTACATGCACAGACGTTGATGTGCTTTAATGACGCCTGGCTAGGGGCTGAACTTTTTGGAGAAGCTGGGGAGGTCACTAAACGTGCAGAATGACAACAGAAGCAATTCACACAACATTTTAATGCCATCCCTGCCATTAAAGGTTTTGCTGACATAACTTCAGAAATTGGAGATGGACCCCTATTAGTTCCCTGGCACGGTTGTTCAGTCATTCAACGAACGATCAGTTGTTCCATCCTATAGCCTGGTTTTTTCCATATATAAAATGCCTTTTAAAATTCCTACTTTTCCTCCAGGGAACTCAGAACAGTGTGCTGGACTCAGGAGAGGCAGCATAGAAACATTCTAAAGAAATGTTTAAAACATTCTAAAGAAATAAAAACATGATCCATATTGTATGCTCCCAACATCCCTGCGAGGTGGGCGAGTCTGACAGAATGTGACCCAGCAAGCTTTATGGGAGTGTTAGAATTCGGACCCAAGTCTCCCAGATTTTTGGGTCCCATGCTATAATACTTTACACCATGCTGGCTCCTCTGTAAACTCCGTGATGTACTTGCGATAAATTAACCAGTCTGGATTGAATTACAACCCTTGGATTTATTTATTTATTGGACTACTAACCTGCTCCCTCCTGTCAGGACAGGTTTAGAGCAGCAAACATCAACATTATCAGTTCCAATAAAATAAAAATAAATCCACACAACAATAAAAACCTGGCACCTTAAAATATAATAACCCACGAAGGGGGAACCACTAAAATTTCAGTGCTCTCCCCACACCCCACATTAAACAGTGATCAATAACAATAAAGCGGAAGAGGAAGGGAGAGAAGAGAGGGAGACCAGCTAAGTTGGAGAAAATAGTTGCTGTCCTCAGCCATAGGCCTGGCGGAATAGCTCCATCTTTCAGGCCCTGCAAAACTGCAATAAATCCTGCAGGGTCCTGGTCTCACTAGGATGGAGCATCCCATTGGGCTGGGGCCACAGCCAAGAAGGCTCTGCCTCTGCTGGAGGCCAGCTCAACGGTTTTCAGGTCAGGGATCCCCAGTAAATTATTATTTGCAGAGTAAAATGCTTTGGGGGACACATAGGAAGAGGCAGCTTCGCAGATACAAAGGTCCCAGATCATGATTATTAATACTAGAACCTCGAACCTGATTCAGTATTCTATCTGGAGCCAGTGCAGCTGATAAAGCACTGGCTGGATGTGACCCCTGCACAGTTTCCCAGTAAGGACCCAGGGAACCCCATTTGGACCAGTTGAAGTTTCCAGATCAGTCTCAAGGGAAGCCCTGCATAGAGCGAGTTGCAGTAGTTCAGTCTGGAGGTGACCATTGCATGGATTGGAGCAGGACAAGTAGGGCACCAGTTGCCTAGCCTGGTGTAGATGGGAAAATGCCAGCTTGGCCACATTTGTGACCTCAGCCTCCATAGAAAGGGAGGAGTCCAGAATCACACCCAGGCTCTTGGCTTAGGTACCACCAGCAAGAGCTGGGAGCGGACACCTCAATCCTGCATCTCCCTAGCCCAGCCACAGAACCTCCATCTTTGATGGATTTAATTTCGGCCAGCTCTGCTTCATCCATTTCACCCTGGCCTCCAAACAGCTGGCCAAATTTTCCAGGACCGTACTTGGCCAGTCACTCACCAGCTGATATTGCTGGGTGTCATCAACATACTATTGACACCCCAGTCCAAAACTGGACCAGCTGAGCTAGAGGGCGCATCCCAATGTTAAACAACATTGGGGAGAGAACTGCTCCCTGTGGGACCCTGCGCCCCAACGGATGACACAATAAGGGTCCTCTTCTCTCATGTTACCCTCTGTTCCAGACCCTGGAGAAACAAGATGAGCTATCATGAGGCTGCCCCTGGATATCGGAATTGCCAAGGTGGTAAGTCAAAAGATCATGGTCAACTATGTGAAATGCTGCTGTCAAATTGAGAAGAACCAGCAGCACTGACCCACCTTGGTCCAGTTGCCTCCAGAGATCATCCATTATAGTGACCATAGCTGTATCCATCCCATGACCAGGTCAGAAGCCAGACTGAAATGGATCCATGTTCCGCTAACCCTGTTTGGGTCTGGACTTGCCAGCCTCTATCTTCGGGCATCCTGATAGACGTGGCAATTCAACGGTGTTCCGAAGCTAAGGTTACCCATTGCAAGAAGGTGCCCTCATGCGCTCCTTTGAATGTCACTATCTTACCACGCTTATTTCTAAGCTCCTTTCCACCTCTATAATTTATTATAACACTATCCCATACTATTTTAGTAGTTCATTTTTTTCTAACAGAAAATTTAAAATAACCACCCTATAATACTAGTACCGTGTTAAAGTATAAAAAGTGCTTCTCCTCAGCGGGGACCCCAAAATGGAATACAACGTTGTCCCCTTCTCTATTTTATTTTCACAACAACCCTGTGTAGGTTAGCCTGGGCAAGTGTGCCCACTGCCCACCCAGCAAGCTGCCACGCCAGTGTGGAGATTTGAATCTGAGTTTTCCGGATCTACTACACAGCAATGGCTCTCAGACACGGGTGAAGCCTTTTTATACTTTAACACAGTATGTTATAGGGTGGTTATCATTTTAAATTTTCTGTTAGAAGAAAAGAACTACTAAAATAGCATGTGATAGTGCTATAATAATAATTATTGAGGTGGAAAGGAGCTTAGAAATAAGTGTGGTAAGACAGTGGCATTCAAAGAAACGCACGAGGTCACCTTCTTGCAATGGGTAACCTTAAGAACACCGTTGAATTGCCATGTCTGTCAGAAGAAGTAGTTAAACACATGCATACACTAATAATATTATCATCGTGACCCTTACAACAGTCTTGTAAAGTACGTCAGCATTATTGTCCACAATTGCAGATGAGCAAATGGTTTGCCTATAGCCACCTAGGGAATTCACGGCAAAAGCAAGATTTGAACACGAGGCTTTGCCATTTGTGCTCAGTCTAGCAGCCACTGTGCTGCAAAAGCCCTCGATATGCTCCATAATATCTTTTGCACTGATTACAGCAGAACTGGTAAAAAAATGTCTCAAGCTCTCATCAGTGGTATAACTGGATCTATAATTCCCTTAGAAGCAAACATAGTCTTAAGTTATTTTAAAGTGGTTGGGCGTCACAATGTATTGAATTAGTAGTGAACACACAGCAGAAAAAATTTATAATGCTTCTTACCGGGGGGAAAATTGGACGCAACTTTCACTGCACATAGGTACAAAAGGATGGGATCAGTTGCCCTTATGTCTAAATTAACTTATATGCTGAGGAAGCACGCAGAGGAACAAGTGCATTTATTTGGAAATGGAGAATGAATTAATCAATTAATTTTCCTAGTGTTTTGGCGACAGATACAAGGATCATATTTTTATATGAATTAATTTAGAAACGGATAATCAAATAATTTTCCTAATGTTTTGGCAAATGATACAAGGATTATATTTTATATGAATTAATTTAGAAATAATCAAATAATTTTCCTAATGGGGTGCTGTGTGGTTTCCGAGCTGTAAGGGCGTGTTTTAGCAGCATTCTCTCCTGAAGTTTCGCCTGCATCTATGGCTGGCATCTTCGCCAGCCACAGATGCCAAGAAATTTGGCGAAACATCAGGAGAATATACTAGAATTTTCTGTCCTTACAACCATAAACCACCACAACACCCCAGTGATTCCAACCATGAAAATAACCGACAGCCTACAAATTTCCTAATGTTGTGGCAACACATACAAGGATATTTTTGTATGAATTTTCCCCTGTACTATTCTCGGTTTCCCTTTTTAAAATGACTAAATTTACAAATATATGTCATTCTAAACTCTTAACATCTCTCCCCTCCTTCAGATATTATTCTGCTATGACCAGTCCCTGGAGGGTCCCTCCCTCTCTCCCTTAGATTTCAAAACAGGACCTTCCTATCCAGCCAGGACCCTCTTCGCCCTCCTGCAACATCCCCAGCCCCACAAAGGGATCTCTGCCTCCTAGCAACCATCGCCCAGGACTACCAGATGAGGACCAACTTGGTACCAGCTGCTCTTTGCTCCCTTCCCTTCCATTAGTGCAGTTTCTGATGAGTGATACGGGGGGAGGGGGGGGACAACGAGGAGGAAAAACAAAGGTGATGAGATGTGTAGCAACAGATCGGAAATCCGCCCACATCCAATGCAATGTACAGTGACCGCACATAAAGAGCAGTGAAACGGGATGGGAAAGTAACACATATTTGATGCACTAAAGGGGGGGGGGGCTTGCTGGCGTCTCAGTTCCCCGCGTTGGGGGGGAGGGAGAGAAGGGAAGGCCAGGCAGCAAGATTAGGGGACCCTTCCCTTGGCAAATCCCACAGGAGGAAACAAAAGGCTCCTCGGCAGCTGCTTCAGATCCCCAGGACAGCTCGAATCCCTCGTTGCCCCCCAGGCCGAGCTGGGCAAGGAGGTGCTGGAGAAGGAAGAGGAGGAGCCAAGCTCGGCAGCTGCTTGCTCCGGCCGGCCAGGCAGCCCCGGCCCAGAGGAAGGGGGGTGGGTGGGAAGCAGAGATTCCGGGGAGCGGCGAGGGGGCGCCCCCACGCCTCAATCCCAGCCCGGCCGAGAGGCGAAGGGAGACAAAGCGCGTCGGAGGGACCCGGGAGGAAAAGCAGGAAGGGGAGCTGCGGAGGCAAAGGGATCCAGGGGCTTCCTGGGGGAGGGAGGGAGGGAGGGGGCGGAAGGACCCCTCCCCTGGATGACAGCCCTCGGGGCCGGTGAGGAACTCGGTCCCGGGACTGCCAAGGCAGCAAACGCCCAAGGCGCGGCAGAGCCCCCCACCCCCAGCGGCTGGCCTGCCTTAAGAACCCGGCACAGCGGAGACACTGGTCAGCCTAGAACTCACGGACAGCCTAGAGCCCGGCCACGATCCCCAGCCAAGGAAGCCGGAAGCGAAGCCCGAGACTCCCTGTAGGGACATGGGGATTTGGGAAACCGAGGATCCCGGACCACGAGGGGGCTGAGGAACGGGTGGGAGCCGAACGGTCCCATTCATCCGGTGCTGGAGATCTGGCAGGGAGGAATTCCGAAAAGCCAACGAGGTTGGACCTTGCTGCGAAGGACCACAGCCGGAAACTGGTGCAGGGAGGACCTCAAAGGCGGCGGGGCAGGAAAGCGCGGCTCCAGCACCCCCTCCCCCCCGAGGGCGACCCCTGCCTGGGATGGAGCCCAGGCGGCCGGAGGGGTGAAGAGATCTCATGCAGCAGGAGAGGCGGAGGGGCTGCACTGAACAGCGTCGCCCTCCTTGCAAGGACCTGGGACCGGAGCTCCCGAAGGGCAAGTGGCTAAAAGCCCAGGGCATGGCCCCCCGGAGCTGCGAAGGACCAAGTGGGCGTCTCCGCCAGCAGAAGAGCCATCGCAGCGCGACGAGGGAGAGAACCCGGGCAGGCTGAGTCCCCGAGCCGACAGGGGGGCAACAGCGGCCCTCCCTGCAGAAGCCTTATTAGCACGGGGGGTGGGGAGCGAAAAGAAAAAGGCTCCCTGCTGCCCTCGCCTCTGATGCCCCCTCCGGCCATCGGCCACTTTCGCCGCGGCAGCAGCGCCGGGAGGCGGACGAGCAGCCCCTGCCCCCCTCCCATGGCACCCGGAGGAGCTGCCAGCGGCGGTGGGGCCCCGGGGCCACGATCCGCCGAGGAGGCGAGCCTGAGCCCGCGGCACGGAGGCACTCAGCGGGGCGGCGGGGCTATGGAGGGCGGCGGCGGCGGCGGCTGCGCTGGGCGGCCCTGAGCGACTGAGCGGAAGGTAAGGGGGGGGGCAATCAAACGACCGGGGGCGGCAGGGATCGGGGTGTGCGGGGGGGGAGGGGGTCTGGACAAGGCTCGGGAAGTCGGGTTGAGCAAGGGGGGAGGTTGGGGAAGGAGGAGGCCTGGCGTGACTAATGTCCTGCGGATGGGGGTTGCAGAGTGCTGCCCCCCCCCCCCCATAACCAAACAAGCCAGGAAACAGCCCCTCTCTCAGCTGTAGCTGCATGTGCTACAAAGCCAGGGTGGGCTTCTGGAGGGGATACTGTTGTCGTCCCCCCCTTTATTTGCTTCCCTTTATTTGCTTCTCCAACCGCCCCCCCAAAAAAAATCTTCAATAAAGCAGAGCAGAGAAAGTTGCATCGGCCTCCCCTGACCTTTGTCGCTCCCTCTCCCAGCTTTGAGTCAAACCCTCCAGGGGTCCCCTTTAGGGTAGTAGATGTTTGTTGTGGGGAGGGGGCAGAAACCGGTCAATTGCGAATCATTCCTCCCATCTGAATCACCCTCAAGTCCCAGCCATCACCCCCCCCCCAACACACATACACACACACACACACACACACACACACCCCTTCTTCCTTCCTTCCTTTCTCTTTCCTTCCTTACCCCCCTCTTCAACTCAAGCTGGTTTAATGCCTGGCACCAATAATCCACCCCCGGCCCCCTCCCCCCCCATCTGCAACCTTTGCCTGCAGCAGCACCGAGAATAGCTGCCAAAGTTTCGGCCGCTAGGGGGCCTCGCCGTCGTCTCCCTCCCCCCCTGCCAGGCACTTAAGCTTGGAATTGAGAAGGGTGTCCCCAAGGGAATAGGGCTAGATTTTTGGGGGGGGGGGGAGGTGTCAGGAAATGAACCAGAAAGAATAGGATAGATTCTGGAGAGGACACACTGCAGGAAATGAGTTTGGATGAGCAGCTCCCCAGACACTGCTTTGCCCCCCCTCCCCCCATTTAGGTTTTGGAGCTGTGGGGCTATCTGGAAGCCCTAGTTCCCAACAGCCCTCCCCCCTCCATTGTGCCACTTGACTGTTTCCAGAATGCCTGATCCCAAGACACCTCTGCCATCACTCTCTCTAGCCACTAGACTGCATTCCCCTCCAGGGCTGAAATTCCAGAAGTCCTGCCGGCAGCCCCGCCTAGACAGGGCTCCATTTAATCTCTCCACCTCTCAGTTTCCGATTCCCCTGATGATACGACCCCCCCTTCCTCCAAGCTCCGCTTTCCTCCAAGCCTCCTGGCTCCCTGGAAACATCTCTGAACGAGAACCCCCTTTCTCTGAGCCCTGGGGGAGTCTTGGCCCCGCCACCCCCATTGAAAGGGCCTTTTATACCCACTCCCTGCAACTCTCCTTCCCACTTCTGCTTCCACGCCATTTTATAAATGGCTCAGTGCTCTGAGAGCCCTCCGTTCACCTTCTTTCTCTCCTTCCCTCTCTCTGCCTCGATTCGACTCCAGTTTCATGCTGGGGGGAGACAACACGCATGGCTCAAGTACCTCCCTTATCCACATGGGTTGTGGAGCCAAGGGCTCCCTTCCTGGCAGCAGCTATGCAAGAGGTCAGGCGTAGAGAAAGCTTTCTCAAGAGGTCAGGCGTAGGGAAGGCTTTCTCAAGGGACAGCTGGGGATTATAAACTGGGAGTTAAACCTGAAATGCCCTGACCTGGATGGCCCAGGCTAGACTAATCTCATCAGACCTTGGAAACGAAGCTGGGATGGTCCTGGTTAGTCTTTCAAGGGGAGACCAAGGACTGCTATACAGAGGAACACAATGGCAAACCACCTCTGTTAGTCTCTTACCATGAAAACCCCATCAGGGGTCTCCATAAGTCATCTGGGACTTGGCGGCACTTTACACACATAGACCTGGAGCTCTTGGTGTGCAAACATCTGTGTGGGCCCTCTGCTCCGGTAACCTGTCTGAGATCCTTTTAATTTGGGGTGCCAGGGATTAATTGCCAGGGCGCCAATTGGCCATGCTGGCAGGGGCTGATGGGATTTGTAGTCCATGAACATCTGGAGAGCCGCAGGTTGGAGACCCCTGGATTAAACCATGGCCTCTGCTCAAGCAAGCATTTGCCATACCATGGAACTGAAGGCCCTGCTCTGTACCATGCACATCTGCCTTACCCTGAGCCATCTGATCCAATACTGGGGGCTGCTCTCCAGTGGCTGAGGTTGAGGAGAGTTTGTGGCTCCATGGCAGAGCATCTGCTATAACATGCAGAAGGTCCCAGCTTCAATCCCGGGCATCATAGAATCATATTGGAAAGGACCCCAAGGGCCATCAAGTCCAACCCCCTGCCATGCAGGAACACCCAATTAAAGCACTCCTGACAGATGGCCACCCAGCCTCTGCTTAAAAGCCTCCAAAGAAGGAGGCATCTCTGGTTAAAAGATCAAGAAACAGGTGAGGGTCCCCCACCCAAAGCCCTGGAGAGGCACTGCTGGCCATAGTAAGCACAGTTGACTTGGGGAGACCAAAGAGTCTGTCTCATGTAAAGCAGCTTCATGCTTACCCAAGATTCTTTCAATTAGAGGAGTCTTGGATTGAACCTGGGAGATGTAAGGCAGTTACCCCGGCTAAGGTGTACAAGCATTTCCACCCCAGTAAAAATAAGCACAGACTAATACATATTTGGGAGATGAAATTTCCATGTCCCACAGATGTGAAGCGGGGTGGTTGACGACAGGCAGAAAGACACAAACACGCACACTACTCAACCAGATATACAAAGGTGCTCGCGTGCATATTAGACCAATGCATCCCTCCCTTCCTTTATGCATGCAACGGGTGTGCATCAAATGCGAATGCCAACACGAGCAGACGTTTGCGAGTGCACTGGGAGGTCAATGCCAGCACTGCTAACCTCTCCTTCCCTGCATGCTGCCAGATGGCACGGCATGTCCACCTACGCCTCTGTACCCTGTGAGGGCTGGAAGGCCAGATGTGAGCCCTCCGCTCCCGTGTCTGGGAGAACCACGCCTGGGAAAGTTTGAGGCTTCCGCAGGGGGCTGCGCAACCAGAAGGAATAAAAAGAGACCTGCAGTGCCCTCCCCCAACTGGGATCCTTCCAGAGGTCCTTGTCACAATCTGCCACGTTCTTTTCACAAGTTGTTCAGGGAGGTATACAGAACACCTCCCTGAACAAAACACGTTCATTTCATCCTCATAACAACCCTGTGAGGTAGGCGAGGCAGAAGTGAATGATGGGGTCCAAACTCGCAAAGTAAATATCGGGGTGTGCGCAAGTGTGTGTCTTGAGCCCAGGTTTGCCAAATCTTAGCCTAATACTCTAACCACAGCACTGCACCCTACTGGTTGTCTCCTTCCCCTTCTTCCCTGTACAGCTGGGGACAGAGCCCAGGGATTCAGGTTTCCCATCTCTCCCCTCACTAGACTGCATACATGAGATGGACCCTCATTCCCATGATGGTGCAGAATTTGGGATCTGGTTCTCACCAACTAGTTGGCCATTCTGTGTCTGGACTGGACTGTTTCCAACTGCAAAGGTTGTGTGTGTGTGCCATAAAATGCTCCTCTAGGTTTAAAAATACAGAAAGCTAGCATGTCAGGGAGAGCATTTTCCCCTGATATGCTACCTGTCTACATACATGGATTGTTAATTTTGAGTGAGGAGGAACATTCGGTCATATGAATGCTGTGGTTTTCAAAATACAGAAAGCCAGCATGTTAGGGAGAGTATTTTTCCCTGACACATTAGACATCTATGTGTAAGGAGGGTTTTTTCCCAATAAAACACAATCATGTGAATCCTATACTTGAGCAGCAAAACCCAAACACAGTCCACTTTCACTGAGAACAGTGCAAAGGAACAAGTTGGCCCTGGCATCACCTCTGCCCCGCTTTGAGACCTGGAGCTGCTGGTGGTCTTGGGCACATGCTGTTTATTGGCTTGAGTTCGCCATAAGTAAAATGGATGGTTTTGATTAGATTTATGTGATTGATAGGCTGCCCTTCCCCCTTAAGAGCTCAGGACGGCATACAACAGTTAATAAGATAAAGCCATAAAATGATCCATAAAACCGCAGGATAGTCCAGAACCATAAAACAGGAGATCAGAATCTCATTTGCATCACAGTGCCATGTCAACCCGGGGTGAATAAACGTATCAAAATTATTATTATTTATTATTTATTACATTTATTATACTGCACACAGTCCCCCGTAACTTACCAATCATATAGTCACTAATAGGAACAGGTCGAGGAAGGGAAAGGGAGGCCAGCTAGTTAGACCCCATTGCTGTTCTCAGCCATAGGCCTGGTGCAACAGCTCTGTTTTACAAGCCCTGCAAAATTCCACCAAGTTTTGCAGGTTCTGGGTCTAACTTGGCAGAGTGTCCCACCAGGCTGGGGCCAGAACCGAAAAGGCCCTGGTCCTGTTCAAGGACATCTGGACAGTTTTCAGGCCAGAGACCACCAGTAAGTTGTTATTCGCTGAATGTAAAGCTCTTTGAGGAACATACTGGGAGAAGGTCCAGGCCATTTAGGGTTTTGGAGGTGGGAGCGAAGAGAAGACCTATATAGGACTGTTGCAGTAAAGATGGTAAAGGACTTATTGAATTCATCTGATTGGGTTTGTTTTAATTATTTGACTCCAACTAGCACTGGATTTGCTGTTGCACATAAAACTATAAACAAGCAGAGGTAAAATGTGTGTGTGGGGGGGGGGGATAAGGAAGGAACATAAAGGGGGAGAGAAAGAGAGAGAAAGGTATAGTCGTCTCCGGCTATTTCATTTAGAAACTCAGGGTAGTTACTTTAGAGGGGAGTATGGTGGAGTTCAACCAGCCCAAGGTCACCCTGAGAGTTTTACCGATGAGCACAAATCTGAACACAGGCCTCGCTTGTCCAAGCCTACCACTATATCCCCAATCTCATGCAGTCTCTGCAGTATAAATAATTAACCCAGCAGGATCCTTTAATGGGGTTTGCCAGGGGTTCCTAGCAGATCCTGTGGCTCTCTTGCTCCCTCCAAAGCTTCTGCCTTGGTTGAGATGATCCGCTCCAGAGGATGCAGGCAAGACAGAGATTCCCCCCATCCCCCAGTGTTCATTTGGGGCTTGCCAGCATGGGGACAGGAGCTGGCGTCCTGCCGTCGGGACTCGCAGGTGAATGGCTAGTGGTGCATCACTCTAGACCTGACTCCGGTGCCCCCTCCTTGTTTCCCATCCCTGGCACAGTTGGGGCCAGCCCAGATTTTGAGTTCTGTGCATCCGGAGGGAAATGCAGCCATAGATTTTTTGCTCGGGCATGAAACACGCGGGCCGCACACAGACCGGCACGGTTAGCAAAGCTGTCCTTAGATAAGTCAGGAAAGAATTATCGAAGAGAGGTATCTTGTTACCCAATCTAGAAATCCAGCTTCCTGCCAAGGAGTTCTTTGTTACCGATCGTTTTCTCCCAACCTGGCAAGGTGCCCATTCTGACAATAAAATTAATACTTGGCCATTTATACAGCCCATTTCAAGGGTTCAAAGCATGTCACACACATTATCTTAGTCATTTGTACCTTGGGCGTGTAAAATAGGCCTGTATTTTTTTATCTCCATGTTGCATTTGAGAATAGTGACCCAGCTAAAGCTGTCTGTTAAGTCCATGGCAGAGCGGGGATTTGAACACAGAGGAAGCCCAGATGACTCAGAAAACGGGACTAGTGGATTAGAGTTCATTCCTTATCTCATTCTTATTCCTGCTGAATTTGTATGTCTGGTTGCTTGTAAAAGCACGGGCGAATGGCTGGGGGAGAAGAATGTGAGAACTCTTTACCTGCTCAGAGACATTCTCCGCTGCTACTCCGTTGGCCCCCAGGCTGGTTTCTAACTCATTTTGTGCTCAGGTACTTTCCTCTACCTTGTAGCTTTTAAAAACTTATCTCAAGCTATCGCTTGAGAGATCGGCAGCCAAGAGATAAAACGGGAGGGACGAATGAGTGATAGAAAGCTGGAGATGATGGGTCACACTCAGCCAGCGAACGCTTTCTTCCTGGTGCTCTTTTTTTATAAATAGCACAGACACCTTTAAAGCATCTGGTCGCCGAGACAACGCGGGCCTTTAATCCCCTTGCAATTATTTCCCAAACTGCTTCGAAGCGGCACCTTTGTCAGTGCTCAGCCCCTCAGCCACCTGTGTCCTAGAAGCATAATCATTCCAGCGCACCTCCAGACGCTCCCTCTTTTCATCCATTTCCTCAACATGCCAAACGCAACCCGACAGTGACTACCCGCCAGTTCCCACATCGTAGGCAGGGAGAGTGTCAACGCCTAGATAGTGCCAATGGGCCTTGTTAAGGTAGTACCAGCCCCCCCAGGAGACCCATAAGGCAAGTTTGTTGCAAAATTGTTCTCTCCAGGTTCTATACTGTAAGACAGAGGATCAGAGGCGTAACCGGGGGGAATGGTGCCCAGGGCAACACCTGCGCCCCATTTACCTTAACTGGCGGCGGCGATCCCAGGCAGCGTGGCAGGGCAGGTCAGGCTGCTTATTCAGCCGGCAGAGGCTCCGCTGGTTGAAGGAGCAGCCTGGGGCGGCCCCCCGACACAGGGGAAGAAGGGGGGGTGGGGTGGAAAATCCACTTGACCTGGGGACATATGACCCTATAGGTCCCCGTGGGCCGTACGCCTCTGCAGAAAATCCCACCCCTCAAAGACTAGACCTTGCAAAATAAGTATTAACAGACCTTGCAAAAGCAGTATTGCCTGCCATTTTGCATACTGTAAGCGGAGAGATTCCAAAGACCAGACAGTTTCAAATGTTGCATATTAAATCAGTATCTTCCACCTTCAGGCAAAGACTTGAGTGGAGAAATAAAAGGAAGTTGTTCTGAGAGGAAAAGGGCAGGCTCATTATACTCCGGTTGTTAATTTTTAGAAGAGCCCGCTATGGAAACACATACCTTTCGTCCTAGAATCTGTTCTCCCAATTTCGACGCAGCCAACCAACTGCGATAGTCACTGGTAGGGGAAAGGCGCCCTGCATGTACTCAGAAGTCCCTTGTGGTATTATTCCATAGAAGCATGGCTTAGCAGTTAGAGCATCCGCCTGGTATGTCGAAGGTCACAGGTTCAATCCCAGGCACCTCCAAGTCAAAACCGTCAGGTGGGAGGTGATGCGAAAGACTGCTGCTGGAGACCCTGGACCCCCACTGCCAGTCAGGACAGTACTGACTTTGATGGACCAAGGGCCTAGTTTGTTATACAGCCGCTTCACATGTCCCCCCCAGGCTCTGAGGCTAAGCTTAGTGAGCCCCGAGACAAATTAATCCTTCCTGGAAGATTACAGGCCATTCTACGGGGTTTAACCACACATGTTTTGCTCGGCAGCTTTCACTTCCTTCAGCCCAGATTGCTGATTTAATAATCAATATGCCGTCTTTCAAAGCTTCATGCAGGTTATTTTAGTAGCTCTTGCAACAGCCCTGTAAAGTCGGCTGGCGGGATCGTCCCCTGTGCTGCTAATGGGACAGACGGGAGGTTGAGCGAGGTCTCCAAAGTTATTTCCTCCCAGTCATTTGGGTTTCAGAATATACCCAAAGACTTAACAGTAGCATCTTTGTGCAACCCCTAGGGTACCAAAGGTAAAGGTTGTCCACTGTGCACCATTACTGACCCATGGGGTGATGTTATATCCCAACGTTTACTAGGCAGGCTGTGTTGATGTGGTGGTTTGCCATTGTCTTCCCCAGTTGTCTACCCCCAGCAAGCTGGGTCCTTGTTTTACTGATCTCGGAAGGAATGGAAGGCTGAGTCTACCTTGAGCTGGCTACCTGAACTCGACTTCCCTTGGAATCAAACTCACGTTCCGAGCATAGCTTTGACTGCAGTACTGCAGCTTACCACATTGCGCCATGCATGGGGCTCTTTCTTCGGGTACTACACACTAGCAAATTGCCTGTCATAATGATATGCTATGGTGTTGCATACTACCATATAAACCAACGTCATGCTGAAAGCCATCTTTGGGGTCCTTGCTTTGGGTACCCTGATCATCTGAGGCTAGACAGGTGGCAACCAGAGAAAGGGCCTTCTCAATTGTGGCACCAGAACAGTGGGATTTCCTCCTCTCTGTCTCCTTCTGTCATTCTCTTCTGCCAGATGGACAGAGACCTTTTTGTTTCATCTGGCATTCCCTTTTTTATTCTTCTTCTGGCTAATAATGCTTCTAATGGCTGTTATACACAATTGCATACGCACGTTGTTTTTATAGTTGGGTGTAAAGGTTTTTTTTTTCATTAACTGTTTGCTCCCAAGAAGGCCTTAACTGGGTGGACGAAAATGTTTTAAATGAACAACACATAAGATGTCAGGGACCGGGTATTGCAAGAGCCTCTGAAATGTTGCAGCGTATCTCTGCATTGTAAACCCTGCCCCCTTTGGCTAGCCAAGCATGATTTTACCTCTCATAAGAGGTAAACTCCAGGATAACACTGGAATGGGGGATAATTTGGTCTGAGCAAACCGGCATCTCATATACTACCAATCATGCCTTTCCTATTTGCACAACCATCTACATATCTCCATGCTGAGTTTCTTGGTCCTACTCATGTGTGACAGATTACTAGGAAATGCTCATGAGATCTATCTATGTGAGACTGAGATCACTTATTCACATCCTGAGCTTTCTCCATGGAACTCAAGACTCATATCCATGGGTCTTTTCTCCCTCTTCATTTCATGCTCATAACAACCTTGCAAAATAGACTAAACGAGGGGTGTCCAACTCTGGCCCTCAAGATGTTCATGGACTATAATTCCCATCAGCTAATTGGCCGTTCTGGCAGGGGCTGCTGGGAATTGCAGACCATGAACATCTCAAGGGCCAGAGTTGGACACCCCTGTACTAAACTGAAAAATTGTGAGTGGGACAGAATCACCCAGGTCACTGTTCCATCCACATTGAGTGTTGGTTTGTTTGCTTGGCCAGAAATGAGAGGCTGCTGAGGGGAGGAAGCACTGGAGTAGGGTACAAATTATCTGAAACTCTCCCAAGGCCCCAGGTGTGATGGTGATGGAAAGTATTATCAAGTCACAGTCAATTTATGGCACCCCTATAGGGCCGTGGTGGCAAACCTTTGGCCAATTGACCATGCTGGCAGGGGCTGATGGGAATTGTAGTCCATAACATCTGGAGTGCCAAAGGTTCACCACCACTGCTATAGGGCTTTCAAGGTAAGAAATGAACAGAGGTGGTTTGCCTGCTTCTGTGTAGCTACCCTGGACCGCCTTAGTAGCCTCCCACCTAAGTACTAACCAGGGACAACCATCTTGAGGGCATGGAGCAGGGTGTCCCTGGGGTGTGTTGAGGTGGGAGGCAGTTGTGAGTTTCTGCTTTGTGGAGGGGTTGGACTAGATGACCCTAGAAGTTCCTCCCAACTCTGTCTTTCTAAGACTGTATAATCCTGTTAGCTTCCGAGATCTGATGAGATCAGGCTAGCCCAGGGGTAGGGAACCTGCGGCTCTCCAGATGTTCAGGAACTACAATTCCCATCAGCCCCTACCAGCATGGCCAATTGGCCATGCTGGTAGAGCTTGATAAGTGTCCCTAACATCCTGGGTAAGGTCCCTAGACTAACTCCCGTCTCATCCAGGTCAGCCACCCCAGGTCTAGTGCTGCATGAATCTCATGTTTCCTCTCCCCTGCCTCTTCTTTTCCAGGGCCTGCAAAGCCGTCTACCATGGAAAAGCTGCTGCTGGTCCAGCTGCTAATGGTGGGGAGCACGCTGGCTCAGATCGAGGCCTGCCCCTTCCACTGTGTGTGCCAAAACCTCTCCGAGTCACTCAGCACACTTTGTGCCAACAAGGGCTTGCTCTTCATCCCGCCCCACATCGACCGGCGGACGGTGGAGCTGCGTCTGGCTGACAACTTCATCCGGGTGGTGGAGGCGCCGGACTTTCTGAACATGTCTGGCCTGGTAGACCTGACCCTGTCTCGGAACACCATCGACACCATCCGCCCCTTTGCCTTCGGGGACTTGGAAAGTCTTCGCTCGCTCCACCTGGATGGCAACCGGTTGATTGAGATCGGTGAAGAGGCCTTGCGAGGAATGTTGAACCTCCAGCATCTCATCCTCAACAACAACCAGCTGGTGGACATCTCGGTGGTTGCCTTTGATGACTTCTTGTTGACCCTCGAGGACCTGGATTTGTCCTACAATAACCTGCAGACTGTCCCCTGGGAAGGAATACAGGGGATGCTCTTCCTTCACACGCTCAATTTGGATCACAACCTTATTGACTTCGTCATGGAAGGCACTTTTGCTGAGCTGTACAAACTGTCCCGGTTGGATATGACCTCCAATCGTCTTTACACGCTGCCTCCTGACCCACTCTTTGCCCGCTCTCAAGTTGGGGTGATCAGTCCGACTCCTTACACCTCTACCATTGTGCTAAGCTTTGGCGGGAATCCCTTGCATTGCAATTGTGAGTTGCTGTGGTTGCGGCGCTTGGCTCGGGAGGACGATATGGAGACCTGCGCCTCCCCTCCGCAGGTAGCTGGCCGGTATTTTTGGTCCGTGCCTGAGGAAGAGTTCACCTGTGAGCCTCCGCTCATCACCCGCCACACCCACAAGCTCTGGATCTTGGAAGGCCAAAGAGCCACCCTGAGGTGCCGGGCTATCGGAGACCCAGAACCGGTCATCCATTGGGTCTCCCCTGATGACAAGATCATCTCTAACTCCTCCAGGACTGTGTCATTCCGCAATGGAACTCTGGACATCCTGGTGACTACCATTCGGGATGATGGGGCCTATACTTGCATTGCAATCAATGCAGCCGGGGAGTCCACGGCCGTTGTGGACCTCAAAATCATCCCCTTACCCCACCGGGGGAACGGCAGCATCACGGTGCTGCAACAGGACCCCGGCTCTTCCGACATTGCCACCTCGGCCAAGACGTCGGCCAATGCCACTGAAGGGGGTCCCGAGAGGAGAGTGGAGGTATCCGATGTTACAGCCTCCTCAGCACTGGTGCGCTGGGTGGCTGACAAGTCGGCCTATGCGGCATGGATGTATCAGATCCAGTACAACAGCACTGTGGACGACGCACTCATTTACAGGTAATGCATCCCTGGGGATGGAACTGGGAGTGGAGTGGTTTACGCGTCTGGCCTCCTCTCACGATGCACCTGAACTGCTTGCTCTGAGGCAAAGGGCTCTTTAACCCTCTCCACCCCAGAGGAAAAAGCAAAATGATGCTCTGTCAGAGGCCTCCCCCATGATGCACCTCGATTGCTTTGTGTGAACAAAAGCAGCATTGTGTAAGGGTAGAGCCCAGTCCAAGCCTTTCTGGCTGTGCTTAGGACGGGTGGGGTTCAAGAGCCCTTTGCCCAGGCCAATATGCAAGTTTGATGGGGAACATCCTACTTGTCAAAATTCCTTGCCGCTCAGCAATTTGTTGCCAGTCTCTGGTCCTAGTTGTTAAAGCTGCAAAGACTGAATTGGCAATGAGAAAGGCAATGAGCAGGAAAATCTCCAGTTTCCAGGAGAGGGGGCACTGGTTAAGCGGAATTTCCAGGGTATGTGTGTACGTGGATGTGCTCTGCATTTGGCATTTCACTTCTCAGCAGGAAGTGCAATTATGCAAAACAAGCACGTGCAAAAAAACTTTTTTGCTGTCAAGTCACAGCTGACTTACAGTGCCCTTGTAGGGCTTTCAAGGCAAGGGACTTCGGAGCTGGTGTGCCGTTGCCTGCTTCTGGGTCACACCTTTGTTGTGCCTCCGAGGTCTCCCATCCAAACACTTGACAGGATCGAGGCTGAGAGTGTGTGACTGGCCCAGGGTCACCCAGCAAGCTTCCATGGAGCGAGTGGGGATTTGAACCTGAGTTTCCCAGATCCTAGTCCAGTGATGACGAACCTTTTTGAGACCGAGTGCCCAAATTGCAACCCAAAACCCACCCATTTATCGCAAAGTGCCAACACGGCAATTTAACCTGAATACTGAGGTTTTAGTTTAGAAAAAATGGTTGGTTCCGAGGCGTGCGTTGCTCGGGAGTAAGCTTGGTGGTAGTCGGTGGCTTTGCTTTGAAGCAACCGTCCAACTCTTCCAACAGGTAAATCATGACCCTAGGAGGGTTTACTCAGAAGCAAGCCCGATTGCCTGCAACCAAGCTTACTCCCAGGTAAAGGATTGCGCTTTAGTTCTTCACTTGAAAATCAGTTGGGTTTAACAGCGCTTAACAGGGTTACCTACACTACCTCCCCAAAACTAGGTCTTAGGTTTAATGCTAATAATCGAGCCCAGCGGCCCAGGCCAGCCTAGATGTGTGTGGGGGGGGGGGGACACTCTGTTTGCACATGCCCACAGAGTAGGCTCTGGGTGCTACCTCTGGCACCCGTGCCATAGGTTCGCCACCACTGACCTAGTCTGACACCTTAACCACTATGCAACACTGGCTCTTTGGCATGAGCAAACAGGATCGCTTTACATCACAGGTGTCAAACTCGCGGCCCTCCAGATGTTATGGACTACAGTTCCCATCATGGAGGGCCACGAGTTTGACACCTATGGCACACTGGTTGCAGAATCTACATGTCTTAGTTCAGAATTCTGATTTTATTTTTGAAAATATATACTTGTATATATACAGGTCCTTCCATATTATATTCTGTAAACCAACCACAGACTCCCAAGTATGAATCCGGTGGAGTCTTCTAGGCTCCAATTACCACACAATTGTTTAAAAAAAACTATCCAAAAGATTGCTTGCTCTCTCCAAGTCATCTAATTCAATGCATTCCAGGAGCCTGTCACGAGTCCCCCTTCCCTTTGCATCTCCCACCTTTGGCAATACCTTTTTTGCAAGCTGACATCTTGTGATGAAGGAGGCAGAGGGTTTGTGAGGAGGAGGAGGCTGCCCAAGAGGCATAGGAGATGCGCAGCTGACAATTGGACTTTGGGAGAAGAAATGAGCCGGATGGCCGCAGGCAGCACTGAACCTCTGCTGGCTTTGAACGGTTCTGTCTGCGATCTGCCAATTGTCCGGCTGATGGGCACAGGCGGGAGGGCTGGCTGCCAAACTGGTAGTTGGCGGATGAGTGTTGCTTTATGCCAAAGACATAGAGCCAAGAGAGTGGGCTCCGGATCAGGAGGTCCACAGTTCGAATCACACTTCTCTAATGGTAACCTCTCTCTCAAACTCTCTGCTCCCTGCACCAGTCTGCAATACAGAACTGATAATACTGTCCTAATTGACAGGGTTATTCTTAAGTACGGCCCCGTCATGGCCTTCACACAGCCATCTGTACACAGAAGGGGGTGTTTTCCTCCATTCTGTGCTGTGTTTGCAGTCCCCTCTGATCTCCAGAAAGCTTGCTCCTAGCTTATGAGACAAGCACCAAGAAATAGCCACATATGTTGGGGGGAGAGGATGGAGCGAGGGTGTGTGTGTGAAGTGGCTCCTTCTCTCCCTTCCACAATTTCATCCTCATCCTTCTATACTTCTGCCTCCTGATCTGCACTGGCAGGGTCGCCAACCACCAGGTGGGGGCTGGACAACTCTTGCTGTTACAGCTGATCTTTAGGTGCCAGAGATCAGCTTACCTGGAAAAAAATGGCTGCTTTGGAAGGTGCACAAGCACTAAATCACCGTCCCCCCTGCGGCTAAAGAGGCGCGTGAGCTAGCGCTGTAATGAGCAAAGTGAAATTTAATAAACAAGTGC
Source organism: Sphaerodactylus townsendi (assembly GCF_021028975.2). Taxonomy (NCBI): domain Eukaryota; kingdom Metazoa; phylum Chordata; class Lepidosauria; order Squamata; family Sphaerodactylidae; genus Sphaerodactylus; species Sphaerodactylus townsendi. The sequence continues at coordinate 20,480,520 of NC_059425.1, read as the reverse complement.
AAAAGTGTAATATCATTTATAACCAAGAACCTGCATAAATCGCAGGCAAGTAGCCGATACTGTACGCATACACGCAAGGCCACAACTGAGAATCTCCTAATGTGAGCCTCCGGAATGTAGCAGTATGGTATAGTGATTTAGTGTCTGGGTGGCTTCTGACACTGAACCTGATAGGCATTTTGTTTGTGTTTTGGGAGGTGGACTCTATGACATTACACCCCACTGAAGTCTCTCCCCTCTCCAAACTCTGCCCTCTTCAGGCTCTCTAACACCTAAACCTCCAGCTATTTCCCAATCTGGAGCTGGTAACCCTACCTGCACACACGTTCTCTCTTCTGGAGTCCTGCAACGTCATTCAGTCCAGAAGTCAGAAGGGATTGCAGGAACAGAGATGAACGCAGGCAAATGTCACGTGCCTTCCATTGCACGGGTGGCTACATGGAAGCTCTTGTACATGAAATGCTTGGGACATCAAAAGTTGCAATATATGTGACCGATATTAGTACCAGTTCCTCTAAACTCTGTACAAAAGGCTGTGCATGCATTCAAGATCGGGTGGCAACCATTTTCAGGCTAGATGGAAAAAGTCCTTGAATATTTTGACTGCTTCCCTATGGGATAAAAGTCACATTTCCTTACGGAGAGACAGGATGGATGAAAATAGGTGCTTCTAAAAATCATTCATTATAACCCCTCTTTAACAACACCTGGATTTAAAAAGAGATCTGAATTTAATCGACACAAATGTTGGAAGCCTGCCCTTATAATTTCTTAAAACTGAATTACAACCCTCCATCAATCACACTGAATTAAGCAGTCAGATAGGACAAGATAAAATGTCTGCCTTCCAAGGCTAAGTGCAGCAAATGCCACAAACCATGTACTTCAGTTCATTATCTTCCTGCCGGACCCCAGGTGCTATTCAGGCATTTGGAATCCGGGACAGATCATCCTGTATCTTACCAGGAGGCCCATATGGATAATGCTGTCGTCCTGTTTTATGACCTTCAACTATCCTAGCTCTGTAATAGGTTCCGTTCTGAAATTACTGAACATTAATGGCCCTCGCAGCCAAACAAGTTGGAGATTTACTTTCTCTCTCCTGAGGAGACACTCGTTCGCCTTCCTCGTGTATCTTCCCGGGCGCTTCCAAACTCTGAGCAATGCCCGTTTACTTGCAGAACAAATGCCTTGTTGGTTGTGCTGGGTTTTCCGGGCTGGGTGGCCGTGGTCTGGTGGATCTTGTTCCTAACGTTTCGCCTGCGTCAGTGGCTGGCATCTTCAGAGGTGTATCACAGAGGGAAGTCTGTTACACACTGTGTCCAGTGAGAAAGGAATGTTTTAGTAGGGTATATATTGTCCATGTGTCAGGGTGGGGAACCAACAGCAGTATTGGTGAATGCAAATCCTGTGTTTGGGTGGAGTCCACTGTCCATGAACTTAGCATGCCCTTGGCCTTTTGCTTCTGGTGAACTTAGCATGCTCCTTGGCCTTTGCTCCTCCCAAACACAGGATTTGCATTCACCAATACTGCTGCTGCTGCTGCTGCAGGGAATGCAAATGTGAATCACTCCCTGGACTGAAAAATCCCACCTGCAAATACTATACTATCAACCTTTGCATAGTAAGTTCCATACAAACACTTACTGATTGGTTCTCCACCTGGGGACATGACAATTTATACCCCATTAAAATATTCCCTTGTCACTGGACAGTGTGTAACAGACTTCTCTCTGTGATACTCCTCTAAAGATGCCAGCCACAGATGCAGGCAAAACATTAGGAAGAAGATATAGTATTGCAGGTGGGGTTTCTCAGTCCAGGGAGTGATTCATATTTGCATACCCTGCAGCAGCAGCAGTATTGGTGAATGCAAATCCTGTGTTTGGGTGGAGTCCATTGTCCATGAACTTAGCATGCCCTTGGCCTTGGCTTCTGGTGTTTTTAAGTACTGGTAGCCAAGCTTTGTTGTGGTTCAGTGGGACTTGCTTCCAGAAAAGTGTGCGCAGGTCTGCAGCTTCAGATTTCAAGGCAAGCAACCATGCGGTGTTGGATACTGCGCTATTGTTATGCTGCAGCAATCATTCGCAACTGAGGTGTCTTGTCCACAAAGAGTCCTGCTGCGAACGAGTGCTATAGCACAACAATAGCACAATAACCAGCCACACCTGGATGCGGCCTCGGGTTTCTCCTCCCTGCGTGTGCGCACAGAGAGCAAAAACGGAAATCTATTTTGAGACTCCAGTCCAGCACAATGCGCACATTGCCATGACCAAAGGGCTTTGGATTATGATCGTGGGCCAAATAAAGACTTTATTCTGTTGTAGATTTGTTTTAAATGGTTACAGCAAATGGGTCATGCTGTGCATGCTTTTTCAGGAATCTCGTTATCAAGGTTTGTGTAACCCAGCATTGCCTATTCAAGCATTGTCTTATCCAAAATGGGATATTTGTGCACTTTTAGCCAGCGTGGTATATTGGTTAAGAGCGGCAGACTCTAATCTGGAGATCTGGGTTTGTTTTCCCCACTCCAGAGGCAGGCAACCAAAATGGTCAAAGGTCTGGAATCCATGGGGATGTTTAGTATGGCAAAGAGAAGGTTAAGAGGTGACATGATAGCCATGTTTAGATATTTGAAGGGATGTCATGTTGGTGAGGGAGCAAGCTTGTTTTCTGCAGCTCCAGAGACTAGGACCAGGAGTAATGGGTTCGAGGTGAAGGAAAAGAGATTCCACCTAAACATCAGGAAAAACTTCATGACAAGTAAGGGCTGTTTGACAGTGGAATGCATTCCTCGGAGTGGGGTGGAGTGTCCTTCTGTGGAGGTTTTTAAAGAGAGGCTAATGGCCATCTGTCAGGAGTGCTTTGATTGTGTCTTCCTGCATTGCAGGGGGTTGGACTTGATGGCCCTCGGGGTCTCTTCCAACTCTACGATTCTATGATTCTTCCTCATAAAGCCTGCTGGGTGACCTTGGGCCAGTCCCAGTTCTCTCGGAACTCTTGTCAACTCATGCAGAGACAGGCAATTCATACAGAGACAGGCAAGCCATTTCAAAATGTTTCTTGCCCTGAAAATCCTCTGGGGTTGCCCTAACTCTACTGCAACTTGACGACACGCATGCACACACGTACAAAAAATGCCAGGGAATCAAATAAAGGACCTTCTACAAAGTTCACTGTCTAGTAATAAACCCTGGCCTGTTCCATATTATGGTGTGGAGACTTAGAATAACAAACAAGTCTTGTAGCACTTTGTGACATTTTAAGATGATAGCTTAAGCTTTTGCGAACTAGACAAACAGACTCCATCACAAAAGGTACTACACGACTCGTGTTTATTTTTGCTGCAACGGACAAGCAGAGCAAGTCCTCTGGAATTATTACTCCAGAATAGCTGGGCCAGTTGATACAAGTAGCAGCATCAAGAAAATGAGAAATGGGATGTTAATCAGTGATTTAAAATCTGTTCTTTTTCTTGGTGATTGAAATGATGGACATTTCCTTAATTTAAATCAACATGCCTTATCTATCTAGCAATGAATTAATTTTTAATCCTATTTTTCTGCATGAAGGGAAGCACACATAATTCTGTCCTGTGTTGTTTTGTCTAAACAAGAGCCCTGCGGAGTAGATTAGATTGAATAAGTGAGGAGCTCAGACCTAACCAGCTTTCCAATCCAGGGGAGAATTAGTCCAAGATACCAACATTGCTGCAGGGAGAACCATTTCCCAAGATTTCTGTAATCAAGGAGGTTCGTTCCACCTACATAATCGCATCCAAGCAACCTATCCCCAGCTGTAGTCTGAAACTGGATGGTTCCAAGAAGATCCACCACTTTATTCTACTGATGGTCAAAGACATCTTATGGCCCTTCAGATGTTCATGAATTATGACTTCCATCAGCCCTTGGCACCATGACCCATTGGAAGAGCTGATGGGAATCATAGTCCATGAACATCTGGAGGGCCCCTGGTCTAAGATGTCCCTTGGTTATTCCAGAGTGATCATTTTCCCATGTCCCATATTCACTATCACCTGGGCTAGAACCTTCCCTTCCATGACAAACAGGGGCTCCAGGGTGGAATAGAACTACTCTTCACTCCAACTGTGTAGCTATTTCACTAAGAAGAAGAGAAGCGTAGCTGGTTAGCAAAGGACTACCTAGTCCAGTATTGTTTGTCCCAGATGGCGGCCAACCAGATACTGATTGTGATAGACAAAGTTCAAAAAAGGAAGGCAACGGGGCTAAATCCATAGTTCAGAGGTCGAGCACCTGTTTTGCATGCCGAAGGTCCCAGGTTCAATCCCAAACTTCTCCAGTTAAAAGGATCAGGAAGGAGGTGATGTGAAAGACCTCAGCATGAGACCCTGAAGATCAGCTGCCAATTGGAGTGGACCTGGCTAGGCTAATGGACAAAGTCAATATAAGGCCCCTTTATGTGTTCATGTAAATCAGTGGTTCTCAACCTTCCTAATGCCGCAACCCTTTAATACAGTTCCTCATGTTGCAGTGATCCCCAACCCTAACATTTATCCATTTTACAGATGGAGAACACTGATGCAGAGAGTCTTAGGCGACCCTTGTGAAAGGGTTGTTTGACCCCCAAAGGGGTCCCGACCCATATGTTGAGAACCACTGATGTAAATGCACCCAGACCTCCTCCATTGTTTGTTTGCCCCTGAATATGGAGGTTTGAAAATTTCCCATGAATTTGCCTAATTCCCTTGAAACCATCTAGAGCCAGTGTGGTATAGTGGTTAAACGTGGTATAGTGGTAGACTCTAATCAGGAGAACCAGGTTTGACTCCCATTCCTCCACATGAGTGGCGGACTCTAATCTGGTGAACTGGATTTGTTTCTCTGCTCTTCCGGGTGCCCTTGGGCTAGTTACCGTTCTCTCAGAACTCTCTCAGCACCACCTACCTTGCAAGGTATCTTTTGTGGGGAGAGGAAGGGAAGTAGTTGGCTAGCCTCTTTGAGAGTCCTCACAGTTGAGAAAAGCAGGGTACAAATCCAAACTCTTTTTTCTAATGTGCCCAGTGTACTTGTTTTATTTTTATGAGAAATTTTCCCTTCCCCAGTCTCAATTCCCCTTTTCCTGATCTCGTCCCCTCCACTCTCCCAGTGCTGCTCAAATGGCTTAAGTCAAGCATGTACAAAATAGGATTTTTCTAGCCTTCTGAATAGGCACTTAGTCATTTCCCACTTAGAAAGCCTTGGCAGCATCAGAAACTCTGCAACAGGGAGCTGTTATTAGGCACTGGAGCTCAAAATCTAGCAGGGAATCCTGCCCCAAGCTACGGCGTGAGACTGGATGGACTCTTTCAATGGTGAGACAAAGATCACCTGCACACACTGAGAGCTATTTCGTTCTCGATCCAGTGTATAAGAGGTCATTGTAGGCATTTAATACAGTGTTTTTTAATTGTATGCCACCTTGAGCAGTATACCTTGAGGAGCATAGAAACAGTGTAAGGACATAAATAAACAGTATCAGAAGTGTGAAGGGTACATCCAATGGGATCCAAATAACTACCGCCCAGTCAGCCTGACATCAATACCAAGAAAGATTCTAGAGCAGATCATTAAACAGACAGTCCATAAACACTTAGAAAGGAATGCCACGATCACTAAAAGTCAACATGGGTTTCTCAAAAACAAGGCACGCCAGATTAATCTCAGCTCTCTTTTTGATAGAGTGACAAGCTCGGTCGAAGGGAGTACTGTGGATGTAGCGTACCTTGACTTCAGTAAGGCCTTTGACAAGGTCCCGCAGGACATTCTTGCAAGCAAGATAGTAAAATGTGGGCTAGACAAGGCTCCTGTTAGATGAACTTGTAATTAGTAGACTGACTGAACCAAAAAACTGCTCACCTATGGCTCACCTTCATGCTGGAGAAAACTTGACTAGTGGGGTGCTGCATGGTTCTGTCCTAGGCCCAGCACTATTCAGTATTTTTATCAATGATTTGGATGATAGAACAGAGGACATGCTAATCAAATTTGCAGATGACCAAATTAGATGGGGTAGCAATACCCCAGAGGACATGGTCAGAATTCAAAATGACCTGGACAGATCATAGAGCTGGGCCAAAAGTAACAAAATAACGCACAGATATAGGATGGGGGACACCTGGCGACAGCAGTACGTGTGAAAGAGATCTGGGAGCCTTAGTAGACCACAAGCTGAACACGAGTCAGCAATGTAAACTGACAGCCAAGAAAGCCGATGCGATTCTGGGCAGCATCAACAGGAGTATAGTGTCTAAATGAAGGGATGTAACAGTATAACTCTATTCTGCATTGGAATACTGTGTCCAGTTCTGGGCACCACAATTCAAGAAGGATATTGACAAGCTGGAATGGGTCCAGAGGAGGAGGACCAAAATAGTAAATGGTTTGGAGTCTGTGACCTATGAGGAGTGGCTGAGGGAGCTAGGTAGTCTGGAGAAGAAAAGGTTAAGGGGTGACATGATAAATATTTGAAGAGATGTCATGTTGAAGAGAGAGTAAGCTTGTTTTCTGCTGCTCCAGAGACTAGGTAGGACAAGGACTAATGGACTCAAGGTGCAGGAAAAGAGATTCCACCTAAACATCAGGAAGAACTTCCTGAAAATGAGGCCTATTCGACAGTGGAATACTGAGTGTGTTGGAGTCTCCTTCTTTGGAGGTTTTTAAGCAGAGGCTGGATGATCATCTGTCAGGAGTGTTTTGATTGTGTCTTCCTGCATGGCAGAGGGTTGGACTTGATGGCTCTTGGGGTCTCTTCCAACTTTATGGTTCTATTCTATGATTCTATAATTCTGTTCTACAGAGGTTTGTATGACCCCTTGAACTGAAAATTCGAACAAGGCTAAATCTTTAGGCCTGGGTTCTCCAACCTTTCTGAGCCTACAGGCACCTTTGAAATACTAACTAAGGGGACTGAGTAAAATAATAAAATGGCTGTCACAGTAGGTGGAGCCAACCATAAAATGGTGGCTGCAGGAAAAGGAGCCACCTACCAAAGGTTAGGAATTGTGGTTATATACAACTCTAATAACAGGATCTGCACAGCCAATCAGAAGGCCTGCTGGGCAAAAGCTTTATGTAGCTCCACCAACTTTCTAAAAGCAGTTGCTGGGTGTTAGGAAAGGAGTCAGCAAACGCCATGGTCCCCACAGACACCAACTGGGGACTCCTGCTTTAGGGAGACCAAATCTATCTAAAGAAACCTCTCGTTCTGCATTCTAAGCATGCTGCTGAATGCAGAATATAGAAAATAGTGGGACGTGTCCTGTTGGGGTTTGCAACCAAAGCAGCATCGGGATTGGCAGGGTTGGAACCGGATTTGGCCAATATCTTAGCAGAAGTAACATGTAGTGTAGCGGTTTAAGTATCTAACTAGGATCTGGAAAACTCTAGTTTGAATCCCCCCTCTGCCATGGAAACTTGAAGGTTACCTTTAGGCCAGGCAAGTATTTGGGTGGGAGGCTTCCAAGGAATAACAGGGTTGCGACGGGGAGGCAGGTATTGGCAAACCACCCCTGAATGTCTCCAGCCTTGAAAACTCGTCTACAGAGTTAGAATAAGCCAGCTGCGACTTGACCACAAAACAAACAAACATGCAGTAGGAAGTGGGCTACATGCATATTCACCAGTAAACGCAATCCTAGAAGCAAAAAGATCAAGAAATGAGTATAGCACATGGACGTCCAACAGGCCAGCACGTGAATGGTCGCAATCTCCCATGGATTCTCTTCTCCATGAAGAAAAGAACTTTGTGCTCACTTTTCCACCCCTGGAGTCCTTTCCACGTTCTCTCCCATGCCCTCCTTCCCCCTAGAGTGGATTCTGGCAGCAGCTGGGGCAACAGCTGGGCCTCTGAGTCCCAGCAGCCGGATCCTTCCACCTGGGACTCAGAGCCGTGATCTAGGGCATGTATGTGTGCACGTGGAGGTGGCAAATGAGGTCAGTTTTTGCCCATTTATTATGCCCCCAGTAAGTCTGAGTGCAACTACAATGGCTAACTCCGGGTTGGAAAGTCCCTGAAGATTTGGGGGTGGAGCCTGGGGAAGGTTGGCGTTGGGAAGGGTGAAGTCCTTCAGCAAGGTCGAATGCCACAGAGTCCACCCGCCAAAGTAGCCATTTCCCCAGGGGAACTGATCACATACAGAATAATGCCCTTTCAATGCACTTTGCGGCTGGATTTTACTGTGCGGAAGAGCAACATCCACTTGCAAACAATTGTGAAAGTGGATTGAATGTGCATTATTCTGCATGCACAGAAGGGGAGGAGATCTACAGACTCCACCTGAAGGTTGGCAACGCTGGGTGCTATCCTAAAACACACTTACAGCTCTTGGGTCCACGCATGACCTATTCCCTTTGCTTCACCCGAACAGCTGAAATAGTTCCAGGACCGGCGTGGTGGCTGCAGGGCCAGGTCGAGTTCCCCAAGTCTGGCTCCCTGATGACAATTATTAGCCTACAAGGCTGGGCTTTGGCTGCTGCTGCTGACCAAGGAGAGTCCTGTATTCCGATCTGGGCCTCTGCTTCAATTGCTCTCCCTGTTTTGCCCCTGGTTTTGCACGTTAATATGTTCCTGACGTGCAATGGTTGCACAGTCAAGTTCAGCTCCCTTCCAAAAGGATTGGGTTTCTTGATCTGGGAACTCCTGGGATCCACAAGAGTACTCCTGGTGGTCTGTGGGTAGGGGTGCCAGTTCAGGGTTCAGAAATACCTGTGAATTTTGAGGTGGAGCTTTGGGGGCGTTTGGGAGGGTCCTCAGCGACATATGATGCCGTAGAGTTCACCTTCCAAAGCATTTTCTCCAGAGAAACTGATCTCTGTCACCTGGAGATAAGTCGTAATAGCGAGAGGTCTCCAGCCACCACCTGGAAGTTGGCAACCCTACCTGTGAGTCCTTTGTAAGCCCAGAAGGTGCACCCCTCTCTTATCCACTTGACTAATGCAAAAAGGAGCCTGTTTAATTTTCCAGGAATGGGGCAGGGACTTTTGACCTTGGGGAAAAGGGTGGGATCATCTTCCCTTTCTTTCAAAAGGTGGGGAATCGTAGAGCTAACCTTATACCCTGTTCAGGATAAAGATGACACCATATTTGAGAATTCATCTGTCATTTCTTGGACTGTCTTCATTTTAGAGTGCTCTGCTTGCCTTGAGGACAGAACTAGGTAGGCCTTGAGGACAGAACCAGGACCCAAATGGAGCATTCTAGGACAAAGACAGCCCAGGAAATGGCAGATGAATTCTTAAATGTCATCTTTATCCTGCAGCCAGCTGGACCCCGTAATGTGCTGATTGGTTGGTAGGATCCAGTAGCTCCTGTTAGGAATTCTAATTGTTTGAGTGTCCCCAAAGAGGTACAGTTTTAACAAGGTCAACTTACTTCAAGCATGAAATGAAACTGGTTCTCATTCTGTTTTCCAAAGCAAAGGATTTCCCTATAGATAGACGGACACCCACTCTGCATCTACAGACAATAATAGCCAGCAGCTGTATTTAACTAAATACCCAAAGTTCAGTTTTTGTTTGATGCTGGTATTTTCCTACTTCCACTTGTGTTCAGCTGGCCTCCAGCTAGAAATTATTTCTTGCTTTCTCCAGTCCCTTTTAGTCCAGGGGTGAGATTGATCAGAATTTGGGTCAGGGCCCTTTGAGTTATGACTGTGTGGAATTGGCCACCTTGTCAGCCCTGACTGTGTTCAGACAAGACAAACATTTACATGGCCTTGCTTTTAAACCATAGCTGACGGTTCTCACTGCATTGAAGAGTGGGGGGGGCGGGGGGGGGCTCCATGTGCAGCTTGCTGCACACTTTAAAAGGGGATTATGTGCCACATAGCAGATGCCACTAAAGGGGAGGGTTTTTAGGTCCACAAAAATTGTTATATGAAAATGAAGGACACTCCCCCTTCCCCTTCCAAGTGTTGTTAATGTCTGAGAATGGCTGAAAATTAAATATCTGATCGGGAAGGGGTGATGATGCATGATCTGCATAGCACAGGCACTCCCACGTAAACACATGTGCATGAACTCTAGAGCCCCACACAGTGTGGTGCTGGCAGTGGAAATGGCTGCCTAGTCACAACTGACTGATGGTACCCCATAGGGCAGTGGTTCTCAACCTTCCTAATGCCACAACCCTTTAATACAGTTCCTCATGTTGTGGTGACTCCCAACCCTAACATTTATCCATTTTACAGATGGAGAACACTGATGCAGAGAGTCTTAGGCGATCCCTGTGAAAGGGTCGTTCGACCCCCAAAGGGGTCCCGACCCACAGGTTGAGAACCACTGCCATAGGGTTTTCAAGGCAAGAGATGTTCAGAAGTAATTTGCCATTGCCTGCCTCTGTTTTTTATGCCCCTAGTCTTCCTTGGAGGTTTCCCATTCAAATGCTAAACTTGCTGAACTTCTGAGTGCTGATCAGATTGGGCTAGCCCTGGTGATCCAGGTCAGGGCCCTATAAAGTGTACAGCCAGGCATTTCGCACACTTTGCACCTACTGAAGTTCATTTTGTACAGTTGATAACCTGCGTCGGGACAATTGTGCGTTTCTAGTTTCTCATCTGCCAAAAGGGTTGTCTTGGTTATGAAACCAGTGAAGGATGGAGGACAGCTGCCGAGTCAATGAATACAGAACAGGGCAGGTGGAGCAGAGCTTTTCCCAATGCAGAATGGTGCCTGTCTCTGAGCTTGCAAAAGGATCCGCTCTATGAGCAGTGGGGTGGATAATCATGTCCATATTTTCATCTGTGAGAGGTTGAGGGGTTAAGTGCATTGCATGACAGGTACAGCTCGGCTGGGAGGGGCTGGGGGCTCAGTGGAGAAGAATCTGCTAGGCATGCAGAAGGTCCCGGGTTCAGTCCACAGGATTGCCAGGTGAAAGAATCAGGTAGCAAGTGACGAGAAAGATCTCAGCCCAAGACTCCAGAGAGCTGGTGCCAATCTGAGTGGATAATACTGTGATAGACAAGGGTCTGATTCAGCAGAAGGCAGCTTCGTGTGTCTACGTGAACTGACCGGGAAAAGGCAAAAATGCTATGCTAAGCCTGACCAATCCAGAGGCTCCGTATTGCTGGCCAATCAATGGGATTGATGTTGCACACCCTTCCTTGGCTCTTTTCTGAGGCTTCAGTGCACGCTGTGTTCGCTTCTAAGACTTGCATTGCTACCAAAGCCCAGAGAGAACAGAGATATTTCCCGTAAAGCTTCCTGAATCATAGAATCATAGAGTTGGAAGAGACCCCAAGGGCCATCCAGTTCAACCCTCTGCCATGCAGAAAGACACAAAGCACTCCTGACAGATGGCCATCCAGCCTCTGTTTAAAAACCTCCAAAGAAGGAGACTCCACTACACTCCAAAGTAGTGCATTCCACTGTCGGACAGCCCTTACTGTCAGGAAGTTTTTCCTGATGTTTAGGTGGAATCTCTTTTCCTTCACCTTGAACCCATTTCTCCTGGTCCAAGTCTCTGGAGGAGCAGAAAACCAGCTTGCTCCCTCACCACATGACATCCCTTCAAATATCTAAACAGGGCTTTCATTCCACCTCTTAACCTTCTCTTCACCAAACTAAACATACCCTTTATCACATTTGGAGGTGGGGGAGATGTGCATTTGTATGATATGCTTGCTTAAATTAACACTAACCAATTCCACATCCTTTGTCAACACATTGCTTCTTCTCCAAGGTATCAGAATTTTTCTACCTAGGGACAGCTCAGCCACAGAGGGGAACCAGGCCCCCTGCCAAGGGACCAAAATCCCAGAACAACTGCCCCAATTATGTAAACACCCTTAGTAATAAGAGTTGACATCTGTGTATCCCTTCTTTCAATGAATGAAGATAACAGAAAGGGGGATTGTGCTCTATCTTGTTGGTGGCATCTGGGGATCTGGAGTCTAAATTAACTGATGGGAAGTACAGTAGTATGATAGTGAAGTTATAGTACCTAAAATGTGAAAATAGGGAAAAGTGTGTCTTACCTTGATCATTTAACTTGCTCCAGTTAAGGCACTCAAAGTACAATAGGATACAAGGAGGATGAGAAAATGTACCAACATTTAAATTTGTTTGGAGGGGTGGGGGGTCCAATTTGTCCCAACCTGCTCCTGTCACAGAAGAGAGTAAATGCAATTTCAAAGGGAGGTTGAGTGGCAATACATTGGTAAGGAGATGTCAACTGATCCCATCTTTCTGTCCCAACAGGATTATCCCTGCCAGCAGCCGCCAGTTTGTCCTGAAGCACCTCGTGCCCAGTGTGGATTATGATCTGTGCGTCTTGGCCATCTTCGACGACGTGGCCACATCCCTGGCGGCCACGCACTTGCTGGGCTGCACTCAGTTCACCACAGGGGAGGCCTATCCGGACTGCCACTCTCTACACGCCCACTTCCTGGGTGGGACCCTGACAGTGATTGTGGGAGGCATCATTGTGGTCACCCTGCTGGTTTTCACAGTGGTCATGATGGTGAGGTACAAGGTCTGTGGCAGCGCCCACGGGAGCTTGCCAAAGGTCACCAATGTCTACTCGCAGACCAATGGCGGGCACCCCAATGGCCTGCTCCCCCAGCGGACGCCCCCAAAGGAACGGGGCCCAAAGCACCGGCGCGTACGAGTCAAGACTGCTCGGTCCGAAGGGCCAGAGCACAGGACAGGGAACGGGATGGGGGGAGCAGCCTGGAGCTCATCTCTCCCCGCCAAGACCAAGCGCAGCAGCTCCCTGGACATGGGCGACATCTCGGCCAATGCCTGTTACAGCTACGCCAAGCGGCTCAGTTTCATGTGGACCAAACGCAGCCAATCGGTGCACGGGATGCTTGTGCAGTGCGCAGCAGCCCCCGAGGGGGATGCCAAAAGACTCGGGCCCTTCTTAAACACAGACGAACTGGAAGAAAGCGTGGTATAGCCCGCAGCGTGGCTCCCCGGAATAGAGGGAAGGGGGAACCAGCCATCCAACCCGTGGAGCTGGAAGGGTGCGCCAGATTGCAACCCATGTTTGGATCAGCTAAGGATGAGCAAAGGTGCTGGGAAGGGTGAGGGGGAAAAGATTCCTTCTAACAGATACAGCAGAGGTGGGGGGACTTCTGACGGGATGCACTGGATGTACCATGGAGTCTCATCTGACCTAGCAGTGTTGCCTGTGGATGTGGGCTAAGGCGTGATGCGATTGAAGCACCCGTGCCAATTGGGATAAAACCTACACAGGCCAGACTGTGTGCCGGACATTCTCCTAAGGAGGGAATATGCACTCAGGAGTGACGGAAGGAGAGCTGCTCTGATTGGACAATCAGGAACGTATTTTGTTCTGCTCAGCTGCCAAGGCTGGGAGCCGTCCTGTTCCCGTAGCGGTGGTCCTTGGGACTGGTGAGCAGGGATATGTCTTCAGAAAGACCAACGGCAAAGTTGCGGACACTGAAATTGATTGTTGTCGAGGGAAAGGGGTGTGTCTTTTTTAATTTTAATCTTTTGCCAAAAAAAGAGAGGAAAGAATACTAATAAAATAACCCCGAATTGTCAACGTTTTGACAAATGGGATGGGAAAGCAGGTACTGTGGACAGAGCTGTGTATAATCTGTGCTAAAAATCGGGCTGGAAGAGTGGGGCGGGTGGTGGGGGGTGGGGAGAGGCAAATCAGAATTCTACGTTGGGGTAACCCAAATTCTGTACCAAGGAATTCCACTGTCTGCATAAACTGTGCACATTTGCATACATTTCTTGATTTGGGCATAATTTATTCTACTACTGCTGGGTGGTTCAGCAGGGGGAAACGCTATGCTAATCTTCCCCAGTTCATTCATCCTCCTAGCCTCTTAGATTTATAACCCAGATATTTTGAAAGGCAACGTTTCCAGTCAGAAGGGCTGGCAAACCCCCACCCCTGAGGAGTGGAACTTCCCCAAGGAGCCGTGAATTCTGCACTGAATATTAATTTGTGTGTTTGTAATGGCTAACTTCATACAGTCAGAAGTATGAGGAGACCTAATACGACCTTCAGGTTGAAGCCTCAACAACTCCCTAAAAGCTAAAATGACTAAAGTGAGGCTATTGTGCTTTGGAAACGCTATGAGAAGACAAGACTGGCTGGAAAAGACAATAATTCTCAGGAAAGCTGAAGGGAGCAGCTGAAAAGAGGAAAGCCCAACATAGATGAATGGGCTCGATCAAAGTCTACGGCCCTCAGCTTGCAAGAGCCAAGCAAGGCTGTTAACGATAGGCCATTGTGGAGGCCATTAATTCATAAGGTCACCGTAAATCAGAAGAGACTTGGCAGCACTTAACAAACGCACAGTTTTAGGGGTCAGTCTTATGATTCCTTGCCACCATCTCCCTTCAATAAAGAAAGACTTCTCTCCATCAGGGGAAGCCTGTTTCCATCAGAAAACGTCATTCTCTGTTGAAGGAAGTCTGTCTCCCTTGAAGGAAGACTTAGTAGAAGTCACTCTGGAATAAACGCTGTTGGTCTTGAAGGTGTCTCCAGACTTCTGTTTTAGTTAGCAGGAGAGAGCCATCGGATTCAGCTGAACAGGAGGGAATCTGAGGGTCCAACCTTTAGATTTGTACATCTGAATGAATATTCACAGTAGAGTCTGGAGGAGGATTATGCAAGAAAGCTATCTGTAGTTTCTGGCAGTCATGAGGCCTGTTGACAGAAGCAGGGCAGTCAAAGCCTTAGGGTTATGTCTTAAAAGATGCAGGTGCTATTCTAACCCTTGTGGCAGCCAAGATGCAAGTCAGAATATAATGATGGCAAAAGGGTTAGCAAGTCAGAAACAAAGCGGGCAAAAATGAGACTCTGTGCTGGAGTGCCTCCAAGATGCCTGGGAACGCGAGATGGCAAATTCAAAAGAACAGCTCACTCCCACTGATTATCTTAAGATATTTATAACTTCTCTTGATGGGTTCCTAAAGCAGCTTCCAAACTCAGTCTCCATGATTTTGTCCAAACAACAACTCTCCGAGGTAGATTAGTTGAGAGAGAGAGTGATTCAGAGTTACCCAGCGAGCTTCCATGACAGAAGGGACAACACGAGTCAAATCCCATTGGTAAATTCCCAGCCAGCCTTGTCAAACTGAATGGGAACTACCCAGGAGTACGGCACAGGAGAATTTCCTGGAGGATCATGCTCTTGTTATTTTGGGAGATGTTTGGGAAACTTTTCAAAATGCTGTCTGCTGAGGAAAAGAGACCACACTACGAATGAGTCTTAACAGAACCCCCATTGTAGAATTGGAACATTCCAAATTTGGAATGGTCAGAATGGAAGGCTTGGCTCTCCAATCTGGGGGGGGAGGGGTTGCCAGCTGTCAGTGAGACTTCAACGTTGTCATAAATTATAGGCCATCACACACAGGGGTAACCAATGCTGACAAAATGAGATACCATACCAGGCATCACAGACAGCCTGCAATTCAGGATCTCACAGCAGTGCCTTGACCTATACTCTATAGCTGTATAGGTGCTATAGACCTAGCTCTATAGGTGCCACCATGCCTGTGACCTACACCTCCAGCTTGCAAATATTTTGTCATTTAAAAAACTCAAAAGAAGTTGAAATCCTGTCAGGATCACAAGATTCCTGCAGTGGAGGCCCCAGCTTCCCTTCCCCCCACGCTTCAGTGGCTTTGTAAAGCGAGCAAAATACCACAGTGGGGCACATGAGCTCACTGGCTTCGTTTCCCCGCAGGCCAAACGGGGTCTTTGAACCAGAAGGAAAAGCTCAAAGGCGGGGAGTCGGTTGCCTCAGAAGAGCCCCTTCCACACACATGCACATCAGAGGTGTCTGCTACTGCACGCCAGCGGGAAGCAGAAATGGCCTACAGTCTCTTAGTCATGACACATGCGCTGAGCGGGAGGGGAGGGGAGGAAGAAAAGGTACCGTCTTCCCATGGGGAGAAGGGCCTGAAAAGAGATTGGTTTTGATTTATTGGTTGTGGTTTATCAGCACGGAAAGACTGGAGCAGTGAAACTGCTGGGCAGCAGACTCAAGACAGCCAAATAAAGGAGAAGATTTCTTCACGGCATGTAATTAACTTGTGGAATTTACGGCCACAAGATATGGTCGTTCCTTAGGGCAGGGGGGACCACCTTTCCGGTTCTCCAGATTAGAGTCCGCCACTCTTAACCACTACGCCACATGGAGCACATTTGAACAACGTCCTAGGAAAGAGGAGTCAGAGAAGGAATAAAACCAACGCTGCAGTGGCAGCTGTCGCTAAAATGTTTTAATCTGCACAGCTGCTCAGATCTCAGATGGGCAATTAGGAGTCCAAATGGGCAGGAGCCTACCTGGCCCTACCCACTTTCTAAAAACATTAATTGATGTCAGCAAAGGTGTCTGAGGGCACCATGGTGCCCTTGGGGACCCCTGACTTAGAGTCTAACCCAGGGGTAGGGAACCTGCGGCTCTCCAGATGTTCAGGAACTACAATTCCCATCAGCCCCTACCAGCATGGCCAATTGGCCATGCTGGTAGGGGCTGATGGGAATTGTAGTTCCTGAACATCTGGAGAGCCGCAGGTTCCCTACCCCTGGTCTAACCAGACACGGGGAGGAAAGGTGATATGGTTAGCCCTACCTAGTCAGGTTTCAGAAGCTAAGCAGGATTGGGAGACTACCAAGGAAGGTTCTGCGGAGGAAGGAAATGGCAAACCACCTCTGCCTCTCACTTGCCTTGAAAGACCCTTGCTGGGGTCGCCATAGGTTGATTATGACCTGAAGGCTCATACATGTGTATGCACATGGCATTTTTCTCATGCATGCTTACAGCTCTTTGAAATGCTGTGCTTATCAGGTCAGTGTACAAAGGGCAGCCAAAATTTTCCTCAGCATTTGGGCTACCATCTTTTAAACACATCCTCAATCTACAACCAAAGACATTAATCCCTGCTCCCTCGACATGCTTGTGGGATGGACTGTAATTTTTAAATTGCAAGGAAGACAGCCAGAAGTAGTCTGAGAGCCGTGGTGTAGTGGTTAAGAGCAGGTGAACTCTAATCTGGAGAACCAGGTTTGATTCCCCTGCTCTTGCCACTTGAGCTGTGGAGGCTTCTCTGGTGAACCAGATTAGCTTGTGCACTCCAACACATGACAGCTGGGTGACCTTGGGCTACTCACAGTTCTTTGGAGCTCTCTCAGCCCCACCCACCTCACAGGGTGTTTGTTGTTGGGAAGGAGGGAAAGGAGATTATAAGCCCCTTTGAGTCTCCTTACAGGAGAGAAAGGGGGGATATAAATCCAAAGTCGTCCTCCTCCTCCTCTTCTTCTAATTGTAAACTGAGGCTCTAACCAGACAGGCACAAGTACCAGCAGGTGTACATGAGGAAAATGTTTCTGCTTGGGCACTCAGATAGTCTTAAAGGAGGAGAGACAAATTCACAGAGGAGGCTAATCTATATATGACTGTCACCATGATGGCTAAATGAATCCTGTGTGATGAGTGGCAGAGTACCTTGGGATAATATAATTGTTGGGGGAACAAGAGCATGGAAAGGCTATTGGTGTTGTGATCACCCTGAAGCATCTGAGCTTTCTAGTTAAAATGCCTTTAAAGCCTTTCACGGTCAGACTCCATTGGCTGGCTGTTGTATGCTTTGTTCACACCATGACCTTGCCTCTTGAACATTATACAGCCTCCCTTAGATGCAGGTGAAATGTTAGGAGCACAAACTATCAGACCATGGCCACATAGCCCAGAAAACCCGCAGCAGCTATCTGAGCTAGTCTTTGATTGGTAAAAGGATTCTGGACAAGGTGGATATTGGTCTGATTCAGCAGGGCTTTTCTATGTTCTTAGAAAATGAGGGGAAAGAGAGAGACTGCGCCCAAACGCGGCCTTCCACTGCAAAGAATGCTGGAATATGTTGGGACGGACAGAAAGCGGTCACGCGTTAACAGTTCAACTTGCAGTGGGTAGATGATCAGCAGTGTTTAGACAACCACATATAACTTGCACTTTTCAAAATACAGTTATTATTCCCAGGGTGCCATCAATACATAGGGTGCTCTGAAGCGTTTCATAAGCAAAAATAAACACAGCTCACAATAAAATACAATTGACATGGGGAGAGAGAACCGAGAGCATGAGGGAAAGAAAAGCAAATTGGGGGGAAAGAAACTGGGATGGTTGGGGTTGAGGAATAAAGAGTTAAAGGTTATCACAAAGGACGGAGGCGGAGATTTCGAAGCCCTTTCCAGCCTCCTTCAGAGCTGAGGGGTGCTGGTCTTCTGTTGTGGAGATGCAGAAACAAAATAGACTGGAGCTCCTGAATGGCTGCTTCTTGTGTTAATATGGTTGCCAGTCTCCAGGTGGGATCTGGAGGTCTCCCAGAATGACAAGTGATCTTTATACTCTGCTGGGAAGGTCTTTCCCCTCTCCAAGGCCAACTGGCTCCAGGCTTCACCCCAACCTCCCAGGAATTTCCCAACTCAGTACTGGTAACCGCAATCAGAAGCGGAGTGACCAAGGTCACCATAATCTCAGAACAATGAAAACTGTAAATTTTGGGGGTTGAAAAGGGCTGCCAGCCAACAGGTTTTCGTGTTCATGTTGCTCAGGGGCTGGGCAAAACCAGCCAAGGTCCCAATCCCCAATCTGTGGTGGAAACTTGCCAGGTGACTTTGGGTCAGTCTCACACTCCTAGTCTCCACCCTGGCTAGTACTTGGATGGGAGACCTCCAAGGAATACTCCAAGGGGCGGGATGCAGAGGCAGGCAATGGCAAACCACCTCTGACCATCCCTTGCTTTGAAAATCCTTCTGGGTCATGACAAGCCAGCTGTGAATTGTGAGCAAAACACACAGGCACAAGCAAAACCAGGGTGTTTAGTGAGTCCATTTCTGCAGCAGATGCCGGCTCCCACCTGCCCAGAATTTGCTTGACCCTAAGCCTGAGATTGAAACTAACATGGTGAGAAAACACCACACCTCCTGGGAACACAGGAGTCTGGCAAAGAGCCCTGGGCTGGGGTCACAGCCTCACCAGAAGGCTGCTGCGGTCACCCGGCCTTAACACGCCCAAGAGATAATTGACTTTGATACCATATGACAGGGTAGAAACCTTTGGCTTTCCTCTTTCTTGCTCCAGTTCTCCTTGCCAAGCTGGAGATGCCAATTTGGGGAGAGTGGGTGACGGCTGCTGGATTCTAGGAGCCTAGAGCTGGAGGGCAGGATCAGCCCCCTTCCCCAGCCCCAAAGGCAGGTCACCCCTCCCCTGCACGCATCAGCCGGTACAAACCAAACAAACTGTACATGCCACTTGTCAGAACTTCCAGGTGACTCGTGGTGGAGTGGTAAAGGTGTTGGATCTGCGAGACCCGGGTTCAAATTCCCCACTCTGCCACAGAAGCATGCTGGGTTCTCTTGGGCCTGTCGCATGCTCTCAGTGTGACCTACCATGCAGGGCTGATGTGAGGATAACATGGTGGAAAGGAGAACAATGCCAGCTGCTTTGGATCCCCACTGGGGAGAAAGGAAAGACATAAATGCATAAGAGGGCCAGGCTGTGTGATCCGCAGTGGCGGCAGGAGAGAAAACCCTTGGAAGGCAAGCTAGGAAACATAAGCTATGCGTAAGTTTCTTCTGCCCTTGGGGAAAGGTGATCCAACAGCTCACAAACTTCAGGGGGGGAAAAAACCCAGATCTTTAAAAGGGAAAAGGGATGTGGAGGATGGAAACATGCCGTACTACCCACAAACCTTTTTCTAGCTGGAACAAATCCTCAGGGAGGACTAGCAGTGCCGAAATCATTTTTCTTAACCCAATGAGCTGGTCCAAAGCAACTGTATGGACATCACATCCAAGTGTAAGGAACTCCTCTTTATAAGCTCAACTCAGTTGAAGCTAGGTTCACTGACTCCAGTTAGTGAAGTTCCTCATGATCCAACGAGATTCTTTGCACCTGAATCCGTTCCTGGAGAGACCCCTAACAGCCCTAAATCCTGGATTCCAAATTACTATCTTTTAACCTTGTATTCCCCAAGAGCTGATAGCCAGAGGCAGGTATCTGAGGGGCCGTTACGTGCTGCAGAGCAGGGAAGTAGTGACATCTGCACCAGGGTATACACCCTGGGTTGAGAAATCCCTGGTGATTTGGGGGTGGAGCCTAAGGACAGGGAAGAGGCCTCAGTCAGGCATAATGCCTTTCAGTCTACCCTCCAAAACAACCATTTCCCCCAGGGGAACGGATCTCTGTAGTCAGTAGCGCACTTGTAATTCCAGGAGATCTCCAGGCCCCACCTGGAGGTTGGCAGACCTAAGTTCAGCCATGCCTTTGTGCGGCCCCCATTCATTGCAAACGGGGCTTGCAGAGGACCACTTCAAGACTCCCTTGGTCAAAAACATTAGGAGGAGATGACAGGTAAGTGCCTCTGAACCACTACAATCTTGTGTGTGTGTGTGTGTGGGGAGTTTGGAGAAAAAGAAGAAGAGTTTGGATTTATATCCCCCCCCCTTTCTCTCCTGTAAGGAGTCTCAAAGGGATTTACAATCTCCTTTCCCTTCCCACCCCCAACAAATACCCTGAGAGGTGGGTGGGACTGGGAGAGCTCCGAAGAACTGTGACTAGCCCAAGGTCACCCACCTGGTGTGTGTTGGAGTGCACAAGCTAATCTGGTTCACCACAGCTCAAGTGGCAGAGCGGGGGAATCAAACCCGGTTCTCCAGATTAGAATTCACCTGCTCTTAACCACGACACCACACTGGCTCTCTGGAGGAGCAAGTGGGGGAAAGGTTTTGCACCCCAATTCCCGCCTGCTGCTCCTCTGCTTTAAATCTCCCCCACAACCTACGCAGCATGGCTCACGCTCTCTCGGCAGGCCTAGGATGCTATTCTGCTCCCAGAAATGAGGGTGGGGGAGACCCAGGAGTCCAGATGAGCTGGATCCAGATAATAAATTCTCCAGCAAATACAGCCCTTATTAATTTAAGAAGAAGAGTGGTGGGGTGGGGTTGGGGAAGGTGGGGAGAGAACTCTCAGCCTTGGCTTCACCAGAGGAAACTGCTGGCTCCGATTGGCCAGCCTTGCAATTCCCTGGGTTCCCCCTGGCGTCCCTCTGGCCTGCTCCTCCGCAGCCCCGGCAATCTATTTTAAGCAGCCTGTGCAGCACGCTGGGGAAAGGCAAGGTTGCTTCTGAATAATTAATAAAAGCAATAGATCTTCTCCTTGAGCCCAATAAAATCCCAATTAGCTTCTTCCTCTCTGTTGCTGCCCCCCGCCCCCCCCACCACTCCGGAATTGGAGCTCTGCCTACTGGGCAGATAAAACAACGGCAACAGGATTATTAGAAGGCCACTCTGGAATCCTTTGCTTAATATGCAAGTTCTTCCGCTTGGAGAAAAGATCGGCCACCCCCAGGCGACAAAGATGACTCCTGCGGAAAATCACGCTTGACGGCCCAATTGGTTCTTAAATCCCACCAGCAGCTACTGCACGCTTTCCCTTTATTGATGGCTCCTGTCCCAAATTAGATTTATTTTCTATATGTGGGTTGAAAGTTGGGCAACGAAGAAAGCTGACAGGAAGAAGGTTGATTCATTGGAAATTTGGTGTCGGAGGAGAGTTTTGCGGATACTGGGGAACTCCAAAAAGACAAACCGGTGGGTTCCAGATCAAACCAAGCCTGAACTCTCTCTAGAAGCTACAATGTCTGAACAGATGCTGTTATACTTTGGACTCATTATGAGCAGCAGAAGAAAAGAAGAGTTTGGATTTATACCCCACCTTTCTGTCCTGTAAGAAGACTCAAAGGGGCTTACAGTGGCGTAGGTGGTTAAGAGCTCGTGTATCTAATCTGGAGGAATCAGGTTTGATTCCCAGCTCTGCCACCGGAGCTGTGGAGGCTTCTCTGGGGAATTCAGATTAGCCTGTGCACTCCCACACACGCCAGCTGGGTGACCTTGGGCTAGTCACAGCTTCTCGGAGCTCTCTCAGCCCCACCTACCTCACAGGGTGTTTGTTGTGAGGGGGGAAGGGCAAGGAGATTGTAAGCCCCTTTGAGTCTCCTGCAGGAGAGAAAGGGGGGATATAAATCCAAACTCTTCTTCTTCTTCTTCTTCTTCTTACAAGCTCCTTTCCCTTCCTCTCCCCACAACAGACACCTTGTGAGGTAGGTGGGGCTGAGAGAGCTCCAAAGAACTGTGACTAGCCCAAGGTCACCCAGAAGGAATGCAGGAGTGTGGAAAAACTTCTGGTTCACCAGATAAGCCTCTGCCACTCAGATGGAGGAGTGGGGAATCAAACCCGGTTCTCCAGATTAGAATCCACCTGCTCTAAACCACTACACCACTCTGGTTCTCACTGGAAAAGACAATCAGGCTGGGAAAAGTTGAAGGTAGCAGGAAAAAATGAAGACCGGGTTAAATGACTCAATCAAAGAAGCCACAACACATTTGGAGGTAATTAATGGATAGGGTTGTTGAGTCATAGGCGACTCCAAGACACATAATACACACAACACACCTGACCTTTCTCTCCAGTGGGGAATCATAGAAAAGAAACACAGGAAGGGATCTCCAGGGTCATCTAATCCTGCACAATGCAGGAAATTTGTAACCACCTCCCCCTCACACCCCAGTGACCCCTGCTCCACGCCCAGAAGATGGCCCAAAAAACCTCTCCACAATCCCTGGCCTATCAGGCCTGGAAGAAAATTGCTTCCTGACCTCGAAATGGCAACTGGCATGTAAGAAAACGCCACAAGAGACAAGCATTGATGCAGCCCTCTTGATCCCTTCTCATGTTTTGCCTGTGCTCACAGAATCAGCATTGCTGTCAGACGGTCATCTAGCTTCTGCTTAAAAGCCTCCAAAGAAGGAGAGTCCACCACTTCCTGAAGAAGTCTGTTCCACTGAGGAAATGCTCTATCAGGAGGTTCTTCCTAACCTCTTGCTGAAACTCTTGATTTAATTCCTACCCATTGGTTCTGGTCCAACCTTCTGGGGCACATCATCCTCTATAAGGCAGCTCTTCAAGTACTTGAAGATGATATCATATCACCTCTCAGCAGAGGCGTACCGCCCAGGGGGACATATGGGGGCAAATGTCCTCAGGCTGCAGCCATTTAGTCACATGGGGGGTGGAAAATTACCCCCCTCACCCCTCCTCCTTCCCCACTGTTTGCTTCTGGTGGGGGAGGGTGGCCGTCTGCACGGAGGGGGGGGGGGGCAGAAAACTCAGATTTTGCACCGGGCTACATTCTCCCTAGATATGCCTCTGCCTCTCAGTCATCTTCTCCCCAGGCTAAACACACCCAGCTCCTTCATCCTTTCATCATTTTACTTGGACTTCAGACATCTCACCATCTCCGTTGCCCTCCTCTGGACATTGTGGTGCCCAAAACTGGACATAAAACTGAACAGAATACTCTAAGTGAGGTCTAATCAGAGCAGAGTAAAGCATTGCCATCACTTTGCATGATCGGGACGTTATACTTCTGTTGATACAGTCCAAAATTGCATTTGCCTAGTTATTAATTAATGATTTATTATTCAGCTACTGCATCACACTGCTGACTCATATTCAGCATATGGTCTATTAAGACCTCTAGATGCTTTTCGCACAGGCTACTGCCAAGACGAGTATCCCCCATCCTATAATTATGCATTTGGTTTTTCCTACCTAAATGCAAAACTCTAATGTTTTTCTTGGTTGAGATTCATTTTATTACTTTTCGCCCGGATTTCCAGTCTGTCAATGTGCTGCTATATCCTGACTCTTGTCTCTTGCCATATTTGCTTTTCCTCCCAATTTAGCATCCTCTGCAAATTTAATAAGTATCCTCTCTGTTCCTTCATTCAAATCATTTATAAAGATGTTGAACAAGACAGGTCCCAGGACAGTTATCCCTGAGTCACTCCGCCTGTCACTCCACTGCAAGAGAGTCACAAGCACTCTTTGAGCGCGATCTGTCAACCCGTTGCAGATCCAACTAACAGTAATAGGATCCAAGCGACATTTTACCAGCTTGTCAACAAGAATATTATGTGGAAAAACCTCGCTGAAGACAAACGATGTCCACAACATCCCCCTGATTCAGGAAGGCTGCAACTTTCTCAAAAAAGGGGATAAGGTTAGTCTGACATGATTTGTTCTTAAGGAACCCTTGCTGGCTATTAGTAATCCCAGCCATCCTTGCTAAATGCTCAAGGACTGGCTGTTTGAAGATTGGCTGTCAAACTTTTCCAGGTGTAGACATCACTGTATCCTTGGATCAACCCTGTGGGTAGAGCTGCCAAACTCCCGGTGAGATCTGGAAATCTCCCCCTTTGACAATTCATCTCCAGACTACAGAGATCCATTCCTGAGGAGAAAATGGCTGCTTTGAACAGCACTGAACCCTGCTGAGGTCCCTTCCTAAACCCTTCCCTCCTCGTGCTCTATCCAGCCCAGCCCAGCCCCAAGCTTCAGGCATTTCCCAATCCAGAGCTGCTTATAAGGTTAATTAGGATGAGAGTGTGTGACTGGGTCAAGTTCACTTAGCACACCTCCCCGGCAGAGTTGAGATTCGAACCAGGGTCTCCTAGTCCGGCACTCTAGCCAGTACACACTTTTGCAAACACACACCAGACACCATGACTGAAGTGGCAACAACTCTCAAGGGCCAAAGGAAGTGCTGCAGAGAAATCCAGGGTCTGACTTCTTAGTGGCTTCCCTTTTAATGGATGCAGCCAAGAAGGTTTCTGTCAACCTGACCACAGCAGAGCTGCTCGGGGATACTTAATTCTCTCCTCCCTCCCTGTGTCTTGACCTGCTTTCCCTCCCAGCCACTGTTTGACCCACAGGAGAAAATACAGGGTTATCTACACTTGGCAGCCCTCCCCCCATTCCAGTGCATTGTTGGGAGAGCTGCATCCCAAACATGGCATTATGTGCAGAGTCAATGTGGTTGGAGAATCACATCAGGATCCGGGAGACCCAGGTTCGAAACCCAACTCTGTCGTGGAAGCTTCTTGGATTACCTTGGGCTGGTCACACACTCTTGGCCTAACCTACCTCACAGGACTGCTGTGATGACTGCAGGAGAATGAGGTAAATAACTTCGGGTCCCTATTCGGAAGAAAGGCTGGAGAAACACAAAGCAGTTAAATAATCACATAATGTGCAACTTAAGAAACTAATCTGAGAAACGACGGGTCCCCTTAGGATTTGCTTACTTGTTACGAGCTAACTAACAGCCCTCTGTAGTGGTGCCAGCTGCCAGGCGGATTGAGATTTCCTGGGATTACAACTGATTTCCAGGTGACTTATCTGGAATCAGTTCACCTGGAGATCAGTTCACCTGGAGAAAATGGCTTTTGGAATGTATATTCTAGCACAGGTGTCAAACTCGTGGCCCTCCAGATGTTATGGACTACAGTTCCCATCATCCCCTGCCAGTTTGACACCTATGTGACATGCCCCACTGAAGTCCTTCCCTTTCCTAGACCCCCCCCCCTTTCCAAAATCTCCAGATATTTTCCAACCTGGAGCTGCCAAGCCTGGGCCTTTGGTTCCACCCTCCTTATCACCCCATTGCTGAATGCAGGATCCAGGCACCCCCCCCCCCCCCCCCCCCGCCAAATCTCTGTCCCTAGTGATCAGGCCAGAAGAGACAAAATGTTTTCAGGAGGCACAGCCTGACTCCACCCCCCACCCCCGCTTTCCAATCCCAAATGCTCTTTCAACAGATGCTCAAAAATAACTTCCTCTCTGCCTTCCTGGTGATGGTGGTGGTGAAGGTGGGGAGAGCGAGCAGGCCTTCCCCTTTCGCCCCATTCCCAGCGCCAGGCCTTGACAGTGATGCATTTTGGCAGGGCTCATATGGTTGCCGCTCAAGGACTGATGGGTGAAATTGGGGTGCCCTTCGCTGCCTGCCCCTGGGTGCTTGCAGCATCTCTGCCTTCCAGGGAGAGGGACAAGAGCGGAAGGGCTGCCTTTTCCCTTCTTTGCACTGATGCATCTGGAGTGGCGCGCATCCTCTGCCTCCTTCTCCACCCCCCCAAAAAAAACCCTCCCCCACCCCATCTTGACTGTAACTCTTCCAGACAGTTAATTGCTGCCACGGATGCCATCAGCCACACTGGCCCGATGGGTACCGATCGCTGTCGGATCAACTTTGCCTCAGTGGGCCAGACAGAGGGAGCCTGTTTTCCTGGGGGAGGAGGGTGAAATGCGGAGGGGAGGGGAGAGTAGCTGTGTTCAGCTAAGCCTTGACACACATCCCATTTTCCTGCTGCAGGATCAAACGGGGGGAGGGGGAGCGGAACAAAAGGTTCAGTAATGCAAGTCAGGATAGGGTTGCCAATCTCCAGGTCTCTAGACAACAGCTGCTTTGGGAGGTGGACTCTGTGGCATTATACCCCATTTGATTCCCCACTCCTCCACCTGAGTGGCAGAGGCTTATCTGGTGGACCACATGCATTTCCACACTTCTACATTCCTGCTGGGTGACCTTGGGCTAGTCACAGTTCTCTCAGAACTCTCTCAGCCCCACCTGCCTCACAAGGTGTCTGTTGTGGGGAGAGGAAGGGAAAGGAGCCTGTAAGCTACCTTGAGTCTCCTTACAGGAGAGAAAGGAGGGGTATAAATCCAAAACTACTCTTCTTCTCACCTCCCCAAACTTTACCGTTCTCAGGCTCCACCCCCAAAATCTGCCGGTACTTCCCAACCCAGAGCTAGCAACCCTAAGTTGAAGAAAGCTTCGTAGGCAAGGCATTTGTTAGCCTTTATGGAGCTCATAAGACACTCTCGTGTCTGGCTGCACTGCTGCTGTAACGCGCTCTCCTAAATGAGCAGCAGAAACCATTAGCATAGGCTGGAAGTGGCATTAAATGCACACAATTTTCAATTCAGAGCACAAACAACCGAAGCAACAAGACGAAAGCAGGAAGGACCACCAAGGTCAGAACGGCCACGAAACACTCCCACCCACAGTCGACAAAAGCTGCTTCCCATTTATCAGGGACGGAGAGCAGGCGATAGTGCAGGGGCACGACTGAAACGTCTCTGTCCCTGCCAGCCGCCCATCTCCGCTGTGGCATCCAGAGGAGAGCCCGGTCCTTCAGCAGGCAGTCTTTAAGATACCTCCGAAGTCCTAAATGGCCTGGCACTGGTACAAGACCTTGCACTTTTGGATTGTGTTCAGAAACTAATTGGTGGCTGGCACCGTTCTCTGTGTACTGAGAAGATAATGGTCCCTGCAACCTGCGGCAGCCGAGCACTTCAGCCATGAAAATACTCTGAGCGCACTGAGACTCCTGAGCAATCTTCCCAGGTCCAGCACTTTGTAGTAATCTATTTGGGGTGTAATCAGGGCACAGAAAAACTGTGGCCACACCCTGTCTATCCAGGAATGGCCACAGCTGCCACTCTATCTCCTTCAAGTCTTGCTCTGGGGGCTTCCCAGTGGCATCTGGTTGGGTGCAAGAGGTATGAAAAAAAATTAGATCTGGGAATACTGGGGCCAATTTGGGGAGGGGGGGCGGTGTTCCTAAAATTTCTGAGTTCCCATACCAGTATGTTGGTGTTTTTTCAGGAATCAAATTCTTTTTCAGGAATCTGAAAAAAATCCAGCTCCATTATAGCTTATATGAACTCTTTCTGGGGCTTTGAGGGGATTGATTTTCAGGGAAGAGGTACCAAATGTGCACCATAGTTGCTGGTGACTCTCTTTAGAACAGGGGTCTGCAACCTGCGGCTCTCCAGATGTTCATGCCTCTGCCAGCATGGCCAATTGATGGGAATTGTAGTTCATGAACATCTGGAGAGCCGTAGGTTGCAGACCCCTGCTTTAGAAGAACTCCCAAGTCTGGTAAAGATTGGGCCAGGGGGTTCAATTTTATGAGCCCCACCCAAAGGGTGCCTCCATGGGAGACGGGAGGATATTTTCCAGCTGTTTTTTCAGCTTGGCTTTCCCAAATGTACCATCCCTAGTGGGATGGTTCTCCAGATTAGAGTTGACACTGGTGGAGAGAGGCCCGGGCTAAAGCATTGGTTGTTTCCTAAATGGAGTAATGACTCTGGGCGTGAATGCACACATCTTCCAACACACTCCCACCATGCTATGGCTGCTACTCAACCCTGATAACTGATGTGCCCCTGATGCTATACCCTCTGCCCAGGCCCTGGAAAATCGGAACTGCGCCCAGGGGTTATGGGTATGATTAAATGTGCTCCAAAGCTGTCAAGGGACTCGAGCTGTGATCACAGCTTCAGAGCTCAAGGAGAAAGACTTTTATCTGCAGCGAAGTCTATTTAAGAATGTTCTCCAGCACCGCTTTCCCCGCTTCCTTATCCATCTTCGAAGGGGTTTATGCTTTTCAGAGACCCTCAGGTCCCAAGGGGCAGAAAGATCCTTGCAAGCAACCGACAAAGGGCTCCCTTCCTTGGGTCAGATGGGAAGGAAACACACAGAGGTACCTGGGGCTGCCCTCCAAAGCAGAAATCCCCCAGCCGGTGTGGCGGGGAAAAGTTGCTGGCAGATGCTTTGAGGGAAAGGTCAGTTCCCTTCCTAGCCCTGCAAAATAGAGCCATTGCAAACCCCAACCAAACAAGTTTTTGACAGGGTCCCCGCCCTCAGACAGGAATTACATTGTCTTTTGTTCTTATTTCACTTCTGCTACAGATATTAGGTACATGCAGGCACAGTCCTGTGAGTGATATACTTTTAAAAAAGAAAAGAACAGGCAGAGCTAGGAGAAGTCCATCTGATTAGAGTTGTGCTGAGCAAGAAAAGCAAATGACCATCTAGTCCAGCCTCCTGTTTCTCCACAGGGGCCATACAGAGGTCTCAAGGGAGTTTCAGCTACTGCAACTGACTTCCAGAAATATACCACCTCTGAACATGGGGGCAACATGCAGAAGAAGAATTTGGATTGATATCCCTCCTTTCTCTCCTGTAAGGAGGCTCAAAGGGGCTTACAATCTCCTTTCCCTCCCCCCACCCCACAACAAACACCCTGTGAGGTGGATGGGGCTAAGGGAGCTCAACCTAGTGACTAGCCCAAGGTCACCCAGCTGGCATGTGTTGGAGTGCACAAGCTAATCTGGTTCACCAGATATGCCTCCACAGCTCAAATGGCAGAGCGGAGAATCAAACCCGGTTCTCCAGATTAGAGTGCACCTGCTCTTAACCACTATACCATGCTAGCTAACAAGGCTGACAGTAGCTGAAAGCCCTATCTTCGATGTTGACAGCTTCTGAGGGTATCCATGTTGGTCCGCAGTACGACAGCTAGATTTGAGTCCAGTAGTACCTTAGAGAATAGCAGGATTTTCCGGGCATAAGCATTCAAGAGTCAACTATTTGACAAATGGAGAAATTGACTCTTAAAAGCTTATACCCAGAAAATCTTGCCAGCCTCTAAGGTGCTACTGGACTCAGATCTGGCTATCCTCTGTGTATTTGTCTAATCCCCTTTTACAATCATCTCAGCGTTACATCCTCAGCGTAAGCCAGGCAGATGCCCTTGGGGAAAAAACTCAGACGAAGAACATGATGGACTCTGTACTTGCCCCCCCCCCCCCCCAGCCAACACCAGCTTCAAGGGGTGTGTGTGTGGATTCTGAACCAAGGAAATGATTAAACAGCCCTTCCTCTCCTGGGGCACCTCTCCAGTCTTCAAAACAGCCAGATGGAGCTTGTCATATATTTTAAATAGCCACCCTCAACCTATATGTAATGGTTGGTGACTTCTGTCTCAAGTTTATCTGAATAAAACTCATACCAAGAATAAAACTTTTGTCGGTCTTAAAAGTGCCCCTGGACTCAAACTTTTTTGCAGTTGAAGATTTGTGACTTTGGACTTCTTGCAGCTTCAGTGAATTCCTTAGGGAGGCTGAAAGGGGTTAGGATCTCCAGTTGTTGTATAGGCACAAGTGTGCTTCGGTTAGCAAAAGCCAAATTCCACTCCCTAAAGAGATGTGGCCTCTATTGGTTATTCTCTTCGGTTGCATTTTCCCCAGGTTCTGAAGGCTCTTCCTCTAGGCTGGTCAGGTCCCCCCTGTGCAAACTGGGCCCTATTTTCTCTCTGCTAACTGGGATCCTAAACTGGGATTAAACTGGGAATGGATGAGCAGACACCCTCCAAAGCATCCATTTCTCCAGTGGAACTGAACATAAGTACAGCCATCCTGGATCAAACCAAAGCCTGTCAAGTCCAGCAGTCTGTTCACACAGTGGCCAACCAGGTGCCTCTAGGAAGACCACAAACAGGTATATCATCCTGCACAACCCCTACGCGGGGACCGGAAGCCCAGACCATATTAGCCCTTGTGGCCTCTGCGGCTGAACGGGTAAAGGTCTCCCGGTTGGGAGAAAACGATCTGTTGGCCATCAATGGTTTTTTTGCATTCAAACTGCGCCTCAGAATGGCACTAACTGCGTTCCGCAGCAGTTCCTAGCCTCCCCACACTAAACACACAAAGCGGATATGGAAGGAAAAGACTAACAAAAAACACTCTACAAACACAGAAGGAAGGGAACCAGACAGAATGATAACCAGTCATTTTACCACAGACAACAAATCCAGTCACTCCCACTCGGGAGCAAAGAGAAAGTCGAGCTCTCCTATAAGAGGCAGGAATGATAATGGCCGTTGGCAGGAAGTACACAAGCAACAGGAAGTGAAAGGAAGAAAACCAGTAAAGTTCCTGCCTCCACCCCAACGAAATGCCCTCCGCCTCCAGGAGAAAAAACAACTGCAGCAGCATTATCTTGCCTGCATTCCACAGCACCTAACATAATAGGCGTGCTCTTCTGATACTGGAGAGAACAGGTAGGAATCATGACTAGCAGCCATTTGGACTAGAAGCTATGGGTAGCCCTATCCTCCTGGAACTTGTCCACTCCCCTCTTAAAGCTTTTCAAGTTGGTGGCCATCACCACATCCCGGGGCAGGGAGTTCCACAGTTTAACAATGCGCTGTGTGAAGAAATATTTTCTTTTGTCTGTTTTGAATCTCTCACCCGCATTCTAGTATTACGAGAGAGGGAGAAAAGCTTCTCCCTGTCCGCTCTCTCCACACTATACCTCATTTTACGGACTCCTGCCATGTTTTCCCTTCCCTGCCCTTTTTCTAAGTTGAACAGTCCTGAGCATTATAGCCCCTCCTCACAGGGCAGTCGCTTTAGCCTGCTGATCCTTTTGGTTTCTCTTTTCTGCACTTTCTCAAGCTCTGCAATAACTTTTTTTTAGGTGTGGTGACCAGAGCAGTGTGATGAGCTGTCATTTCTGGGGAGTCCCCAGGGATCGCCTGGTGGCTGGCATCCCTATCTTCCTCAGGTACCACTGGTCAAGACTGTGAACTCCATGCAGCTATGACTTCCTGGAGGGGGCCACTCGTTCTTTGCCCCAAACCCAGTGGTGGGATTCAGCCGGTTCGCACCACTTCGGCCGAACTGGTTGTTAAAATGGTGCTTGTAAACCAGTTGTTAAAGTATTTGAATCCCACCACCGGAACTGGTTGTTAAATTATTTGAATTCCCACCACTGCCCGAACCCTGAGATCCATGGGCTGGCGGAGACAAGGTCAATTATCTCAGTGCATGGCTCAAGCTGCTCCCCAGCCTTCTTTGTCTCCTTTGGAGGTTTTTAAACAGAGGCTGGACGATCATATGTCGGGAGTGCTTTGATTGTGTGTT
The DNA here is from genome assembly GCF_021028975.2 of Sphaerodactylus townsendi. NCBI lineage: Eukaryota > Metazoa > Chordata > Lepidosauria > Squamata > Sphaerodactylidae > Sphaerodactylus > Sphaerodactylus townsendi. Next base: position 20,448,896 of record NC_059425.1, on the reverse strand, counting down.
CCTGCATGGCAGGGGGTTGGACTGGATGGCCCTTGGGGTCTCTTCCAACTCTATGATCCTATGATTCTACCCCCACATGGATCTCCAGGAAGGCAATTTCTTCCTTAAGCGTGAAATGGTGTTGTCTTTGCTGCCGCTCCAGTTTCTCTCTCTCTCTTTCGCTCTCTCTCCCGCCCTTTGTCTGTTGGAACAGAGCTGCCACTTTTTCCTAAATGCTGTTTGCTTCTGTCAGTGGCTGAGTGAACAGAGAGGTTAACCCATCTCAGCAACAACCAGAGAATCCACTTCAGAGAGAGGGGCACTTTTAGCTGCTCCCTTTGGACTGTGATGTAGCAGAGCTCCGCTAATTGCAAGAAGCCGAGCCTTGGTGGATGGGAAGAAGGCGGGCGGCCAATTGAAGCTGGTTGAAAGATACACTAAGATGTTGGTTTGGAAACATGTTTTGTCTCTGAGCCTTCCGAGCCTGGGGAAGATGCCGAGAGCCCAGACTGACCCCGTTCCAAAACAGATCACTCAGTACAACCATTTCTTTGCGCATCAAATGTCCTGGATATAGGAAACTGCACGTACGGGGAAGAAGTCACCCGAGCGTTCTCCTTGGTACGCTAGCTTTCTGCATGCAGGGATGCCCCCCTCCCCAAATGGAGGAGCAATTCAAATATGTAACCCTTCACTTGCATGGTAAAGTATTGGTATAGCCATGTTCCCCCCCCCCTTTCCTCTGATTCAGTGCCTGCTAAACGAACTCAGTGGCTGAGAATTTAACACACTTGGTTTTGATTACTATATTGTTCTAATGATTATTTTAATGGTAAGTTGTCAGCTGGTTTGGAAATTTTCTTTTCAATTAAGAGGTGTGATAAAGTTAGTTAAACGAACCACCAAGGAATTGCAGGGGAGAGGAAAGAAAGGAAATTATTTCGTCCCACTCAAACCTCCCACATGCTCTCTTAGGCAATTGAGCAGGTCAGTTTATTCAGCCTCCGTTTTCTCTTCTCCCGTTTAACTGATGCTCAGCTGACCTCAACATTTTGCGGTTCTTGAGGGAAACGAGCATGCTCAGTCTGCTTCAGAGTGTTCTTTGAGGGGAGTTCTTGTAGTTTTTCCTTTAAAATTTTGGGTGTTTTTTTTTATCAAAGCAATTTTTTACTGCAATGCTTGGGGAATTCCCAAACCACTTTTTAATCTGTGTCTGGCCCCATTTCACTCCACCTAAGCACTCAATTGTCAACTTTGCTATTTGAGGTCACAAAATGGGGTCCCGTAAGAAATTGGAGGGTGAATGGAGCAACCCAAATCTCTCCCTCCAGGATTCTATAATCTCTCAGTGGCTTGATAAGCCATTTCTCCATCAAGTTTCCATCCATTTTACTAATTATCAACTGCTTTCAGAATTGCATGGGGCCTGGAGCATGCTCAGTCCAAACTGCTTGGGCCACTATATTTCTTTCTCTCTTAGTGATTTTGCCAAGTAAGTTTTACAAACTGGGAGCTCTCCTATGTCTAGGGATCCTGCAGTGGCTCCAGATAGGAACTGAATTCAGCCCCATCAGCCCCTACCAGCATGGCCAATTGGCCATGCTGACAGAGGCTGATGGGAATTGTAGTTCCTGAACATCTGGAGAGCCGCAGGTTCCCTACCCCTGCCCTATGCAGAGATCCCTATCTTGTCTGCGAGTAGTTTTGTCTCACTGTTTTCATAACAGCCATAAGCCACTGATTTTATTACTATTATACAGCAACTACAACACATTACAGAGAGACTGCATGGTGTAATGGTTAAGGTGTAGGACTAGGATCTTGAAACCTAGATTTGAATCCCCAGTCACACATTCTCAGAAGAAGAGTTTGAGGAGTTTGGATTTATATCCCACTTTTCTTTCCTGTAAGGAGACTCAAGGTGGCTTGCAAGCTCCTTTCCCTTCCTCTCCCCACAACAGACACCTTGTGAGCTCGGTGGGGCTGAGAACGTTCTGAACAGACTGTGACTAGCCCAAGGTCACCCAGCAGGAATGTAGGAGTGCGGAAACACAAGCTGGTTTGCCAGATAAGCCTTTGCCACTCAAGTGGGGGAATAGGGAATCAAACCCAGTTCTCCAGATTAGAATCCACCTGCTCTTAACCACTGCACTACACTGGCTCATTCTTGCCTGCCTCACAGGGTTGTTGCAAGGATAAAATGGAGGAGAGGGGAATATTGTAATGATGTAAGCTAGTGGATTCCCTTCTGGTGACAACAGCAGGGTGATAATACTGTGAGTAGCCACAAAATAAACGCAAAAATACACTACAGCCAGTGATAGATGGATAATAGATACACACACAGAGAGAAGACAGATTCCTGCCCCAAATAGCTTCCAATTCAAATGTGGCCAGTTTGGAGAGAGGAAAAGCTTTGACACTTGGCTCCGTAGCACGTATATCCTGGCCAAGGACCAGCAGCGAAAAGCGGCTTCAAGCAGAGGCGTCGCTTGTCTCGTTCCTCCCGCACAATTATCACATGAAGACAATCACTCCCTACCACAGATGGACATTAGCCAAGGAAGCTGTTCGGCTCTTCATTAGGGACTTCAAAAGCAACCGGGGGAGGGGACTCAGTCAGATGAAACGTGAAGACTCTCCCTTCATTCAGCCAGCCGAATCAGGAGTTTTTAAAGGCACGGTTTCGGCAGCAACACAACCGGTTCCCACCCTCAGGAACAAACATAGTCCCCTAGGGAGCCAGGGGCCCAAATCGCCAATAAGCCACACATTTCCCGAATAGTCCAGAGCAAGACTTGCGTTTGACACCACCCCCATTCAGCGGCTCCCTCCAATTCTGCAAAAATAGAGATTGCAGTAACCCAAGGAATGGGGCAGGTAGTGGCAGAGGCATACCAAGGGAAAATGGTCCCCCCCTGCACCCCTTACCTTAGCCGGCGGAGACTGGGCTGGGAGCCTGCCATGGGCGGCCCTCCTCCACCAGCTGAAGGAGCAGCCTAGCAGGGCTGGAAGCCTACTGTGGCTTGCTGGCACCCCCAACGCAATCTAATGGGTGGCGCCCGGGGTCAATTGACCTCCCATGTCCCTCTAGCAGATACGCCACTGGCTGGTGGCTCAGTGGGAAAGCACCTGCTTAGCATGCAGAAGGTCGGAGGTTCAATCCCTGGCATCTCCAGTTAACAAGTAGTAGCTGATGGGGAAGATCTCTGCCTGAGACCCTGGAGAGCAGCTGCCAGCCAGTGTAGAAGATACTGAGCTTAATCAACCAAGGGTCTGACTCAGAAGGCAGCTTCATGTGTTCAAAATGGTTGCAGCAAGTACAGAGAAGATCTGACATTCATTGTTTGTAGAGTGTTCAAACTACGTCATGTACATCAGCTTGTGACAACCCTTACGACAGCACTGCAAGGTAGGTCAACATTATCCCCATTTGAGGGGAGAGGGGACTGAAAAATAGCATGTTACCTCATGAACTTGTGACTGAACCAAGAGTTGAACCAAGGACCCACTGTCTTGAAGTCTCTCAATAGCCATATTTTCTACAAACTCTTCACATTTAAAAAAATGTTAAGAAATTATTCCCTTCCTTTATCTTGACACCATTTCCTTATACACTTGACCTCTGAAAAACTCAAGTCACTTGATCGCCATAATTTAACAATGCTGCATTTTAATGGGGTAGGGTTTATTTTTATTAGAGCTGTATTTATATTTATTGTATTTTAACTTGATATTGTGCTCTATTTACATGCTGTTCACCGCCCTGAGCCCTTCGGGGGAGGGCGGTCTATAAACCCAATTAATAATAATAATCATCATCATCATCATCATCATCATCATCATCATCATCATCATCATCATCATCATCATCATCATCGAATCGAAAAGTCCTACAATGACCCAAAGTGCCGTCTCTGCAAAGAGGGTGATGAAACCGTGGAGCACATCATCTGCTGTTGTAAGAAAATAGCCCAAACTGACTATCTTGAACGTCACAATAGGCTAGCAGCAATGGTGCACTGGAACCTTTGCAAAAAGTACGGCCTGCCCTGTAGCAAGACCTGGTACGAAAGCACAAGCCGTAGCCAGAAGACCACAGAAAATGAAGAAGCAAAAAATACTCTGGGACTTTTTAGAGATACAAACAGACAAGTGACACCTGGCACACAACACCCCAGACATAACAGTGATAGAGAAGAAACATGTTTGGATCATAAGATGTTGCTGTGCCAGTTGACAGCAGGAAGTAGAAGGACAAAGAAGCTGGAAAAGATCACAAAATACAAGGACCTAAGCAAATTGAAGTTGAATCGATTGTGGCAGAAAAAAGAACAACAGTAATCCCACTTAGGTAGTTCCGGTGCTCTAGGAGGAATCCCAAGAAATCTTGAAAAACATCTGGAAAGCCTAAACTTGGACAGAACATCAGTCCACATGCTGCAGAAAGCAGCACTTCTAGGAACTGCACACATTCTACGCAAATACCTCTAATATCCTAGGTCCTTGGGAAGGACTCGATATTCAGAGATGAATTCCAGACACTTGTGCTGTGTTGTTATGTGTATAATAATAATAATAATAATAATAATAATAATAATAATAATAATAATAATAATAATAATAATAATAATAATAATAATAATAATAATAATAATAATAATAATAATAATAATAATAATAATAATAATAGTGAAAGGCTTTCACGGTCAGACTCAACTGGCTGTTGTGAGTTTTCCAGGCTGTGCGGCCATGGGTCTGGTAGTTTTCGCTACTAACATTTTGTTTGCATCTTAGCAAGAAATGCCTCTCAAGACGCCAGTCATAGATGCAGGTGAAATATGAGGAGCCAAAACTACCAGATTGAGACAACAGAAGACCATGGCAACAGAAAAGAAGAAGAGTTTGGATTTATACCTCACCTTCCTCTCCTGTAAGGAGACTCAAGGTGGCTTACAAGCTCCTTTCCCTTCCTCTCCCCACAACAGACACCTCGTGAGGTAGGTGGGGCTGGGAGAGTTATGAATTAGCTGTGACTAGCCCAAGGACACCCAGCAGGCTTAATGTATAGGAATCCAGTTCGCCAGATAAGAGTCTGCCACTCAGGTGAAGGATTGGGTAATTAATCCTGGTTCTCCAGATCAGAGTCCACCTGCTCTTAACCACTACACCACGCTGGCTCTCACAACAGCCACATTATCTTTCTTGCTACGATATATCACTTATTGGATTTTTATACCTTGGTAAAGAAAGAAGAGCAGGTTTAGGCCCTTTCCTAAAGGGCCCAGGGACTGCCACAGGCAGTTTGCACAGTCCGGGGCAGCAGCCCACGAGGCTGCAGCGGGTTGCTGCTGCAACTTAACATGGAATCGCGGCTGCCGCCTACAACCTGCCTCCCAGGGACCCGTCCAGTGGTGGGAATCAGCTTGTTCACACCAGTTTGGTAGAACCAGTAGCTAATTTTTTGTCTAGTTCGGAGAACTGGCTGTAATCCCACCACTGAGTCCTTTCGGAACCGGTTGTTAAATTATTTGAATCCCACACTGGACCCACCCACAGGCCGGTGTCATAGTGACAACCAGCTGGCCACCCACACCTGCATAGTCACACAGGCAGGGTGGGGGGAGGAAAGGGGATGGCACAGCTGTTGTCAACCCACCTCCCTGCCGGGGCTGTTTGCTTAGCCCTGGTGCCAAAGTGGGATAATATCCTGAACTTTGCACGGTTCCCGCCCCTAAACCGGGTAAATCCCACTTTAAACACCCCAAGGTGGGATAATATCCCACCTTGGGGGGTTTAAAGCAGGATCGACCCAGTTTAGGGGTGGGAACCGTGCGAAGTTCCCACCCAAACCGGGTTTAATCCCATCCCTACCCTGGGAAAATTGGCCCATGCGGAAAGGGCCTTAGAAGACCATGAGCCAGGGTGTGCCATGGTTTGTCAGATAGGGGACATAAATAATTCTCCCCTTGCTATACACAGCCTCTGTCTCCCTCCTACCCTACCTCACATGGTTGTTGTGAGGATAAAACACAAGCAGCCTCTGTGCCGGTTACCCTGAGTTGCTCAGAGAAAAGGAAAGCAGTGTGAGAAACAAACAGTACACTAATTGTGTCTGGTTTAGCAGCAAACATCTGCTTTGAACACTGAATGATTACATTACAACAACGGGTGCAGGTGGCAGCGGAGGGGCTCTTTCATTAGTGGTGAAGAGAGACTTCTCTGGGCTTTCTGGGCCCCTCCCTCCTGCTGTCAATCAGTCCCTCCCGCCTCCTTCCCAGTGCAAACACTGTGCAGAGACAATAGGAGAACATGATTGGAAATTAAGCTCCGAGAATGGAAGAGGTTTGGTATTAAGGGCACTGTGAAAAGACAAGGACGTGTGGAGTGGCTTCTTGAGAGGCGGGATGGATAATTAGGAAGGGGGGCCGGAGAAGGGGGAACAGACGGTTGGGGCCCTGCTGCGAATAATATCGCATGGATTGCTACAGTGCCGTGATTCATGGGAGGGAGTGTTGGGCCCATGCAATTCCGAAGACTGGCTGAACACAGCAGAGCAGCCAGGATTCTGCAGCTGCAGAGAACAAGGACTGTGGGCAGATGCCAGTCATTTCTCAACTATACCCAACTATCACTCAAAACTCCCGGAAGACCAAAATGTCTATCCTAAATCCAGGGGCGTACCAACCTAAGGACATGGGGATAACCATGTCCCTGGGAGCACACCTTTCAGTAATGTGGGGGGGGGGCACTGGAGGTCCCTCCCACGTGACCAAAGAACATGCACCTGAGGCAGCGCCCCACCCCCCCTTCAGGCCTCCCTCCTGGGACGGCTTCACTGGAGCTGGCCTTCAGGGACGTGGTGGGAGCTCTGCTCTGCCCCCCTCACCCAGCCTTGAAGCAGCCAGGTTGAAGGAAGCCTGGGGGGGGGGGCTTGGGGGGTCACACCTCTGAGCCCCCACCTCTGAGGGGGGGGCACTCAGAGAACAAGTTGTCTCCGGGTGCCATTTCCCCCCGTAGGTTTCTGCCTAAATCCAACCATGGATCCATCTAGCTCTCCAGTTGAGAGGGGTTCTCTTACTGTTGGTGCTGCTTGAAACCCTTTAACAGGGGAACTGAATCAGGCGCTCCCACTGAGCTATGAACACCAGAAGCTGCTTTATACTGAGCTTTACTGGTTCCGTGGCTCAGAGGAAGAATCTCTGCCCGGCATGCAGAAGATCACAGGTTCAGTCCCCGACATCTGCAGTTAAAATGGCGAGGCAGTAGATGCCGTGAAAGACTTCTGCTTGAGACCTGCTGCTTTATGGTCTCCTTCTTTCCCTGAAGAGCAGCTGCCAGTCTGAGTGGACAATACTGGCCTTGATGGACCAAGGGTTTGACTCAGCATAAAGCAGTTTCATTGGTGTCCATCTGGTTTACCCCTGACCTGCAGCAATTGTCCAGGGTCTCAGGCAGAGAACTGTCATTCCCAACCCTTGCTGCAAGAGATGGCTGGGACAGAACTAGGGACCTTCCGCACCTGTGGCAGGCCCTCTGCAGCTGAATGAACAGTGTTCTGTCCCCCCCCCCTCCCCACAACACACATACACAATTTGATGGTGCGTACACTGCCTGTCCTGGCTGAAATTCTTATTGTTTATACAGCCCCTGCAAGGTATACAAGAACATAGAAAGCTTCATCATGCCAGTCCAAAAGCATTGGGCCATCAGGCCCTGGTATTGAGTCTGGTATCAGTTCTCTGAGACTTGGAGGGGGCCTTTTCCAGCTGGCTTCCTGAGATCCTGGGAGATGCAAAAGTTGGTGTCCTCCATACGTAAGGCACTGGATCCAGCCCTTCCTCAACGCAATATGAAGAATCATAGAGTTGGAAGAGACCCCAAGGGCCATCAAGCCCAACCCCTTGCAATGCAGGAACACACAATCAAAGCACTCCTGACAGATGGCCATCCAGCCTCTCCTTAAAAACCTCCACAGGAGATTCCACCACACTCCGAGGTAGTGCATTCCACTGTTGAACAGCCCTTACTGTCAGGATGTTTTTCCTGATGTTCAGGTGGAATCTCTTTTCCTTCACCTTAAACCCATTACTCCTTGTCCCAGTCTCTGGAGCAAGCTTGCTCCCTCACCAACATGACATCCCTTCAAAGATCTAAACACGGCTATCCTGTCACCTCTTAACCTTCTCTACACCGAACTATACAAGATGCCTTACATAGAGGCAAACTACTATATCTAATCCAGTGCTGTTCACAAAGTTTTGCTCTCTCTCAACCCTTCTGCTCAAAGTCGTTTAAACTGGAGATGCCAGAGACCAGATCCGGGCTCTTCTCATCATCGGCAAACATCAGCACACAGGAACCAGCTTCACACTGAATCAGGCCAGAAGTCCATCCAGATCAACGTGGTCTACTCAGACTGGCAGCAGGTCTCACAGTTCTGAGCTACAAGTTTTTCACATCACCTGCTGCCTGGTCCTCTTAAACTGGAGATGCTGGGGATTGAACCAGGGGCCTTCTTCATCCGAAACAGATGCTTTTCCACTGAGCCACAGTCCCTCCCCTCCCTCTGGACCTTCTCCGTACAGAGCAGGTGGTCTGTTATTGAGCTACGGACGATGTTTGCTGTCCATCGCTTGCCGGCCTCATCAGATCTTGAAAGTGAAGCAGGGTCAGCCCTGGTTGTTACTTGGATGGGAGAGGAGACGAGGGTTGCTATGCAGAGGCAGGCCATGGCAAGCAATCTCTGCCTCTAGTCTTAAAAACGCTACGCACAGGTGTCAAACTTGTGGCCTTCCAGACGTCATGGACTACAGTTCCCATCATCCCCTGCCAGCATCATGCTGGAAGGGGATGATGGGAACTGTAGTCCATAACATCTGGAGGGTCACGAGTTTGACACCTGTGTGGGAGTGATTGCAAATCAGCTGAAACTTGATGGTGCTTTCCACCATCACATCTATCAGTCAAAGGTCCGCTGGTCACCTATCAGTCAAAAGTTGCAGCTGGTCACCATATGCTCCTGTTTTGTCTCAGCTACTCCATGACCGTTGCAACACGCTCCCTTCACCTTTCCCCGTCCATTAACAGAACCAGAAATCTGCCTCAAGGACACCTCCCCTTAAACCACTAGACTTGGATTCTTTCCCCACTGTTAATGATGAAGCATTTGAATCCTTGCAGGCACGCCCGTTTGCCTGGAACAACTTTGCTTAGTTCGTGTAATGTATTTTGAAGGCAGATCTTAAGCTTCCTTGGCAGGGAGCTTGAAACGCTTCTTTTGGTGCTCATAAATGTGTGCAATTATTTCCTTTGCGGTCTGTACTCTGCTGCTATCTCCATGCGCAGGCCCTGATGGAAGGGGGCTTTGATGAGCTGCCAAATGGCCCACGCCCACTGCCATGGTACGGAACCACTAGAACTGCAACTCGGTGTCAAAGTACTGCTGTCCCTTGGAAGAGAGGGAACTTGGGCCCCGCCTGCTTTCCATAAACACCCCAGAGGCTGGAGCAGCAAGAAGAACATTTGCTGGGGGACTAGCGTTTCATCAAAGGCAGTCATTTGAAAAATAGAGATTTCTATAAAATCGATCAACCATGTTGCGTTTCCCGCAAGTTCTCCATCGCTTGGCAACAGTTTTTCTTAGGTGCATGATGACTACTCCTGTGGGGAAGGAAGGAGGGGAAGCATTGGGTCTGAACGCAGCACAGGGAGTGGGTCTCTAGGACCAAAAGAGATCGGAATAGAAATGGAAGACAGGAAGTGGGCATACAAGGAACAGAAAGCACAGATTGCATTGGAAGAGCTGAGAAAAAATTCACCTGGCCCAGCATTTCACTTTCAGCTGTAGCTGGTTGGACATCCCAGGGGGAACTTCACGAGCAGATGTAAGTTCCAGCCCTTGTTTGATGCCAGACTTCAGCATTCAGAGATCGATTGCCACTGAACATGGAGGTTCCATTTGTCAGTAGGCAATCTCTTTTTTAAAAAAACAAAGCCATCTGATGTATTGTCGAAGGCTTTCACGGCCAGAATCACTAGTGTTGTGGGTTTTCCAGGTTGTATGGCTGTGTTCCAGTAGCATTTTCTCCTGACGTTTCGCCTGCATCTGTGGCTGGCATCCTCTGAAGATGCCAGCCACAGATGCAGGTGAAACATCAGGAGAAAATGCTACTGGAACACAGCCATACAACCCAGAAAACCCACAACACTCTAAAGCCATCTATCTGTGAGCAGATTGGTAACAGTAGGTCAAAGATAGCCTGCCTGCCAGCCAGCCAAAGTCCCCTGCAGTAAACACCTGAATGGAATCCTGTACACAATAGACAATGGTGAGGTCTAATTTCTCTGTCCAGCACCTTACATGAGAAAGTGCCTGAAATATATCCCTAAACATGCAATGTAAATGGGCTCCACAGAAGACACAGTACAGGTCTGCCAAGATCAAGGATTTTTTTAAAGTTCTGGCTTGGAGTTGGCATTTTTGGGAGGCTCTTTTTGCCCCTGATCCTGTATCTGTCCAGAAATATAGCACCTTTTCCCATGCATGGCGGGAACGGCTGGCAAATGTCTTCAGACCAGGCTAAAGGCATGGGAACAGGGCAGCTTTAAAAGGGTGGCAACCCGCCATGGCCCTCCTCCTCGCTTTCCTGCTCTCCGCCGATATCCGCTTTTCTGTTGGGTGGATGCGACAGGCACGTCCTGTGGTTACATCGTTTGCTCGTCCCGCTTGATGCTAACGAGCCACCATCGATCATCATCGAGATGCGCTTGGCTGGGACCGTCTGGCCGATTAGTGCTACATTACCATTTCCTGGTATGCCAATATGTTTTCATATCTGGGGCATCCCATCCCATGCATCCGGCCATTCATCACTGTCGTCCGGTCTTGACAGCCGCGCTCGCTCTTCCTTCGTCCTGGGAAGGGCCTGGCCTCTTCTCCCATGGATCAGACGGCCAAGACTGGAGTGCGACAACTACACAAGAGGATGATCCGGGCCCATTTTCCTCTTTGGGGCTCGGTCCCGGCTGCCAATTCTTGAGACCTGATCACTTTGAGTAGGGGCGGAGACAGCGGAAAGTGACATCAAGTCACAGCCAACCAATGGCGAGTCCTCATAGGATTTTCAAGGCAAGAGATGATCGGAGGTGGTTTGCCATTGCCTGCCTCTGTGTAGCAACCCTGGGCTTCCCTGGTGGGCTCCCATTCAAACACTAACCAGGGCTAACCCTGCTTAGATGAGGTTGGGCTTGGCTGGCTCATCCAAGCCAGGGCTTGAAGCAGGGACAGAAAGTCCTAAAAACCTTGCCTTGCCCTCTGACCGAGGTCACCCCAAAACATCCCAGATGAATTGGTTTCACAATACATAGTTGAAAGCAGGTCAACGGTGGGTGAAGACTAGAAGCACCCCTTGTCTTGAAGCCAGGTGAAATGAAATCCCGAATGATAGATCTGGGACACCAGTAAAGGGCAGCAGCTGGTGGGAGCCAGATAGATCTTACTCTCAGGGCACAGTCCAACCCCAAAGTTTCCCTGTGCTCACCTCACTGAAAGGAGCAAAGCAAAACTGCCTTGCTGGATCACACCACCCAATATTCTGACTCTGGCAGTGGCCAAGCAGAGGCAACTTGCAAGGAGACCGAGACAGAGAAAGCCATTCCTCTCTTGCCTACTCCTGGAATCTGGTATTTAGAGGTATACTGCTGAAGTATATGGAGGTGCCACTGTTCACAGTTCATCAACGCCATAACATTATTTAACCTGTGTCCTGGATCGGGGAGCCCCCCCCCCCGATTTACCGCCGCCGCCGCCGCCACCAGCGCCACGCTCTCCTCCTCCCCGGCCGCCGGCAGGAGAGGCTGGGGACTCCCCGGCACGCCAGGCAGCGGGGGCGGGGCGGCTCTTCGCTGACACTTCGGCGGGCTCCTTCCCGCCCACAACGGAACGCCTCCCCAGCACCGGGCTGGAGCCGGAGGGGGAGGCAGGGACCGGGGGTGGGCAGGCGGGTCCTCCCTGGTGACGAGGGAGCCACACACCCCAGAGCATCAGGGTCGCTGCCGCGGAACCCGCCCACCGGCCGCTCCCCAGGTGGGAGCCCAGGACAGCGTCGGTGGCTTTGCTGGCGGGCGGCGGTGGCAGCGCCGCCTGCCCAGACTTCCCTGGGCTGCCGGCTTCAGCAGCCCGACCAGCTGGCGGCGGTGGCGGCGCCGTGCGCCCGGTCTCTCCCTGGCTGCTGGGTCGGGCCAGGCGGTCAGGTGGGAGGCGGGGCTGGAAGGAGGAGGGGTTTTCAGGTCAGGTGGGCGGCAGCCGGGCTATAAAGAAGGGAGGCACCTGGAGGTCTGCTGGGGTGGAAGGCAGGAGGAAGGGTGTGGTGCAGGAGACTGGGAAACAGAAGGAGAGAGGAGAGTCCAAGAGGGGGGGAACAGGGAAAGAGAGTGGAAGGCAAGGAGGGGAGAAGAGCCCAGAGACGGTTGGGAGTCCTGTGAAGAGAACAGGCACCCAGGCAGGACGGCAGGGGACGAGGGAAGCGACTGGGAGTCCTGTGAAGTAAACAGGCTCCCTGGGGGGAAGGAGGGCCGAGGCCAAGCCAGCCCTGAGGGAGTGTAGACAACCCCCCCACCCCATATTGACCACCCCTCTTTGACCAGGGGTGAGGCCGGGAATATTAACCCCCAGGAAGGGATTGGAGGGACAGCATCAGGGTCCCCTGGCTGGACTCTGGAGGGGGACCCTGACAACCTGTTATAAAGTTTACAAGAATTGCCCGACTGGATCAGATGCAGAGATTAGCCTGGCATTTAGAGACATGTTGACTCTGAAGAATGTGTTCACCCATTACCACTGCATCTCAAGCAGAGCTGCATCAAATTGCTCTAGTGGTGGCCCTTAGTCACTGAGAAAGGAGCAGTGGCGTACTGCTAATGGGAACACGGGGAATCCCATGTCCCTGGGCGTACGCTGTTTTGTCACGTGGGGGGAGCCACCCACTACCAAGCCCCGCCCCCTCCCAGCCTCCCACCCGCCTCCAGGCCCTGGGGAGGGCAGGAGCTGGCCTGCAGGGAGCCCCGGCGGCGGGTGGCCCAGGTGGGTGCTGTGGCGCAGGCCATCCCAGGAGCCAGCCTGCTGCCACGGCACCCATTTGAGCCACTCCCTGAGACCCGCCCTCCCTGCTGGCTGCCATAAGTGGGGCGCAGGGAGCCAGGGGGGCGTGGGGAGGCGGTCATGTCCCCAGGCACCACTGAGGCCCAGTACGCCATAGGAAAGGAGCATTCTGATATCCACTGCTTCTCAGTGCTGCTGTTTTAAATCCCTTTTTTGTGTCATTATGTATTTAAGCTTCTGCTTAATGCCGCATCTTCCTGATTTGTTACCTGCCCTTGAGCTTTCAAAAGGGACAGAGGTATAAAATAATCAAGACATATTCCGACTGGCGATCTATTGGACTCTGCTGTTTAACCCGTCTGCTGATTTGCTTGGACACTTGGCTGGAACAACACAGATGGGTTGTGAATTGCTGTGGAAGTTATTGGTTTCAGGAGAAAACACTGGGTGCGTGAAAATGGAGCAAAGATCAACCCTCCTCCACTACAGAGAGGGATTATTACTGAGGCTCAGACTGTCTGAGATGGGGGGTGGAGAAAAGAGAGGAATAGACACAGGCTTCCAAAAAATCATAGCCAATTTATGATTGTTCCTACATGGGAACCTGCAAGACACTTCCGTCGTAAAGTCCAGCCCTTTCCTTCCCTTGTAAATCTTTATTTGTTGAAGAATGAAGAAAATAACAAGACAGGGAATTAAAGGCCATGTCAATTATAGGCCAGGCTGGTTGTAGTTTGATGCGATTCATGCAGAAGGTGTTGAGAAGAGAGGGGCGGGGCGGCTTCTCCTCTCCCTGCTAAGCCTGGACAATCCCTCCTTTAAGGCTCCTTAGAAAAAAGGGGGAAAGAGATCAGACATCCATGCGAAAAACATTCCCCCTAATCGGGTTAGAAGCAAAATGCTCTGGCAACAGCCTTGAGGCAGCCTTCCCTCTGATTGGGGGAGCGAGATCTGCCAGCCATTGGCATGAACACCTGATTGGGGAGGACAGAGAGAGAGAGAAGCTGCTTGATGCTGCCGACAGAACAGGCAAGCCCAAACCAGCTGTGACTGAGCAGATCATAATCAAAAGGAATCTTTCCTTGCTCCCTTCCTGTTAAAGAGTTACCAGACTTCCTTCTTCTTTCCCTTAATGGGCCTTCTGCTTCCTTGCTAGTCATCTTCTTCCTTCCTAATTACAATCAAAGCCCCCCCCCCCCCACCCTGTCAGGCATCCTTCCTCTGGGTAGCAATTAATCCACCCCCGTTGCGGTAACGAGATCGCACGACTGGACGTGGCTTCATCACAGAAGAGTACCCACTTCTCCACAGTCTGGCCTTCAGAGTCTGGATCCTGACTACTCTCCCCCACCCCACCAAATTAAACAAGGTGGGCAGTTTTCATGAAGGTGGAGCTAATTTTTCAGGGTTACATTAGGGACAGGATTCAGGATCAGACCTCGTGACGTGGATCGAGCCTGCAAACCTTCCAGCGGGAGAGCCAGCCTGGTATAGTGGTTAAGAGCAGGTGCACTCTAATCTGGAGAACCAGGTTTGATTCCCTGCTCTACCACTTGAGCTGTGGAAGCTTATCTGGGGAACTAGATTAGCTTGTGCACTCCCAACACATGCCAGCTGGGTGACCTTGGGCTGGTCACAGTTCTTTGGAGCTCTCTCAGCCCCACCTACCTCACAGGGTGTTTGTTAAGGGGTGGGGGGTGGGGAAGGGGAAGGAGATTGCCAGCCCCTTTGAGTCTCCTTACAGGAGAGACGGGGGGGGGGGGGGATACAAATCCAAACTCCTCTTCTTCTGTTCTTCCTCCCAGTACATGCCATCCCCCTCCCACAAAAAAAAGACATTTGTTCCCCCTATAGTGGTAAGAGAAGATTATATGAGAGAAGGCGGCTATGACTATGCTCGGCCTCCCTGTCGTCTTTGTCCTATTCAGAGAGACAGCTGTGGTGGGGCTAGGAATGTGTTCCCTTTGCTGACACTGAGGTTGTGAAATGCCGACACACACACACACACACACACACACACACACACACACACACACACACACACACACACACACACACACACACACGTTATTTGGTCCTTAAGCAGTACCGGACAAAGGGGTGGGGCAGTGATGCTCATTCAAGAGGTTTTCTTCTTCATGAAATATCCATCCCAACAATCTCCGGCACTGATTGTTTGGATCTAGTATGGGAACCTTGGAGAGTTCGGCTAACGTGCTGGTGTACTGGCTGCCTAGTACACTAGCAGATAGCCTGCTGAACCTGATAGAGGTTGTGTTGGACCAGGGGGGAGGGGGTACACAATGCACTGGGTGCACACTGGTGCAGGGGTGTGACGAGGCGTTTTGGGGTGTGGCGGGAGCGTTCCGGGGCCGGCATAGCAGGGGTATGGGGCACACGCTTGCCCCAGGCACAATTCCCTCTTGCTCTAGCCTTGCTTGAGGTGCTCCAAGCTCTGCCTCATCATCTCAAGCAACGGGCCAGGTATCATCCATGGCAACACTAGGACCCTTCCTGTTAGTATGGGTCCCATACATCAAGCAGGATTTCACAGAATCATAGAGTTGGAAGAGACCCTAAGGGCCATCAAGTCCAACCCTCTGCAGTGCAGCAACACACAATTTGATCTTTAGCATGGGTTGAATGTGAACCTGATCTCTACAGCTAGGGTGCTATGGTCAGATCACTTTGTCCTGAAGACCTGGCTGGAACTCAATACCCTCACCCACTCTGGATAGGTGACAGGCAGATTTCTGCTCACCTGCAGAGGCTTATGGATCCTATTGGTTTCCAGAATGCTCTGCAGGATCTGAGGTAACGGTGCCTGCTTCCATAGTCTCTGTTGTTATTGTTGTTGTTGCTTTCATTTTATGTGGGTAGTTTTCAACGGTAGAAATGGAGGCTGAAACAGTTTTTGAATTGCTGTTTAAAAGTAACTATACAATAGCACTGGAGTACCTTTGCAAAAGAAAAAAAAAGCGGGGAGTGTTGTTCATCTGCATCGGGATTGACATCCCACCACCATTAGGAATTATATGTTTTCAGCAGTAGCGTGCGGAAGAAATGCAACTCAAGAGGCAAGAGGAAAAACAACAGGGGGAAATGGGAACGTGCAGGGTGATTTCAAAGAAAAACGCTTCCAAGACGCAAGGATTGACCACTGAGGACATCTGGGGCAGGCCGCGTAAACACGGAAAAGGCCTTAATTCTAGAGCCATCCCTCCAATTGCTTCCTACCCACCCTGCTTGAAAACAACACATCTGCACAGACACATTTGCACACACTGGCACGAGTGCTCCCAGTGTCTCCTTGGCAACACATCTGTCCACCCCCCTCAAAAATAATTCTCCAGCTTTATCACTTTTTTAATATCAACTGGGTAAGGCAGGAGCAAGGGAGTGTAAATTTCAAGTGACGTTTTTGCCTTTCTGCCTGGAAGGCTTCGGAGCCCAGCCAGGATTATCGACTCTGGATGCTGCTTGGGCGGCTGCCAGCCCGGGGGAAGTCTCGGGCACTGCAGCGGCTCAGACGGGGAGAGGAAAGCCGTGCGCACGTGGGAGGGCCGAACCGTGTTCCGATGCTCCGCTAGCTGCAGGCCAGAGGTTTGGAGGGGAGGAAGGAGTTGGGAGAGGCCAGCATGTGGGGGGAGTGGGAGATCCAGCTGGCTGCTCTGGGGTGACGGGTTGCTCTGTGCAAGGGAAGGAACCCAGCACTAGAAATGGCGCATCTCCAGCTCCCTTCTACTGAATCAGACCCTTCGTCCATCAAGGACAGTATTGCCTACTCCGACTGGCAGCAGCTCTCCACAGTCTCAGGGAGAAGAGTTGTTTTTATACCCTGTTTTTCCTCTTCTGCAGCTTACAGTTGCTTCCCCCGCCACACACAACAAGCACCTTGTGAAGTTGGCGGGGCTGAGAGAGGTCACCCAAGGTCACCCAGCAGGCTTCATAGAATCATAGAGCTGGAAGAGACCTCAAGGGCCATCGGATGTGAGGGCGATCTGGCTGCGACATCTGTCACCCTGTTGATCGCCAGGGTTGATTCGGCTGATCTGGCTGGCTAGGCGGGTGTTCCCAACCTCCCTCACCGCTCCATGTGCGTCCCTCCCGAAGCTGCACGCTCGATGGAAGAGAACAACCATCCCAGGTAGAAGAGTATACCGTTCTTCGGTCAAGGGTATACGATAGCTGCGCTCCCCTGCTAGAACCTCCAAACAAGCTCAAGGTCCAAGGGCCATCAAGTCCAACCCCCTGAAATGCAGGAACACACAATCAAAGCACTCCTGACAGATGGCCACCCAGCCTCTCTTTTAAAACCTCCAAAGAAGGAGACTCCACCACTCTCCAAGGTAATGCACTACACTGTCTAACAGTCCTTACTGTCAGGGAGTTTTTCCTGATGTTTAGGTGGAATCTCTTTTCCTGCACCTTGAACCCACTACTCCTGGTCCTAGTCTCTGGAGCAGCAGAAAACAAGTTTGCTCCCTCACCAACATGACATCCCTTCAAATATCTAAACATGGTTATCCTGTCACCTCTTGACCTTCTCTTCACCAAACTAAACATCCCCCGCTCCCTAAGTCTCTCTTCGTAGGGCATGGATTCCAGACCTTTGACCATTTTGGTTGCCCTCCTCCGGACACGTTCCAGATTCTCCAAGGGGTGGATCACCTACTTTGTAAGCAGAAAGACTCAAGTTCGGTCTTCGGTGCTTCTAGCGACAAGATCTCATGTGGCAGGCTTGGGTGAAGTCGCTTCTCAGCCTGAGACCCTGAAAAGTCACGGCCACGAAGCCAGATGGATTAATGTTCCAGCTCCGTGTGAGGCAGCTTCACATGTGCACAGAGGGCTTCTCCACAATGGGACCCCTGAATTCCTACAGCCAGCATGACCTTTTTCTATGACCCTTATTGCCACTGGCCAAGTTGGATTCCCCAGCTCCCCTTCTGACACTGATTGTGGAAGACACAATGTCGTTCCACCTGCATCTCACCTGTTCTTGCAGGTGTGCAGGGCAGTCTGGCTCACAAACCGGCAGCGTGATTTGCCAACAAGACGGTGCTTCTTGATGCTGAATGGCATTCCAACGCTTTGAACCACGCAGGTCTGACAAGGCTGCTAATCTTTCCCCTCGCGCTGGGTCCTGTCCCCTTTCCAATTCAGCCACCTCATGAATATTCAGCACGAGCCCTTTGGCGTCGTCTTCCCGCCCTTCACCTTGGGTGAAAATGATTGCATCCGAAAGGGGGAAGGAAAGCGATTGCGGCGCCTGTCACCTCTCTGTGCCCTTTGTCAATGGCTCCCAGTTAAATAAATGCTCTTGGCACGGTAGGTGTGTTCCATCAATAGCCGCCGAGGCAGAGGAATTTGCTAACTTACAGCATCTGGAACAGGCATCGGGCTCACAAGGGCCATACTGCAACCTGTACGATTGGGTTCAGAATTGGTGTAAATGCAGCACTCGAGGCTGGAAGATGACCTATTTTACCATCCTAGTGGGATCCAGCTCAAGAACAAGTCCTGGAAAAATCACCCTGCGGTATTCTTTAAGTACCTTTCACTGCACTTTCACACTGAACCGTGGACTTCACCAAAGCATATTTGTGGGCAGTGGGGATTTGAAGCCTACTCTGCCTCCCCCACTACCAAATCTGCCTTCGCTTGGAATTGTTTCACTGTCACTGTACAGCACATCCCAGCCTTTACTAGGCAGACTGTGTTTTATGGGGTGATTTGCTACTGTCTTTCCCAGTCATCTACATTTTACTCCCAGCAAGCTGGGTATACCTTTTACTGACCTTGGAAGGATAGAAAGCTGAATCAACCTTGAGCTGGCTACCTGAAACCAACTTCAATTGGGATCGAACTCTCCCCCCCCCCCTCCCCGCACATATACATAAAGGAGAGAGTCTGCAACTCAGTGGTACAGCAACTGTTTGGCATGCAGAAAGTCCCAGGTTCAAGCACCGGCATCTCCAGTTAAAAGGACTAAACAGTATTTCTTTTATTCATTTATACTCCACCTTTCTCCCCAGTGGAGGCCCATAGTGGCTAACATAATCTCTCTGCCCCTCCATGTCATTGTCACATCCACCCTGCGAGGTAGATGTGACTGGCCCTGTGTCACTCAGTCTCTCTCTCTCTCTCTCTCTCTCACACACACACACACACACACACACACACACACACACACACACACACACACACACACACACACACACACACACACACACAGAGTGAAACGACACCTGTTGGATCGTTCACACCTATGGTCCTGCAAGCAGACATGATAAAACTTTAGTTCCGGCCCATCAAGCACAGTTTCTTTAATTTGGGACACAGTCCACGGGCAGGTTTCTCAGCACAAACCACACTGAAATCTATGCCAGGGTTCTCGTCATTACCTTCTCAATGGAAGGCATGCAGAAGAGGGGATGCTTAGATTATAACATGCCTGCTTTCGTGCTTTGAAAGTTTTTAATGATTTAAAACTATTTAAAACCCGTCTTAGCACCTACCTGTGCTCAGTTATCCGACAAAGAGATATTTATCTCTCGAAAGCTCATGCCCTCGAGACCCAGCTAGTTTCAAAGGAGCTACAGCACTCGAACCTGGCTCTTTTCCTGGAGACCGGCACAGTTACCCTTTGAAAGGATCTGCTATCAGCAATATCAAAGTACTCTCGCTTTGAAGCTCAAGTCACAGAAGCTGTTAGTCCACCCAAGTGTTTTCTAGCCTGATTGAAAGGGGGGGAGGGGAGCAGCAGCTATTGTAAAGCTTGCCTCACCGGTCATTCGCCTTGGGGCTTGACATATCAGAGGCGACCAGGACTCCTGCTATTTCCAAATTGGAAATAATTAATTGTGGCTTTCTCCTCTTAATCTGGCATTATAGGTGAAGTTGTGGTTAAGAGAAGGTGGAGTCTAATCTGGAGAACCGGGTTTGATTCCCCACTCCTCCACCTGAGTGGCGGGGGCTTATCTGGTGAACCAGATGTGTTTCTGCACTCCTACATTCCTGCTGAGTGACCTTGGGCTAGTCACAGTTCTATAACTATAAGGATTAGGACTAGCGTACTAGATAACAACTGATGATGAACCCACCGCCAGTCCTACTGCTACTATCATCGACACGCATACAACAACACTCCTGTGTGGAGCTACACCATTTACTTAGTGAAAAAGTAATAAGGGTGCCTTCATAATCTAGAACAGTATAAATATACAAAACCTTTCACCACACAAAAAGTACACAAAACATGTATGAATCAAACAATCCCCTTAATAACAGTCTTGGCTGCAATGATAGGGAATTAAGAGTAATGTTGTACTTCTTCTTTGGAACACGAAGTATTCGGCTGAAGGCCATTCTATGATGCCGTTCGCAATAACAAAGGCGTTTACAAACATTACTTCTTCAGTTGATGTAAATAATCCTCTGCGAATGGATAATTCAGTACCACGTTAACGCAGCTTGCTTAACCATTCTCAAGGCATAGATTTCAGGACACGATCAGGTGCAGCAGGTTTTGTATGTTTATACTGTTCTAGGTTATTAAGGCACCCTTATTAATTTTTCACTTCACTAAGTAAATGGCGTAGGAGTGTTGTTGTATGTGTGTCGATGATAGTAGCAGTAGGACTAGTCACAGTTCTCCAAGAACACTCAGGCCCAGCCACCTCACAAGATGTCTGTTGCAAGAGCCTGTTACTCCAGTCCATAATTAAGACTCAAGGAAAGTTCAACAGCCTTATTGAACTGTGTCAGGACCCTTGTTGCAAAATTGCCAGAGCTCAGGTCTTTGCAGCGGGTAGATACCTTCACACATTGCCCCTTTGATTGCTCCCCCCTCCCACCTGTTCCCAGGGTTAATCACATGAGAAAAGAACAGTGTTAAAAAACAGCATTGTTATGTATTGTCGAAGGCTTTTCTCTGTGATACACCTCTGAAAGAGGCCAGCCACAGATGCAGGCGAAACATTAGGAACAAGATCCACTAGACCACAGCCACATAGCCCGGAAAACTCACCACAACCAGTACTGTTATGTGTTCTGCCCAAGGACTGCAATAAGGCTCAATCTCCCCTGCAGTTGAGGGAGGAGTGAGGTCTGCGTATTTCACGAGTTATAAGCAGCAACAAAAAACAGGATGGTCCTCAGGCCACAGATAACAACAGCTGCAGGTGTGAGCTCACCCCTGCCCATTGAGGCCAAGCCAGGCAGGGGCCAGGCCCGACATCTGTCGTGGGGAGAGGAAGGGAAAGGAGTTTATAAGACACCTTGAGTCTCCTTACAGGAGCGAAAGGTGGGATATAAATCCAATCTCCTCCTCTTCTTCCTGAGGTTATACCGTTAGAAACGGTGTAGAGGAGGAAGGCCAACTCTTTCGGATGACTGGACAGAAGGAAGCCTCAGCTCGCAGCCTCTGTCCACTTTCCCACCTGGTAGAGAAAGCAAATCATTTTCCTCTCCTCTCATGAGCACTGACAGGTCAATGACGGTACTCTGGAACTAGCCAGGAATGAACTCCAGACTAGTATTAAAGAGAAGAAGCAGGCGGGAAAAAAAATCAATTTTTATCAAGTGATGATACATTAGGGGTATATTTCACTCGCACCCCCCTGCAACATCAATTCCGATCCCACCTGTGAGAACAGAGAGCCGTCAATACCATGCCGCTAGCAGTAGCCGCCACAAGAAATGAGAAAGAGAGCCGAATTAGTAGAAAGTAAACCTGTTTGTCAATAATATTCTGGGGTGTCTGTGCTTCGGAGCATCCCGGTCTCAAGACAGTGGATGGGAAGGGTTGATAAGTTAAGTGGAAGGAAGGTAGCGCTTGCAAAGGTGTCCAAGGCTGTTCTACCTGAGACTGCAGTTCCAGGGGACAAAAGCAGTAAGAAAAATAAAATGACCAACATGTCAGCAACAGCGAAAATATCTTCAAATACATAAAGCTGTTCTCTTGTAGAAAATGCAGCCTGGGAGAAACAACAAGGTATCTGTTCTCGAATGCCTCGCAAAATGAAAATGGTTTCACCCACTGCTAGAAGGTATGGGGCAGTGGTTCTCAACCTGTGGGTTGGGACCCCCTTGGGGGTCGAACGACCCTTTCACAGGAGTTGCCTAAGACTCTCTGCATCAGTGTTCTCCATCTGTAAAATGGATAAATGTTTGGGTTGGGGGTCACCACAACATGAGGAACTGTATTAAAGGGTCACGGCATTAGGAAGGCTGAGAACCACTGGTATGGGGTGATGCAGAAAGGCAAGCCAGAGAAGAAAGAGGGAAGAGAATGCTAGAGCCTGGGGGGCAATGGGCAGATAAGCCCCTCCTTTCTCGCCCTCCTCATCCCTGCCGCCGTCCCAGCATAGCCAACAAGGCTACGTAGACCAGGATTTCTGCCGAAGGCTTGAGATCCAGCACAGGTTCATAGGCATTGAGGTAATACAGCGCGGTGTAGGAATTTGATTCTCCACACCACCACATAAGCAGCAAAATAATCTCATGAACCAGATTTTTTTCCTGGCTCCTCTTCAATAAAGTCTGCTGGGTGACCTTGGAGCAGTCACAGTTCTCTCAGAACTCTCTCAGTCCCATCTACCTCACAAGATGCCTGTTGAGGGGAGGGGAAGGGAAGGTGATCATAAGCTGCTTTGAGACTCCTGAAAGGTAGAGAAAAGCGGGGTATCAAAACCAACTCTTCTTCTTTTTCTAATATGACAATTCCTCACCGTTTGGGATGCCAAGGATCACTGCCAGATCTTTGAACGTGCCCTGGAAACAAATCGGAAGCCACGTGAACTGAAACAGCCCTGGAGTTATGCCTGGGTGGCTGCGTGGGTGGGGTGGATGGTGGTGGCTGCTGATGTCCTTGACGAGAACAAACAGATTGGGGCTTTGTCATGACAAGATGTGGATTTGCAAAGAGGTCTGATCCAAGATGCAAGCCAACAGCTTGGGTGTGCGTTTGGGCCTGCCACCGTACCTGGACGGCCTCGACCACAGTGGAAGCCCAGAATGCATTTTCACCAGCCTCGATCGGCTTGCCAGCCACTTTTGGAAGAAAAACCAAGTCAGAGCCCTTCAAGCTTGAGTTACGTCCAGACTGGACGGCTGTAACATGCTTTATGCTGAACTACCTTTAAAAAACATCCGGACACTGCCACAGATACAGCCCTGGGGCAGCCAGAATGTTTGCTGAATGGAGCCAGCTGAATGGATCATATCACACTGACATCTGCATTGGCCACCAGTTCGTTTCCTGGTCCAATTTTATCGAGTTCGCTTATAAGCTGAGAAAGTTGTTCAGCCAGGCAAAATCCCAAAGCCACAATGGGATATCCGTACAATAACCTTCATTAATACTAAATTGACACAAAACACTGGATTTTTCCAAATGAGCGGATTTTCTCAGTGGTCAAAACTTGTGTCTTGGAAAAGTTTCCTGTGAAATCAGTCCACACACCTTCTTCCCCCCTGTCGTTTCTGCCCTTGTCTCATCAGTTGCATTTATTTCAGCTACTGCTGAAAATGTATTTTTCCCAGTGGTGGTGGGATGTCATCTGTGATGCAGAAGACCCCCCCCACACACACACACACCCTTTTGTCTTTTGTGCAGGTGCTCTAGAGCAGTGGTTCTCAACCTTCCTAATGCCGCGACCCTTTAATACAGTTCCTTATGTTGTGGTGACCCCCGACCCGAACATTTATCCATTTTACAGATGGAGAACACTGATGCAGAAAGTCTTAGGCGACCCCTGTGAAAGGGTCGTTCGACCCCCAAAGGGGCCCCGACCCCCAGGTTGAGAACCACTGCTCTAGAGTTTCCGCACAGTTACACTGAAGTGGCGATTCAAAAAATGTCCCAGATTCCATTTCTACTGTTGAGAACTACCCTAACAGAGCAATCGCCATTGGAGGAAGGAGAAACATGTAAACCCCCCCCCCACACACATATACCAAAAACATTTTTCAGCCAAATTAGAGCAGCTGTAATGCACAATTGTTACTGCAGCAGCCCCTTGTCAATTTCACTTGCTCCTAACTGCAGTCGCAGTTTATCCTTGCTTTAAGTTACACTGCTAGATATGAAATTGACAAAGCTGATCTCATCACTCCTGCTTCTTTGTATCTGTGCCTAAAGGTTAACATCGCAAGCTCTATGTGAAATTCACAAAGCTGATTCAATTGTCCCTGCTGCTTTGTATCTGCATCTAAAGATTAACATTATAAGTTCTATGTGAAATTGGCAAAACTGATCCAATCGCCCCTGCTGCTTTGTGTCTGTTTCTAAAGATTAACATCACAAGCTCTATGTGAAATTGACAAAGCTGATCCAATTGCCCCTGCTGCTTTGTGTCTGTGCCTAAAAGTTAACATTGAAAGCTCTATGTGAAATTGACAAATTGCCCCCGCTTCTTATCTCTGCCTCACAGTTACATTGCTAATTTCATATGACAAAGAGAAAATGGAAGATGAACATGGCTGAAGGAAGGTTTGGGTGACTACCTGGGGGCATGGATAAGGGCCAGGAGGAAAAGCGAAAGGAAAACATTTCCAGAACTAAATGGAGGAAAACAATGTGCAGAATTTTTTTAAAAAGCATTTGGCAGCAAGATTCATAGTAAACAATTCATGTGGAAAAGGCAATTGTGCAAGTTTTCGAACTTCAGCAGGCTAAATCTCATGAAATTTAAAAGGATGGAAGAGTTGAGAGCACTGTCTGAGGGATGCAAGCAGCAACCGGAAGCATAAGAAGAGCCCTGCTGGATCAGACCATCTAGTCCAGTGGTGGCGAACCTTTGGCACTCCAGATGTTATGGACTACAATTCCCATCAGCCCCTGCCAGCATGGCCAATTGGGAATTGTAGTCCATAACATCTGGAGTGCCAAAGGTTCGCCACCACGGATAGTCCATCTAGTCCAGCATACTGTCTCACACAGTGGCCAACTATTTTTCTTGGAGCTCCAATAAACAGGACATAGAAAATGAGGCCTTTCTCTGGCATTTCCTCCTGGTA
The DNA here is from genome assembly GCF_021028975.2 of Sphaerodactylus townsendi. Classification (NCBI taxonomy): domain Eukaryota; kingdom Metazoa; phylum Chordata; class Lepidosauria; order Squamata; family Sphaerodactylidae; genus Sphaerodactylus; species Sphaerodactylus townsendi. The sequence goes on along the minus strand of NC_059425.1, from coordinate 20,423,794 downwards.
CTGGGATTCAGAATTACACTGCCTTTGAATGTGGAAATTCTCTTTAGTCACCATGGCACGTAGCCGCTGATGGACCTTTCCTTTATAAATCCACAATAATTCCCCTTTAAAGTCACCTATGCTTGTGACCATCACACCATCTTATGGCTTTAAAAGCACAGACAGCTTTATGAGTGTAAAGATTCATTTCGGGTTGTTCATCCTGAATCCACTGCCCATCTACTTCACTGGATGTGCTTGAGTTCTAGCATTTTGGGAGAGGGAGGGAAAAATTCTCTTTGCCCACTCTGCCTACCCCGTGCATATGTTTATAAACCTCTGTCATGTTTCCCCTTAGTCATCTCTGTTCTACACTAAAAAGTTCCAGACTCTTCCCTCTTTCCACATAGGAAAGATGCCCCAACCTTTAATCACCGTGGCTGCCTCCTTCTGTACTTTTTCCAGCTCTGCAGTGGCCTTTTTCAGATAATTGGCTGAACTTTAATGCTGGCACTGGGTCACCTTGGAGCTGGGGATTTGGGGGATGGACTTGAGGTGGATTCTTTATTTTCTGGAAACAACGAAGGATGGATGATGTGGGCAGAATACAGTTTCCTAGAGAATGGGCTGCAAGAGTGTAATGGAAATGATAAAACTGTGATTGTTGCAAGACCACAGTTGAGAAATTTAGCTGAAAATACATGTACGGAGGTGCTGATTTTGCTAAAGGGTAAGATTGTGAGCCTGCGTGGACAGCCAGGATTGGCCAGAAACGGCCAGAGGGACAGCTGAGAGATGTCTTAAAATGAGCTGTGCTGCGACACAGACCCCAGAGAGCTGGTACCAAGGTGCTACTCTCTCCATGGCTGCAGACATTGGTAATAAAGCTAGTTTGCTATTAGCCAACCTTGTGTGGAGTTTTTCATTGGTAAGAATTTCCATAACAAGAGGACACGATCAATATGGCTCAACTAATTGCTCTAATCTTGACCTGGATGGCCCAGGCTAGCCTGACCTCCTCATATCTAAGAAGCAAAGCAGGGTCAGCCCTGGTTAGCATTTGGATGGGAAACCTCTCAGGAATACCAGGGGCGTGACACAGAGGCAGCTAATGACAAACCACCTCTGAATGTCTCTTGCCTTGAAAAACCAACAGGGGTCAACATATATCCGTTGTGACTGAATGGCAATAGATATATGGTTGTCCCTTCCACATAGCGACTTTCCCGATTGCGGTTTCCGTATATCACAGGTCAGCATGTGAAAGCACTCTAAATGGGAATTCTAATGACGTAACTGTCTAATAGAATAAATGAACTGCTACACAAACAGTAATGGTTGCGTCTCAGGTTTTACGTGTTGTGGGGGGTCCCACGCCCCTAATACCGCAATGCAGAAGGGACAACTGTATGTATGTGTGTATGTGTGTGTACGCATGTGTGTGTTCGTGCCCTAATATCCCAGATGAGCCCAATCTCATCAGAGCTTGGAAGTGAAGAAGTGTTGGCCATGGTCAGTACTTGGAAGGGAGACTAAAAGGGAAAGTTGGGGCTGTTAAGCAGAGGAAACCACGTGACTTAGTGGTTAAGAGCAGGTGGATTCTAACCTAGGGAAGTGGGCTTGATCCCCCACTCCTCCACCTGAGTGGCAGAGGCTTATCTGGTGAATCAGATGTGTTTCCGCCCTCCTACACATTCCTGCTGGGTGACCTCGGGCCAGTCACAGTTCTCTCAGAACTCTCTCAACCCCACCTACCCCACAAAGTGTCTGTTGTGAGGAGAGGAAGGGAAAGGAGCTTGTAAGCCACCTTGAGTCTCCTTACAGGAGAGAAAGGTGGGATATAAATCCAAACTCTTCTTCTTGCCTTGAAAATGTGAAGAGATAGAACTTTATGGGCTCACCATGAGTTGGCTGTTAACTTGATGGCAGGATTTACCTTTACTAATTACCTGATTAACCTGCAATCAAGGTAACTGACCGCACGCCACAGCCTGACGAATCTGCTGACTACCTTTGTACCTTGTAAAATTTTGTCACATCCAGCTTGATGCTGGGTTCTGGTGGGCTTGAAAAGTTTTATGTCCCTTTGGTTGACCCTAATAAAACATGTGCCCTGACTTAGGTGGCCCAGAGTAGCCTGATCTTGTCAGATCTCAGAAGCGATGTGAGATCAGTCCTGGCTGGTACCTGGATGGGAGACCACCAAGGACATCCACAATCAGTATGCAGAAGAAGGCGAAGGCAAACTATCTCAGTTAGTGCCTTGCCTTCAAAAACTGGATCACTATAAATCAGCAGCAATTTAATGGCATTTCACACCCACATAATAAAAGGTTTTGAACAGATTTTGTTTTTGTGTACAAGCTGCTTTTCCAGTTCAAGGAATTCCCAAAAGTTCTTCATGTAGAGTACAGTATAAATTACAATCGTAAAAAAAAATTAAAAAATCATGTATCTCCGGAAGGTCTGTAAAGACAAGGCCAGACGCAACTCATATGGCGGGCAGTTTGAAAGAGCTACTAGAAAGGTTTAGTCCAGCGGTCTGCAACCTGCGGCTCTCCAGATATTCATGAATTACAATTCCCATCAGCCCCTGTCAGCATGGCCAATTGGCAGGCGCTGAAGATTCCCATCAGTCACAACTCTGCTATCATGTATCCCTAATGACCTCTGAGACTGGATAGGCATAAGTGGGGAGAAGAGCTCCTTCAGGTACCTGTGACCCAAGTTATGTGGGTTTTTACCTTTAAACCCCTAAATAGACTGGGACTTGTTACCTAGAATCACAGAATCATAGAACTGGAAGAGACCCCAAGGGCCATCAAATCCAACCCCCTGCAATGCAGGAACACATAATCAAAGCACTCCAGATGGACGGCCATCCAGCCTCTCTTTAAAAACCTCCAACGAAGGAGATTCTACCACACTCCGAGGTAGTGCATTCCACTGTCGAACAGCCCTTGCTGTCAGGAAGTTTTTCCAGATGTTTGGGTAGAATCTCTTTTCCTTCACCTTGAGGACTCCCTACTCCCATGTGAACTTACTGACACATTGACCTCAGAAAGCCATTTAAAACGTCCCCGCTTTGGAGGGAATTTTGGATGGCTACGCAGGAGAAGTTCTTAGAAAAGCCAAGATGTTGGCGCTCCCACCTAGGGGAAGTCTCTGTCTCTGATCATTCCAGCACCAGCCAGAGACAGAGTTTCGGGAAAGTCTTTGACGGACAAATCTCTCTCCATCTTCCTTGGCTGTTTTTGACTTTGTTGTTGGCTTCTGCCCCTCCTTGTGAGCCATTCAAGTTTTTATAATACGATTCTTTGGTTTTGCTAGGATTTTAACTGGCTGGGGGCTGCGGCCTTTAATCGACTGCCAGTTAGCCATTTGGGGGTTTTGCAAAACCAAAAGACAGGATACGAATCTTTTAATAAATAAAATTAAAGTTTCTTTTAAGGGATAACAGTGGTTAGGTCTCTCGCTTAACAGATACCTCTAATCTTTTCTTTTCAGCCGGAAGGCAATTAGGTAAAACAAACCCCCGTGGTGGTGGGGGGAAGAGGAGTATCTACATAATTGTAAAATCAGCAGCAATTAAACAACACCAGTAATAAGCATGCAATTAAGGTGGGAAAAGGGAAGGATTTTTAACAGGCTTTCAAAAAACAAACAAACAACTCCACAAGCCCACTCGTGAATCCTCCCTATTCCTTTCATCGCCCTCTGCTCCCTGCTCTCCATTAGACAGGACAGGCAGAAATTCAACTTGTCTTTCATGTTCTAATGAAAAGGGCCTCATCAGAGGCAGCAGCTAGCGGCAGTTCCCGAAGGAGGCATTCATTTTTATTTATCTGGTCTTCTCGCAGCTGCGATTCTCTCTCATTTATTTGTCTCTCTTCCCGGTTAAAGACGACGGTGAATAATCAGTTTTCAATCCTTTCCTTGTTGACCCTCCTTCCCCCAGCCCCTCTACGAGCGCACTGGGTGTCTGAGGTGCGTATCTGGAACTCATTTACAAAGAAAAACCAGAGACAACGTATTAACCGCCGGGGCTCCTATCAACTAAGATCTCTCTGTTCCAGAGGAAAGCGGCCAGACGCCGCAGTGGAATGAGGAAGCAGCTTCAGGTACCCCAGGCAACAGACAAGGGGGGGGGGGTGTTGCTCTCCACAAACTGTTTATAGAGGCTTGGTTTGCAGTGAAGTTTATAGAATGATGCATGGGGTGGAGAAAAGGGTACAGAGGGAATTCTTCTCTCTCCTTTCTCACAATGCTACAATTCAGGGGCACCCAACGAGGTTAACAGGCAATAGATTCACTACAGACAAAAGGAAGAATACGTTAATGATTAAGAAGAAGAGTTTTGGATTTATACCCCACCTTTCTCTCCTGTAAGGAGACTCAAGGTGGCTTACAAGCTCCTTGCCCTTCCTCTCCCCACAACAGACACCTTGTGAGGTAGGTGGGGCTGAGGGAGTTCTGAGAGAACTGTGACTAGCCCAAGGTCGGCCAGCAGGAATGTAGGAGTACAGAAATACATCTGGTTCACCAGATAAGCCTCTGCCACTCAGGTGGAGGAGTGGGGAATCAAACCCGGTTCTCCAGATTAGAATCCACCTGCTCTTTACTACTCTATGTTGGCTCTTAAATTGTAGGATATTCTACTGTTTGAAGATGCCACACACTGAGTCTAATCCTTTACCTAACAAGGTCAATATCATCTGCTCAGGCTGCTAGTGGCTCTTTACGGTCGTTTGCATCATATTTTTAAACTGGAGATACTGGGGACAGAACCGGGGGCCTCTTGCTTACCAGGCAGATGTGGTACCACCAAGCCTATCGTTCCTCCCACTTGATGTAGTAGAGGCCACTGGCACAGATGGACTTAAATAGGGGTTAGACAGATTCAGGGAGCGGACCATAAATGGCTACTAGCCATGGTGCCTAAAAGGGAGCCTCCATATGAAGAAGCCGTAAACCTTTGAACACTGGTGACATGAGGCAATATTAAGAGATGCCATCACCCTCTGCACAACGTATGCTTGGTCCTCTGAAGAAAGCAGTCGGCCACTGTGAGGAACAAGATATTGAACTAGAACAGTGGTTCTCAACCTTCCTAATGCCGCGATCCTTTAATACAGTTCCTCATGTTGGGGTGAACCCCAACCCTAACATTTATCCATTTTACAGATGGAGAACACTGATGCAGAGAGTCTTAGGTGACCCCGTCATTCGACCCCCAAAGGGGTCGCGACCCACAGGTTGAGAACCACTGAACTAGAAGGACCACTGGTCAGATCCAGCAGGGCACTTATGTTTTTATCTGGGTCTTAATTTCCAATTGTAGGCTAGAGTGGGGGGCTTGCACGGGTGAATGAGTCACCTTGAAAGTAAAACCCTGAGAGCCAGCATAGTGCAATGGTTAAGAATGGAGGACTTTAATTTGGTGAACCGGGTTTGTTTCCCTGCTCCTCCACATGAAGCCTGTTGGGTGGCCTCTCAGAACTCTCTCAGCTCCACCTACCTCAGAAGGGGCTTGTTATCAGGGGGGGAAGGGAAAGTGATTGTAAGCTGCATTGAGAGTCCATAAAGGTAGAGAAAAGCAGGATATAATAATCAACTCCTATTCTTCTAGATTCGAATGTCAGGAAAAAGGTCAGTTTGGAGGATGTCTCAAGCACTAGCAAGTTTGTGCGTATACACGGATGGTTTTTTTCTTAGTATGGAGGACCACTCAGTTATGCAACACCTCACCCCTCTCCTTGGTGCCTGCAGGTCAAAGTGATCCGGCCCAGACAAATTGACCACACCAACGAGGAGGGGACAATATGTCCCAGTCTTTTTGCCGACTGCACCAACTAATGCTTTGTTCCGATCAGAACGCACAGACGCATAACAAATTGAGCATCATTGTCTCAAGATATTTGTCTCCAGCATGGAATGTAAAACAACGTCGTGCCTGCATAAGAGCAGTCAGGAGTACCCTGCCGCTTTGAAGGTACATGCGTAAAATATGAAAGCGACAACCGAGCGCAGAATGGTACAGGGAACGCTCCGAGCCCCCGCCCCTAATTTTCCAAGAAAGCTCATAAATAACAGCCCGGCTTCTGCATCAAGCCAAGGAGAAACTGCCCATTGTCACGTGAAAAGAAGCCGCCCGACGGCCTACGGTTCTTTTCTTTCCTGGGCCAGCAACTAGGAAGAACCTCAAATGCCTCCGCCTGCCCGGAGGTCCCTTGGCTGACGCAAGAAGAGCTCGGCTCAGGAGTGTCAGCTCGCCCTGCTTCCTGTAATGCTCTCTGGCAGGAACTGAGGAGCCCGGCTACTTTCTGCCAGAAAGCCTTTATCGGCTCTTTTCCCCTCGTCCCGCTGGCAGCTGACAGGGCGTCTGCAAGTGGAGGAGAGACAATAGCCGAGCGGTGGGACGCAACAGAACAGCCAGTCAGCTGGCCAAGGGAGGGAAAAAGCAGCCCTGTCAAAGGGAAGGAGTGACGGGTGCCCTGATCGATGCCAGGGGGTTGTGGGAGGAATCCTGTGACATTTTCGTGCCTTTCGAGCCTGAGGCAAATTTAGTTTCCTCACAGATTTTTCTTTCTTAAATTGAGGAGGCAAAGCCAAGCTTGTCTCAAATTAATTTTCCTCCTGGGCACAGCAGTAGCTGAAGAGAAGGAAAAGATTCAGGAAAAGAACCCCAGGGCTTAAACCTTCTCAACCAAATCATGACACCTGGGCTGGAACGAGGGATGGAAATTCTATACGAGGTCGGCCCAGTCCTGCCATTCACACCAGTGATGATGGGAACAAAGTTTCTGCCTGGGGCCCAGAAGTATCTCATTCAGTGAGAACCATCGCTCTGAGCTAGCAAATAAGTGCACTGTTAGCTCTGTGAAATTTTAGGTAGTTCTTGCTTTGTTTCTCCGCTCCTCCACATGAAGCCTGCTGGGTGACCTTGGGCCAGTTACAGTTCTCTCAGAACTCTTTTAGCCTCACCTACTTCACAAAGTGTCTGTCGTGGGTAGGCGGAAGGGAAGGACTTTGTAAGCTCCTTTGAGGCTCCTTACTGAAGAGAGGGGGTATAAATCCAAGCTATTCTTTTATACTTATTTATTTACTGTATTTATATCCCGCCTTTCTCCGCAATGGGAACACCAAAGCAACTTGAATTTTTCTCCTCTCCTCAGTTTTAACCTCACAACAACCCTGTGGGGTAGGTCAGCTTAAAAGCATAAGGCTGGTCCAACGTGACCCAGAATACTTCCATGGCAAAGTGGGGAGTCAGCTGTGGCCAGATCTTAGTCCGACTGTAACCACTACATCAAGATGCATAATGCACTCCACTGCGCTGTTCGTTTTTCCCCTGTAACCCAATTTGGTCATTTTGTAATCCAGTTTTGTTGTACATATTACACTGCTTTATTATCAGTATGTCCCGAACAGGACAGCTCAGGTTTGCCTGATGCTATTAGATCTGGGAAGCTAAGCTGGGTCAGCCCTGGCCAGTTCTTGTATGGGAGACCACCAAGAAGAAGAAAAAGAGTTTGGATTGAGACCCGCCATCGGTCTCTCCTATAAGGAGACTCAAAAGGGTTTATTTATTTAATTAATTTTTACCCTGCCCGTCCCTGAAAGGGGCTCAGGGCGGCGATACAACAACCCCACAACACTTAATAGAACAACAATAAATATCCTAAAACACAGTGGTGGGATCAAAAGATTTTAATAACAGGTTCCGATGGTGGTGGGATTCAAACAGAGCCGCCGCCGCACACACGCACCTCCTGTCCCTATCGGGCAGGGAGGTTGCTTTAGTAACCCCTTCTCGGCACTCAGAAAAAATTCGTAACCACTTCTAGAGAAGTGGTGAGAACTGGTTGGATCCCACCTCTGCTAAAACATTATAAAAACAACTAATACCATATAAACAGCTTAAAAACAACAATCAAGATGGCAACTTAAAACTCCATTACAAACTCCTTTTCCCCTCCGCTCCCCACAACAGGCACCTTGTGAGGTAGGAGGGCCTGAGAGAGCTTTGAGAGAACTGTGACAAGCCCAGGGTCACCCGGCAGGCTTCACGCAGAGGAGCAAGGAAACAAATCCCTTTTACCAGATAAGGGTCCATTGCTCACGTGGAGGAGTGGGGAATCAAACCTAGTTCTCCAGATTAGAGTCCACCTGCTCTTACTTCTACACCATGCTGGCCAAGGAAGTCTAAGGTTTCTACATGGAAGCAGGCAACAGCAAACCGTCGCTGGAAGTCCCTTGCTTTGAAAACCCTACAGCTTTGTCATAAACTGGCTGAGACTTGACGGCGCTTTCCTCCTCCCATTGTTAGTATACTGTCAGTGTACTTGTCTTGGATTTTATTATTCTGTTTTATTGTATTGTTGATAACGTACATTTTACTGCTCTGATTGCATCGTTTTTAACTGTGAGGCATGGAGTAGATAAATATGGCAATGGGATGACAGCCAAAAGAAGCCACCCACAGGCAGGGTTTTGTGCAGGTCTGGGAGACTCTCCAGTTACACATATAATTTTGCAGATTGAAGTGGGGCGGGGGGAGGAATCCCTCAGCAAAGCCTGATGAAGCTGAACGTGCTTATAGTTGGAATCACGTTAAGGACAGGTAAGCATCAGCTAAAGAAAAAAGGTGGGGGGGGGGAGAAGGGAAATGGGGTGGCGGCAGAACAGCTTAGCACAGTCCTGAGGTTTTACAACAGCCTAGAAGGGAACAATTATTTGATGGCAGGAAGAATTTTCCCTGCCATCCCTTGAAAGCCCAGAGTCTATAATCACAAGACCATTAAATGTTGCAGTTATCTGAAGTTTGCTAAGTAGTCTTATGCAAGAGCATAAGAAAAGCTCTACTGGATTGCACCCAGAAGGTGCATAAGGCCAGATGCCTTGAAGAAGAAGGAGGAGGAGGAGTTTGGATTTATACCCCACCTTTCTCTCCTGTAAAGGAGACTCAAGGTGGCTTACAAGCTCCTTTTCCTTCCTCTCCTCACAACAGACACCTTGTGAGGTCGGTGGGGCTGAGAGAGTTCTGAGAGAACTGTGACTAGCCCAAGGTCACCCAGCAGGAATGTAGGAGTGCAGAAACCATTTGGTTCACCAGATAAGCCCCCACCATTCAGGCAAAGGAGTGGGGAATCAAACCCAGTTCTGCAGATTAGAATCCACCTGCTCTTAACCACTACACCACGCTGGCCATGCACAAGGACTAGAGGGTAATAACATCCCTTCTGCTGTTTGCTCACGGGCTAGCATTCAGTGGTACAATGCTGCTGAACCTGGATGTTCTACTTTATCATTCTGGTGATCCTTTTCTGTCTCAACGCTACTCCTCCTATAATCCTAACAACATCCCTGTAAAGTGGGCCAGCATTATTACTCCCCTATTGCCCTAGACTTAAAGTTGCCTAGTAAGTTTGCAAAAGATGACAGATTCGAACCAGGGAGGCCAAGGTTTATGGTTCAACCACACTGCTAGAAAAAGTGCAATAAAAAGGATCAACAGTGTCTCCTGAAAAGAAAAAAATAAAGCAGTTGAGGCTTCTCAGTTTAGAAAAAAAGACAGTGGGCCTTTCCCCACTTACCTTCTGCTGCGCGCTACTCAGGCCAAGTAGTGCAGGGTCCCACGGCACTCCCCACTACAGGGGCGGCGACAATGCAGCCGCCCCGACGCTGACGCTGACGCGCCCCCTCAGCGCGCGTCATTCCTTCGCGGGGTCGTGGGGAAGCCCGGGCGCGCGCCAGAAATGACGCGCGCAGTGAGTAGCGCACAGCAACAGTGGTAGAGGGAAAAGTGGGGAAAGGCCCAGTGAAAGACCTGGGTTACCTAATGGGGAATGGGTATTGAGAGAGCAGAGGAGAAGAATGTCTTCACACAGCACAGAATTAACCACCAGGACTCACTTGCTTCCTTATGCCACATTTTCCCCTCGTTCTGTTTTTATTGGGAAGGAGCAAAGAATTAACATGGGTGCAAAACACTCCCACCCCCACCATGAAATCTTGGTCTACTCAATCCCTAGCCCCACATCAAACCTCTGAAGTTTCACTGGTCAATGTCGAGGGAATGAGGCTTCCATAACCCAGTTTGCCAGCCTCTGCCTGAAAGAGGGTCCTTTGGGGGGGAGGGCGGAGATGGCAAGCTAGATTGCAAGAGATACAGCAAGCAGTAAGGATCAGGCGTTCTGCCAGGGGCCACAATCCAGAGGGCAGCGCAGCCGAGGCCCAAGGATTAAGTAGCCATGCAACGGGCGAGCTGACCGGCCTCCCGCTGGGTAATGCCATATAAAGCTGTCGGAGCATCAGGACATTTGCGGGCCGCATCGTTAAAATGGACATCTTTCCCTGGCAAATTTCATTAACGTGCAGATGTCGCCCATGTAACTTTTATGATTTGTGTGATTATGATTTTGAGTTGGCTTTCAGTTCTGCTACGTTGCATTTGATACCAAGCAATGCAATCCATTACAGTGTCAGCTCAAGGGATGCACTTAATTATATATCCTGGGTTTCTCTTTCCCTTCTTTTTTTTTTAATTAACGGCGGGGCGGTTTCTCATTTGCTGACTCCTATTCGCTGGTCAAGCACTGATCTCCCTCCTTTTTTGTGCAGAGACACCCCCGTGACAGGTAAAAGGCCCACTGCCCCCAAATGCCCCCAATTTCATTTTGCAAGAAAATCAGAGGAAGCATGAGAAAATTCTTGGTTTGCATGCCCCCACCTCTTGCAAAAGAAAGTAGCCCGTAGAAAGAACCCTCTCAGAGACTGTCCATAGACCCAGAATAAACGAGAAACACCAAGCAAGAGTTCTTTTGACTCCTTCTGCCCTGGAAATCCTGAGCTGCAGGCCCTTGGCAAACCAGCCTCAAGACCGTCTTGGTTCTTCTCCCCCCACAGGATGCAAGAACGTACCACGGGTTTCCTGGGATACAAGGCACAACCCGGAGAAGCAGATGCCCTGATAGTGTGGCCCCGTGCCAGCCAATGACAGCTCCTCCCAGCGAAGATGAGCATATGGCAAGCGGGCGGTCCTCCCCTGGCACGGCACCATCTGGTGCTGTAACAGAACAAACCCCGCTGACACCATCCAATATGAGCTCGGCGGAGGTAGCCAGCTGGCTTCTCCAGCCCCTGGAAGAAAGCAGGTCACGGGGCCAGGTCTTGCAAGAATTAACCTCCTCAAGGCACAGAAAGATCAGGGCTTGGCAAGCGTGACACCACACCGAACTGGTCTGGGGGCAATATGTTGCTTGGTGTGTGCCAAGCAGTGCGTGACCTGTGTGGAACAGAGCACTGAGCTTGGATCTGGAAGGCCTGGATTCAGATCCTGCCTCCACTGGGTGCCCCCTGAAGAAGCCGCTTTCATCCCTCTGTGTCTGTCTCAGTGACCTAAGCAAGTTGGTGCAGCACAGCTGAAATGTGATCCAGGAGGACCCCCCCCCCCTCACTCGTTTAGTTCAAAGTAGGTGGTCTTAGGAGAGGCAGCCCTGACCTGGATAGCCCAGGCTGGCCTAATCTCTGCAAATCTGGGAAGCCGAATAAGGTCAGCCCCAGTTTAGAACTTGGATTGGAGACCAGCCAGGAAGGAAACAAAGTGGTGGCAATTAGCGAGCTATCAACAAGCGATAACAAAAAACCACCCACGCAATAGGCCACTGCATCAACATACATTAAGGAATCAGAGGAAATGTGTGGCACAACAAACAGCAAAAGCAAGGCGAGGATAGCAAACAAACCACAAAATGGAATGAGCTGCGAGGCACAAAAAGCTGCAGAACAGGTGAGTCCAGTAAGTCCAAGTGAGCAACACTGCAAGGCGAGTGTGCAGAAATTAGAAATTCTCCACTGTGAGGGTACGGGCAGTGGTGGGATCCAAAAATTTTAGTAACAGGTTCCCATGATGGTGGGATTCAAACTGTGGCGTAGCGCCAATGGGGCTGGGCGGGGCATGACGGGGGCATGGCTGGGCATTCCGGGGGCGGGGCATTCCTGGGCGGTGCTGTGGCAAGGACGCAGCCGCTGCGCCGGTCCTTGGGTGGGAAACAAATGCACGCAGGCGCAGGCTGCCACGCACGCCGGTGAACCTCCTGCTAGACTGCTTCAAGTTCTGCACGCTACTGCTGAGAGGAGGGGCATAACTAAGGCAAAAATCACGTGGCAAAATCACCAATTAGTAACCCCCTCTTGGCACACACAAATAATTAGTAACCTACTCTTGGGAACCTGTGAGAACCTGCTGGATCCCACCTCTGGGTACGGGATGATTCGGCTTTTCTTCCTGTTTTGCAGTTCCAAGACTGCTTCAGCAGCAGCAGCAGCAGCAGCACGAGAAGCTTAAGCCTGCTCCATCGGGGGCTGGTTCGCCGCTACAAAATTAATTTGCCACTACAGCTTTTTTGTGCATTGCAGTTCACTCTGTTTGGTGGTCTGTGCGCTGCTATCCCATTGCTTTCGCTTTCTGTTGAGCTGCTTTAAGACTCCCTGAAATCAGAGAAAAACTGGTGGGCAGCACCCACATGAGGGAACTCTCCCCCTAAGGAGTCAGAAAGATGTATTTGGAGGATGCATTTATTTATATCCTGCCCCCCCCCCCCCCCCCCCGCAGGACTCAAAGTCACTGAGAACATCATACTCCCCTCCTCCATTTTCTCCCACCAACAACCTTGTGAGGTAGCCCAGGCCAGGCTGAGAGTTTGTTACGGGCCCATATGTCATGATATATATAAAAAAAGAAAGGTTCACAAAAGGTTCATCTTCTAATCAGCAGAAGTTTGCCAACAGCAAGGCCGGAGACCGTAAGTCTAGAGCAGTGATGGCAAACCTTTTCGAGACCGAGTGCCCAAATTGCAACCCAAAACCCACTTATTTATCACAAAGTGCCAACACAGCAATTTAACCTGAATAACCCCCTCAAGCAGGGGCCAGCCTGCTGTAGCCTCCAGCAAGTCCCACATGCGCCATTCTAGCATCTCTGCCGCCTTGCCCCCCCCCCCTTCCTGGGCAGCAGTCCTCCCTGCTCGCTGAGGTGCACGGACATCAAGTCCAGTGGCCCAGGCCAGCCTAGATGGGGGGGGGCGCGATTCCCCCCCACATGACGAACTCTGAGCATGCGTGCCCACAGAGAGGGCTCTGAGTGCCACCTTTGGCACCCGTGCCATAGGTTCGCCACCACTGATCTAGAGCAAAGTAGCAACAGTTGACCTTTAACATGATTGGTGAGGTCAACTGTGACTCTAGACCAATGAGAGGCTGTTGCCGGGGCGGGGGAAAAGTATCCTTGTTGGATGTATAAAAAGCAAAGCATTGTATATGCTAAGTTCAGAGTCTGAGTTGAGTGTTTAGTTCAGTGTGTGTTCAACTTTGTTCTTGCTGAAAAGTTCTGTATAGCTTTATAGTCTTGTATAGCATAGTCTTGTGTAACCTTGCAACTGCTAAAGTAAAACCTTCCTATGGAAAGAACATCTTGTGTGGAGAGTATTCTTTTCCAGAGTGGTAGGAGGCTGCAGTGGGCGCAAGAAGACTATACACCTTCTCATCTTACCAGACTAGCTCCGCTTTACATTCTGCTGATACCATAGTCACCAAGTGAGCTTCCATGGTAAAAGGGGGGGGGGGGGGTTTCGATCCACTATACTATGCTGTGGTTGTTCAGGAAGCCACCAGCTGTTAAGAAGCAACTTTCCCTTCATTTTACTGAACTCTTGATTGGAGATCTGCACTGCCATTGCTATGCAGACTTTTACAGTGAGACGTTCTCATATGCATTGTTCTAGGTTTAATGCATGGCGATGTAATGACCCAATGCTTGCACAGTAATGGGTCAGTAATGACCCAATGCTTGCACAGGGGCCAACCTTTAGTGCTGTTAAGATGCCCCCTTGGGATCTCTCCTGGCGGGGTATACAGTCGGTTGAAATATTAAAATTAAAAAATGACAACCCGCTCAGAGCCTCTAGGGCAGGGGTCTGCAACCTGCGGCTCTCCAGACGTTCATAGACTACAAATCCCATCAGTCCCTGCCAGCATGGTCAATTGGCCATTCTGGTAGGGGCTGATGGGAATTGTAGTCCATGAACATCTGGAAATCCGCAGGTTGCAGACCCCTGCTCTAGGGTTCCAGTGGGCTAAAAATTCCAATAAATGAATAAGCAGACGAATACATCAGGAAGGAAACAACACAATGGAAACAACGCAACAACACATCAAGTAGGAAACAACACAACAAGCAGTTGCCTCAAATGAAAAAGCATGCCATCTCCCTATAGAAAATGCAAATCCAAAACAGCAGAAGCATGGGAAGGTGGGAGCTGCTTCCTACCTTGACACCACGGATCCGGAACTCTGCCAAGGCCCGGCTCATCTTGGAAGCTGCCGTGGTGTGGTCTTTGCCGTGAGCGATAACTTTCACCAGCAGCGAGTCATAGTGCGGGGAGATGACGGCTCCTTGGAAGGCTGAGGCGCTGTCCAGGCGGATCCCCATGCCCTCACCACTCCGAAACACCTGGAAGGGAAGAGAAGAAGGCCCGGAAATGAGAGGTATTCCCAGAATGCAACGAACAGTTCAGCGGGTGGACTTTGTGCGTGGAGACCAGGATTCCAGGGGAGAGGCTGTGACTCAGTGGGGGACATGTGTTTTGGTCCCTGGGATCTCCAGTTGAGGGATATCAGGAAGGTGGTGGCTGGAAAGATCTCACCAACTTCCTAGGCATCTGATTCCCTGCTGAACAATTCTTACTGCAAATGTTTTTGCCTAATATCCAGATGGTTCCTTTCCATCCATAATTAAAACCCATTATTGCGAGTCCTATCCTCTGCTGCTAACAGGAACAGCTCCCCCCCTTCCTGTAAGGGACAGTTCTTCAGATACTTCAAAGGATCCATCATGTCCCCAGTGGCGTATCTGCCCGGGGCTGGGGGGGTACCCCTTGTCCCTGGGTGCCACTAATTGGCAGTCTCTTCTGTTCTCCCTAGAGAGGAGGGCAGAAGCTGGGCTGCCAGGAGCCCGGGGGAAGGGGCTGCGACTCAGGGGTGGAGCCCCGCCCCCAGGTGCAGTGCAGGGGGGCGTCTAGAGGCAATTTGTCTCTGGGCGCCATTTCCCCCTGATACGCCTCTGCATGTCCCCCCTCAATCTCCTCCTCTCCAGACTAAGCATTCTCATGTTCCCCAGCCTTTTCTCGTAAGGCTTGGCCCCAATTATCCTCGTTGCTCCCCTCTGCACCGCTCCATTCTGTCCACATCCATGTGAGGCCCCCAGAACTGCACACAATACTCCTAGTGTGGTCTGACCAATGTGATGTACAGCGAGACGATGACTCTGCAATTGGGAAATGATACTTCTGTTGATACACACCAAGATCGCAAGGCCTTTTGGGTTTTTTTCACTCAAGAAGAAAGCAAAATAAGTGTAGCTTGAAGGGTTACATGCAGCTATTAGAGCAGAAATCAGAAGTCATGTTTATTTCCTTCTCTGTCTCTATTAGCCGGCACTCTCTCGGCCACCTCCGCTTTATGCTTAGCCCTGGGCAGCTGGACTGCTGTGGTCAGTTTCAATTTGTATTTCTAGCCTGTTTCATTTCTGCTCTCTCTAATGCCGCCCCCTCCTGGGAGTACAAGCAGCCAAGTTGTTTCAGGAAGGGGCCCTGGAGGAGAACAGCGGCCAGACACAGCTCAGTTGGAGACTTACACACGCACACGTCAAGGGGAGGAGATCTCTTCCCTTCACAACAGTCCTGCTGCACTTTGATAAACTGAAGTGACGGGGCACCTTTGGAGGCACGCACCGCAACCCGGCTACTTGCCAGACTGTGTAAAATCACTGGACTTCTAACTATCAGGCCATTGCAGCAGCTTCTTACAGAGAGGGCTCCTTCCTCACAAACCAGGACACTGGCTTTATGCTGGCCCATGCGCATAAATTCTGGATGATTGAAGAGTCCCAGTTTTTTGCTTTGTTTTTAAAACAAGTCAGTCCTCAAGGAAAACACCACTTTTAAAACGAAGGCTCCTGTATTGTCAAAGGCTTTTACGGCCGGATTCAACTGGTTGTGGTGGGTTTTCTGGGCTGTGTGGCCGTGGTCTGGTGGATCTTGTTCCCAATGTTTTGCCTGCATTTGTGGCTGGCATCTTCAGAGGTGTATCATAGAGGGAAGTCTGTTGCACACTGTGTCCAGTGAGAAGGGAATGTTTTAGCAGGGTATAAATTGTCATGTCCCCAGGTGGAGAACCAGTCAGTAAGTGTTTGGATGAAACTTGCTATGCAAACGTGTGGTTGATAGTATAGTATTGCAGGTGGGGTTTTTCAGTCCAGGGAGTGATTCACATTTGCATTCCCTGCAGCAGCAGCAGCAGTATTGGTGAATGCAAATCCTGTGTTTGGGAGGAGCAAAGGCCAAGGAGCATGCTAAGTTCACCAGAAGCAAAAGGCCAAGGGCATGCTAAGTTCATGGACAATGGACTCCACCCAAACACAGGATTTGCATTCACCAATACTGCTGCTGCTGCAGGGAATGCAAATGTGAATCACTCCCTGGACTGAAAAACCCTACCTGCTATACAATACTATCAACCACACCTTTGAATAGCAAGTTCCACCCAAACACTTACTGATTGGTTCTGACATGACACTTACTGACATGACAATTTATACCCCACTAAAACATTCCCTTCTCACTGGACATAGTGTGTAACAGACCTCCCTCTGTGATACATCTCTGAAGATGCCAGCCACAGATGCAGGCGAAACGTTAGGAACAAGATCCACCAGACCACGGCCACACAGCCTGGAAAACCCACCACAACCAGAAGGCTCCTGTGTTCACAGGGGCTCATGACAAAGATAACTCCAAAGATCTGCAAGTGGGGGAGAGGGGGAACCGGACAAGCAGTGACAGATGCCAAAGAGGGACAGTGGGGTTCCTGTGTCTCTAATAAAAGTGCAGTTGAGAGAACTAACAGACTCCTCTCATCCCTATATGGCAAGTTATGCCCCATTTCTTCTCTTATACCACTGTGAAAGATACAGGATTGCTGCTGTCCTCCTTTGCATGTGGTCACCCTGGAAACAGAAAAGCAGACAAATGCCTGTCCTGAATAGACCCATGCTAGCCTGATCTCATCAGATCTCAGAAGCTAAGCAGGGTCAGACCTAGTTAGTATTTCGATGGGCAACTTCCAAGGAATACTAGGGTCATGACGCAGAGGCAGGCGATGGGAAACCACCTCTGAATGTCTGGCTACTGTGGGTTTTCCGGGCTGTGGTCTGGTAGTTTTTGCTACCAGACCACAGCCACACAGCCCGGAAGACCCACACCAACCAGTTGATTCTGTTTGTGAAAGCCTCCGACAATTCACCACTGAACGTCTCTTGCCTTGAAAACTCTACTGAGTCGCCGTAAGTCAGCTTACAAAAAAAAAGGGTTACATATTGAAAAAGAGTCTCTCATGTTGCATGCTGGTGGTAAAAAAGGGTTTAAAGACTAAGAAAGACTCCAGGATACATCCTCAGTGAATATAATCCTAGAAAGGATCAGGGTTCAAATTCTCACTTGGGCACAATGTCCAACCTATCTCAAAGTACTACTGTGAGGAACTCACTGCTCTGCGTTCCTTAGAGGAATTGTAGGATATGGTTACTGGAGTAAACAACAGTTATAAATAATGATTTTTGTGTGTGGCAGTGATGATAACCAATCCCTCTAAAGCCCAGATATCCTTGATTTCTTTCAAACCTCCTGTTCTTAAATTGAGGACTTGAACAAAAACACACACGCATAAAGGTTGAATAAGACCCATATCTAACAGACATCTCCCTTCGATTCTTCTCTGAAGCCTCTAGAAAACAAGCAACAAATAATTATGTCGAGAGTCAGAGTCCTCCAAGAGGTAGTTAACCTTTTGTTCTAATATTACTTGAGAAAACGTGGGCCATTCATTTAAACCTGGCTTGACTCATTTTCACCTAAATTGGGACGCCTAAGGATGTTGCTAAAGGATATGTATCAAGGAGTCCACTGACAGAAGTGGACAGGGACAGAGCTAGCTATTCAAAGTCCATATATCCTCAGGATCTTCATCTATAGAGCTTTCTGGGCATGTAGGAACGGCTTGTGATTGCAGGACAAAATACCCGCATGTTCTCCTATGGGACAGATGGTTGGTTCAGGATGGGGTTGGGGAGTGCCTAAGTAAAGGTTAGTCCTTCATGGCTTGTGCCTATCCAAGGAGATGAACAAGGAGAAGTCAGCTTCCTTCTTGCGTCCCGAAAACATGTAATCTCCACTTCTAAGTCTGCCGCCCACCTTGGGGTCAGTGCTGGTCTTCTTGCTTCAAGAAGATATTAGATAGTATTTTGGCTTTTCAAGTCTCTGTCCCCTTGGATGTGACATTCTAGCAAGGTGCGATATGATGATCCTTTTGTTCTCACTTTGGCTAGAGCCATTTGCATCTGCAGCCACTGAAGCAATCTGATTGAGGTCTTGATGGCTCATCCCCAAGGCCCTCTGCCAGCCAGTCATGACTCTGTGGTCAAGTTCCACCTCAGAGGCTGAGCACAGTTCCAATGGCTGAGTTATTGAGATGAATTCAAGGGCAGAGGGCATCTCTCCAAAGTCAGGGCAGCTTGCCTCTCTTAACTGATCTCCACATTGAGAAACCTCTAATAAGCTTTTAGGTGACTCCAGAGGGTTTTCAAGGCACTAGATGCTCCGAGGTGGCTTGCCATGTCCTGCCTCCGCATCACAACCCTTAGAGATTGCTCATCTAAACACCAGCCAGGGCTGACATTTCTTAACTTGTGAAATCTGAGGAGATCAGGCTGGCCTGGGGCTACCCAAGACAGGCATCAGTCTGCTTTTCTGTTTCCAGGGTGACCACATGCAAAGGAGGAGAGCAGTGATCCTCCATCTGTCACAGTTCTTCTGGCAGTGGTGTGGATTCATCCAGTAAGACAGACAAAGTCTTCCAGTAGGGGGAAAACCTATGTGTTGGCCAGAATGCAGACCCAGGTAGAAGAAGCAGGCAGCTCAGGTGTACCAGTGAAGGACCAACACAGCTCAGGTGTACCAGTGAAACCGTCTAGGGCAGAGGTCTGCAACCTGTGGCTCTCCAGATGTTCATGGACTACAATTCCCCATGCTGGCAGGGGCTGATGGGAATTGTAGTCCATGAACATCTGGAGAGCCACAGGTTGCAGACCCCTGGTCTAGGGAAAGGGGAAACAGACCAGAATCCCACAGTCACACCCCAACCACTGACAATCAGACCATTTGGTCCTCTGCATCACCAGCCAGGCCTGCTTATCAGAGATGCTGATGGACCCACCAAGAGGTTAATGAACACGGCAAGTGTGCAAAGGTGTACATGCAGTAAGGGCCCTTCAAGGAAACATTCTTTATCCTGGGAAGGCCTGATCCTGCGTACAAGAACTCAGTCTGGGGAGGGGGCAGTGACAAACTAGGCAAAATACTGAAGATATATGAGTGAATCTTCTGGGTGTTTTTAGTTGATAAAAAGAATCCTTTGGAGGCAGGTGGCAATTTACCATGGGATTTGACATGGCAAGAGGGATTTTTTTTTTTTAGTCCTCTTCCATGGTCACATTTTCCTAATTTCAAACAATACCCTTCAAAGTACAATTTGCTCCACTGGGGTGGGGGACTACTATCTCCAAGAGGTGCCAGAAAAACCCCTCCTGGTCCAAAACCTGAAAAACCCATTCATAGCCCAGAAACCACACAGCACCCCATTTACAGATTTCGCAACCTCTCGTCTAATTTAGAAGAAGAAGAGTTTGGATTTATATCCCCCCTTTCTCTCCTGCAGGAGACTCAAAGGGGCTTACAATCTCCTTGCCCTTCCCCCCTCACAACAAACACCCTGTGAGGTGGGTGGGGCTGAGAGAGCTCCGAATAGCTATGACTAGCCCAAGGTCACCCAGCTGGCGTGTGTGGGAGTGTACAGGCTAATCTGAATTCCCCAGATAAACCTCCACAGCTCAGGCGGCAGAGGTGGGAATCAAACCCGGTTCCTCCAGATTAGATACACGAGCTCTTAACCTCCTACGCCACCGCTGCTCCATTTAGCTCTGGCTCTGACCTCTGGGCCCGTCACAGTTCTCTCAGGACTTGCTCAACCCATGGGGAGGCAGGACGTGGCCAACCACTTCTTGCTTTGACGACCCTACAGCAGAGGCGAATATAGGGAAAATGTAGCTTGGTGCAAAATCTGAGTTCTCTGCCCCTCCCCTGTATGGGTGGCCGCCCTCCCCCACCACAACCAAAGTTTTTTTGCACCAGGTCTTGAAGTCAGTGTATTGATCTGGGTGGAAGGAGGAGGGGCATGGGGGCGATTTTCTGCACCCCCCATGTGATTAAATGGTCGCAGCCTGGGGACATTTGACCCATATGCCCCCCTGTGCGGTAGGCCTCTGCCCTATAGGGTGGCCATAAGTCATCAGTGACTTGAAAGCATTTTCCACCACAGACTTTTATTGAGGCAATGTCAGTCATGGAGCTGTCCAAGGTACTGAACCAAATATCAAGCTCAAAGTTTTCCTGGCTCTCTGCAGCACTGACTGATGGCAGCTAGCATTAGATGTGGCAAGGAAGTCCTCCAAGATCTCTGAGTCATCTACAGGCTAAGCTAAGCCAGTCTAAACCTCACTGCTGTACATTAGATTGGCTCACCTATGAAGCAGATAGAACATCGTAAGTGTTAATCAGAGTAAATCATGTGCCTAATTGGCTTTACATATGAAACACGTATAATAGCCCGTTCGCGCTACTGGCTGATGAAGTGGAATCAGCTCCAAACACTCTTTCCCTTCCAAAGTCCTTGACAGGCTCGGGGAGCTGAATTTCGAGCCACCTCCACCTTCTGATTGAGATTCAGCCCAAGACACGCATAAGAAGCAACACAAGAATTATGGCTCTCTGGGGGCCATGCAAGGGAAAGAAACACGTTTGTGGATCTCGCTGCTTAGCTTGTTTAAACTGAAGGAAGAATTTGTTATCAGAAGCAACTGAGAGGCTTGTGAATGGCATCACTGGCAGCCAGAATACATCACGCCCTCAACCTCCACATTCCCCTCTTACTAATGAAGCTAATAAATCAGTCACCCAAACTGGGGCAAGACCCGAGGTTTTGCTTACAAATGTCTCTAATGGGGCTCTGTGGCAGATTAGGATTAAAAATGCCTCTCTTCTCCAATGACAGAAGATGGGGACTTTTTCAGCGCTCTAATGACAGAGTTTTTGGCAGATGGTGGGGGAAGAAGAGTTGATTTTTATATCTTGTTTTTCTCAAGCGCAAGGAGTCTCAAACGGCCTCACAATCACAATCCTTTCCCTTCCCCGCCTTGTGAGGCAGGTGGGACTGAGGGAGTTCTGAGTGAACTGTGACTAGCCCAAGGTCACCCAGCAGGTTTCACATGGAGGAGTGGGGAAACAAAACCAGTTCACCAGATAAGAGTCCACCGTTCATGTGGAGGAGTGGGGGACCAAACCCGATTCGCGATTAGAGACTGCTGCTCTTAGCCACTATACCATAGGTGTCAAACTCGCGGCCCTCCAGATGTCATGGACTACAGTTCCCATCACCCCCTGCCAGCATCATGCTGGCAGGGGATTATGGGAACTGTAGTCCATAACATCTGGAGGGCTGCGAGTTTGACACCTGTGCACTACGCCATTCTGGCTGGGAGTGGGGAAATGCTTCAAACAAGGCTACTGCAGGGAAGTTTATACTTAAGCAGCTGGCTACAAGCGACCCTTCTCTTGGATGGGTTCCATGTATGGTGAAATCTAGGCATTCAAAACTAATCTGGTTTCTGCTGCACGTATATAGGTAAGTGCTGTCAAATTGCAACCAACCTACAGCTACACTAGCAAGGGGCTTTCAAGGCAAGGGAGAAGCAGAGGTGCCTTGCCACAGTCAGTTCAATGCACTGGTTAAGAGCAGGTGGATTCTAATATGGAGAACGGGATTTGATTCCCAACTCCTCCACCTGAGTGGCAGAGGCTTATCTAGTGAACCAGGTGTATTTCCACATTCCTGCTGGGTGACCTTGGGCTAGTCACAGTTCTCTCTGAATTCTTTCAGCCCGACTTGGGTCACAAGGTATCTGTAGGGGGGGAGAGGAAGAGAAAGGAGTTTGTAAGCCACCTTGAGTCTCCTTACAGGAGAGAAAGGTGGGGTATAAATCCAACTTCTTCTTTCTCAGTAGGGTCTCCCTTGGTGGTCTCCCTTCCCAATACCAACCCTGCTTAGCTTCCAAGATCAGGCTATCCCAGGCCACCTTCCCTTTTCTGTACATAGTAGCAGGCAAAGCTGTTCTCTAGCCCAGAAGAAATGTGACACCAGAAATACTGGGAGCCTGCACAAAGTAGTATTTGGCCCATGGATGTGGTCTGAAGACACATGATATGGAAATCTGTTGAAACTAATTAGGGCTGGGGCTGGCTAATTCCTGGATGGGAGACTTCTTGAGCTCCCTTGGGTTGGGTGATGGAAGAAAAGTAGGAGGTAAATTAAAATAGGTGAAGTAGTAGGTTAGAGTTCCTATCATATGTGAATAGGCAAAGTTTACATGAACAGATCTTCTTCCTATTCTACCCACATGGCTGAAAATCCTCTACGAAGGGTCCTGAACAAAATGCCATGTGGTGTACAGAGTTACAGGAAAAAGTGAAATCAAGTAGAAATCCCCCCCCCCCTTTCCCATTCCTGCGCTGCATTGGGTGGGGGCTGATTTTGCCCATCACAATTCTGCCTCCCAAGATTTCAAGCTGGCCATCTTGTGTCTGGAAATCCAATTCCTGCTCACAGTGGTCACCACTTTCTAGGGCAATAGTACAGGTTTTTTCCCCCTGGCTCTGGTACAGGAGATGCCATGAATATGCTGCCACAGGAGGTAGTGATGGCCACTAACCTGGATAACTTTAAAAGGGGCTTGGACAGATTTATAGAGGAGAAGTCGATCTATGGCTACCAATCTTGATCCTCCTTGATCTGAGATTGCAAATGCCTTAGCAGACCAGGTGCTCAGGAGCAGCAGCAGCAGCAGAAGGCCATTGCTTTCACCTCCTGCATGTGAGCTCCCAAAGGCACCTGGAGGGCCACTGCGAGTAGCAGAGTGCTGGACTAGGTGGACTCTGGTCTGATCCAGCAGACTCTTTGTTTTTATGACTGAAGCTGGGACTTCAGCTTGTCCATAAGGTATACTCAAAGGTTCACACTCTGTTGTTTCTGTATTGGTTTAGTACTCTGCTAGAAGGACTCTTCTTGGCAGGTCACTCTACATGGGGGTATCCTGAGTGTTGACAGGAATTACCAGCTACTTTCCAAGGAACTCTTAATCAAAGGACGTTTCCCAGCGAGGAAAGGCACCTTTACCCCCTTGCTTCTATCACAAATGGACTCCTTTAAGATTTACTTTTTAAATGATAAAATAGAACAGGTGTTTCACCTCTGACCTCTTCCTCTACCTCAACCCTCTGCTCCCTGGAACTTGGGTCCAACCCAAATGCTAAGACGACAGACCCATTGAGAAATCTTGTAGGAAATGAGCAAATATATGCTTTATTCTACCCAGGATTTAATCTGAGTGTTCGTGGTGCAAAATTTAGGGCCAGGGTGGGCGGGATGCAGTATTTCTGCTCCTTGGTGGTCAAGAATACTTAAATCATAGCTGTGGGCTTGGAAGTTGGGAGGGGAGGCAGGTCTTCCGATTGTTTGACGTGCTGGTGGGAAAGGGGGCAGATGTTGTCTCCTATGGAAATTAAAAGAGCAAATGTCTCCTGCATGCTGATTAGTTCGACTCCCCGCAATCTGCGCGCAGCACCGCAGCTGGGTCGATGAATGGCGCCTGCCGGCCTGTCAAGTCACAGTCCCGTTTTTCATCTTTGGGGCGACAATAAAAAGCCAAGTCAATTTTCCCCCGGCACTCTCAGCTCGGCGTTAAAATATGGAGCAGCAGATTAGAAAAAGCTGGGGTGGAGAGAAAAGGCAATTGGCAGCAAATTGCTCACCATTCCAGCGCGGACAAGAGCCAAATCCAGCCTGACCCAGGATTGGGCGGTTGCAGGATAACAAGGAAGAAAACAGAGAGACATCTGGCAGGCGGTGGAAGGCACTCACCCCAAAACTCAGGTGAGCAATTAAACAACAAAGGACCACGATAACAAATATCCTGGCAGGTTCCCATCAGACTGAATGAGCCGCATTGCACAAATATGTGATCGGGAGAGAGCCTGGAACCTGTGGCTCTCAGCCAGAAAAGCTATTATTCATTTATTAACTTCATTTAAAAGCCACCTTTGTCCCCAAAGGGAACCCAAAGCAGTTCACGTCATTCCCCTCACAACCGGTTTATCCTCACACCAAACTTTACATTGAAAGAGTGTGTCACCCAGCAGGATTCCATACCAGTGTGGAGATTCGAACCAGGGTCTCCCAGATCCGAGTCTGACACATTAACCACTACAACCACATGGCTAAGTGTTTAGTTCCATTGCTGCCAAGTCTGGAAGTGACATGGTTTGTGCCCATGCAGACAAAACAGCAGTGGAAAATATTGGAAACTGACCATGGATTGGAAAAGAAGGAGTAATTCTGGAGTATCTATGTTGAAAGGATCTTGGATATCAGGACTGCGAAAGCCACCAGCAGTCAGAATCAGTCAGTCTTTGGCTAAACCAGGGGTCTGCAACCTGCAGCTCTCCAGATGTTCATGGACTACAAATCCCATCAGCCCCTGCCAGCATGGCCAATTGGCCATGCCGGCAGGGGTTGATGGGAATTGTAATCCATGAACATCTGGAGAGCCGCAGGTTGCAGACCCCCGGGCTAAACAGACTCACTGTCTGCCCTGCAGAAGAAGGCAGAACTCAATGCTATTGGGGAGGTGACTGAGCCCAGGGGTGGCACCTATTAACTCACTTATTTCATTTTTACCTTGCCTTTCTCCCCAATGAAGACCCAAAATGGCTGACACTGTTGTCCTCTCCTCCATTTTATCCTCAAAGCAACCCTATGAGGAGGTTAAACCGAGAAGGTGTTGACTGGCCCAAAATCACCCAGCGAGTTTCCATGACAAAGTAGGAATTCGAACCTGGGTCTCCCAAATCTCTGTCCAACACTCTAACTACTGCGCCACACCAGCTTGCCACATGTCTTGAATGTAGGTAGTCCCAGGTGACCGTTCTGGGAAACTCCCCTTTCTAGAGTCCTAGGTTAACAAGGCTGAGACAGCCTCGGCCAATCAGATTTCAGTGGCTTGACTCAAAGGCAGGCAGGTTCAGAATTTATTGGGAAGAGGCTACAAGTGAGCGGCACAGCAGGCCCCAGAATCAAATCCTCCGTTGCCTGCTTGCTTGTTTTGTTCACAGCCTACCTTTCTCACAGCGATTCAAGGCAGACTACAGAAGCATAGCAAACAATTCAATTGGCTTTACCAGTCCAAGAAGAACGTCAGGGAACTGGGCTGGCAAAGGCTCTGGTCTCAGTGTGTTGGGAGCAGCTGCTGGGCGAAGCAGATTGGATTCGGCAAGCCACACAGATCTATGAGGCAGGGGAAGGTCCTTCCCTATGTGTATATGTGGGTGCGTGCAGGGAAGCAGGAGGAGAAACAGCGCACGAAAACACAGTTAACGAGGCAGGCCGTGAGCAGGGCTGTTAATTCAGCTTCCTGGGAGGATCAGTATTTAAAACAACAACAACAACAGAAGCTTCGGACTGTTGCGATAGCGAAAAAAAAGCTTGAAATGCCGTGGGCAACATCTGTTGAACTCTCAGATGCCAGAGGGGTGGCAGAATAAATTTTCCAGCTTTTGGGAGGGGGGGGGGCGGACAGAGGCATGCTCCAACGCCCAGCTGAGCTCGGCAATCCACTTAGACTCGCAAAACCAGAATGAATTATGCAAAACAGTAAAAATTGCCCAATAAATCACGCAAGGTAATCGAAATGGTGCCGACGGTGCCGTTCAAATGATTTGCGCCGGTCCAGCCTTTCGCGGCGCAACGTTCTGTTATCACACCGATCACGTTTTTCATGCCGCCCTTTCTCACCGGAGCCCTGGGTGGTGTCCTCAGAGACCCCCGCCCCATTTCCTCCTCACCATGCCCCTGTGAGATAAATTCAATAGGAAAAAAAACTGCTCCAAGGTCAGTCTGTGAGCTTGGTGGGGATGGGAGGATATGAACCCAGGCCCCTCCCGTCAAAACCCAGCATTCTGTTTTTATTTGTCACCTTGCTACATCCCACTGGGATGTTCATCGGGGGCTTTCCATCTGCACAGTCCTGAACGCCGCCTCGGCCCTGTTGAATCAGAACAAGAGCCCACGTAGCCCAGCAGGCTGCTTCTGTTCAGGAGAGAAGCTCGAGTTTATTTCAGCATGACTCCAAACAACCTGTCGATGCAGATCTCCTCTTCCACGGGAGCTTCCAGAGCCCCCCCCCCCCCCCCTGTATCTGCCGAGCTCTCTGTCTTCCTGTCCACTCTGGTCATGCCTCTCTTCTTCCTACCTCTACCCCTACTGTGACACGGCCAGAAAGGAGGTGAGGGGGAGACCATTCTGTTAATAAAAAGACACCCGCTAGATCAGTGTTACAAATCTGTGGGATGGGGAATGGTCTGGTCTAGCCCAATCTCGTCAGATCATGGAAGCTAAGAAGGGTCAGGATGTGAGGCCACCCAAGAAGACGCCTAAGAGGAAGGCAACAGCAAACAACTTCTGCATCTCACTTGCCTTGAAAGAATTTTATTGGGGTCACCATAAGTCAGCCGCAACTTGGTGGCACTTTACAGACACCTCCCCCCCCCCCCCAAACACACGGAGGGATTACATTATCCTGACCTGGATTGTCCAAGCTAGCCCAGTCTCCCCAGATATTGCAAGCCAAGTAGCTGGTCAGTACTTGGGTGGGAGTCCAGCAAGGTATGCCAGGTTTGCTATGTAGATTAAGGCAATGGCAAACCACCTCTACTTCTCATTTGTCTTAAAAGTCTCTTGCTGAGGTTGCCAGAACTTGATTTGACAGCACTCACCTACCTCAGATGTGTAGCAAGGGGGAATAGTGCCTGGTGCACTAGTGCGTCCTCCGCCCCCACCACACCCCCACCATGCCCGGGAATGCCCCCCGGAACACCCCCACAGGGGGTGCACTCGGTGCGTTGCGCCCCCCCTTCCCCTTGGAGCTATGCCTCTGACCTACCTACCATCTGTGGCTTTTTTTTAAAAAGGGAAGAGTCAATAAAAGCCATAATGCCTTTCCACCAAACAGTGCAGAGGGGTGGCTTACAGATTTCCTCCTCCTCCATTTTATTTTCACAACAACGCTGTAAAACAGGCTAGGCTGAGAGAGAGAGAGAGAGAGAGAGAGAGAGAGAGAGAGAGAGAGAAAGGGGGGGAGGCAAGAAAAGCCTAAAATCACCCACCCAGTGAGTTCCATGACTTAATGTGGATTTAAATCTGGGTCTCTCCAGTACTAGTGTGGCATTCGAACAGTTACAAAACACTGCGTGCCTCTCTCTCTCTCTCTATAGCACCAAAGTAATAAAAAAGTTGCTACCCGAAACATCAAAGGCTACAGCCTTGATAAACCATGCTAATTAACAATTATGCAAATGTTTCCATCAACTATAAGAGGGACAAATTAGTACTCAAGAAACAGGAGTTTTGCCTCCTGACTGCGACAGACAAGTGATAATTAGCTCAGCCAAACATTCCAGAGACATCAACAGGCATTGTCTGTCCCAGGCGCAAGCTGAGGGACTAGAAACTTGCTTGCGATTCAACATTAACTGAAACTCTCAGAATGAAAAATTCTTCATCCGAGGCACCTGCAGAGGATAGTGAAGAATCCAGATGGTGGAACCGTCATGGTGGATCACACCAAGAAGCTATCTGGTTCAGTTTTCAACAGTGGTTCCTATGGAAATGGAGTGCTAAGGGATACTTCTGCCATCCCTGAAGCCTGAAGTTGGAACAGCAGCCACAGCAAGGAAAATATGGCAACTGTTCATGTGTCAACAAATAAAAACCAAGGGAGCATGGTAAAGACCACCAAACAAGACAAAGCTGTGCTATCATATTGTGACCCTCAAAGAAGAAGACCCCAAGAAGAGTTTGGATTTAAGAGTTTAAGAGTTGGATTTAAGAGTTTAAGAGTTTGGTCTGTCTCTTCAGCATGGTGTAATGGTTAAGAGCAGGTGGATTCTAATCTGGAGAACCGGGTTTGATTCCCCACTCCTCCACCTGAGTGGCACAGGCTTAGCTGGTGAACCAGATGTGTTTCTGCCCTCCTACATTCCTGCTGGATGACCTTGGGCTAGTCACAGTTCTCTTAGAACTCTCTCAGCCCCAGCTATTTCACAAGGTGTCTGTTGCGGGGAGAGGAAGGGAAAAGAGCTTGTAAGCCACCTTGAGTCTCCTTACAGGAGAGAAAGGGGTTATAAATCCAAACTCCTCCTCCTCCTCCTCCTCTTCTTCGGAGATTCAAGGTGGCTTACAAACTTCTTTTCCCTTCCTCTTTCCACAACAGACACCTTGTGAGATAGGAGGGGCTGAGAGAGTTCTGAGAGAACTGTGACTAACCCGAGGTCACCCAGTAAGAACGTAGGAGTGGGGAAACAACCCTGGTTCACCAGATAAGAGTCCACCGCTCATGTGGATGAGTGGGGAACCAAATCTAGTTCTCCAGATCAGAGTCCACTGCTCCTAACCACTACAACACGCTGGTGTAGAATGATTAGCTCCAGCTGCTCTCAGATCCCTGAGGACTGTTATAATAGGTCTTAATAAAAATTCTAGACTACTAATTTCAAATGCAGAGCAAATTCCCTGCTACTTCATCATTTATTAGAACTGAACACAGTCCAACCCAGCACTGTAGCTGCACATTATTTAAATAACAAAATTTACATAGACAACAAATAAGACAGCTCTACCAATTGAATAGTTTGCTGGCTTAACATCAATTCTGAGGACTATGCATAATCACTTAAATATCATAATGATACTATACTATGCAATGAAACAATACACCAGTACATATTGATACAGTATACTCATACCCATATATTAGTCTGTATGCTGTTTTTGCTATTTCTGTGGCTTTTGTAAGTTGCCTAAGAGGTCACAGGGTGAAACAGGAAGGGATAAAATAATCTCTTAATAACGGGTGATGATACAGGGCGAAAATTTAACCCTCCAGATCACATGTGTCAAACTCACAGCCCTCCAGATGTTATAGACTACAGTTACCATCATCCTCTGCCAGCATCCTGCTGGCAGGGGATGATGGGAACTGTAGTCCATAACATCTGGAGGGCTATGAGTTTGACACCTATGCTCTAGAATATTTCATATGTCATTCACCTATGCAGGATGTGGGAGGGAAGGCAGGGTGGTCTAGCCCAGGGGTAGGGAACCTGCGGCTCTCCAGATGTTCAGGAACTACAATTCCCATCAGCCCCTACCAGCGGCCAATTGGCCATGCTGACAGAGGCTGATGGGAATTGTAGTTCCTGAACATCTGGAGAGCCGCAGGTTCCCTACCCCTGGTCTAGCCTGATCTTGTCAGTTCTCAGAAGCTAAGCAGGGTTGGTACTTGGAAACGAGACCACCAAGGAAGGCTCCGCAGAGGAAGGCAAGGGCAACCCCACCTCTGCTTTTCACTTGCCTGGAAAGCCCATTTATGGGACTGAAAATGGAACTTCCAGAGCCTGCTTGTATCTCGTGAATAGCAGAGCACTCCAACACAGATGGGCACCTGAGGTTTTCTCCTGTGGTTTTTCACACCACACGCAGGTTGCAGAACTCAGCTAACTCTCAGCACAGAAACTAGATTCCCTTCCTACAGAATGTCAACCATGGAATACAAGCAGAGTAGAATGGTCTGGTATGGCCTGGTCTTGGAAGCTATTTAGGGCCAGGACTTGGGAAGCAAGACCACCAAGGAAGGCTCTGTAGAGCAGTGGTTCTCCCTTGCCTTGAAGGCCCATTGACTGGGGTTGCCGTAAGTCAGTTGCGACTTGACGCCTCTCACACACTGAACAGGTTGCTCTGCGAAAGACTCCTTCCACTCAGCAAAACCCTTGCCCTCTCAACCCACCCCCTGAAACAGGACGGCTCTTTATGCGGCTCTTAGAACATTGGCTGTTTTACACACCTTCCCTTTCCTCCAGCTTGCATGGGGGGATCAGCAATCTTCCACAGTGTCCCCTCTCTGCCTTGGAGAGTCCCTCCTTACACCTGCTTCCTCCCCGCTCCGCCGCCGCCTCATAATCCAAGCGAAGGCAATCCGCTCAGGCAGAAGGTTACACACTACGTTTTGTAATGCGAAAAGAAAGGAGAAGCACAGTCGACCCTGCTTGTCCACTAAATTAATCATGACTCCAGAGATGCGGAGGCCTTCCAGTGCTCGGGCTTCTTCGGTTCTACAGAGCTGGAGGAGCTTTTAGGGAACGTCGTCCATTAGGAGGTGGCTGCGTTCCCAGGTCTTAAAGGGGCACTGGGGTTCAAGGGAAGGAGCCCATCTTCCTTGAGAGCCAGAGTGGTGTAGTGGTTAAGAGCACGTGGATTCTAATCTGGAGAACCGGGTTTGATTCCCCACTCCTCCACCTGAGTGGCGGAGGCTTATCTGGTGAACCAGGTGCGCTTCCACACTCCTACATTCCTGCTGGGTGACCTTGGGCTAGTCACAGTTCTCTCAGAACTCTCTCAGCCCCACCGGCCTGACAAAGTGTCTGTTGTGAGGAGAGGAAGGGGAAGGAGTTTGTAGGCCACCTTGAGGAGAGAAAGATGGGGTATAAATCCAAACTCTTCTTCTTCTCCTTGTCTGGATTGGGGACTACATGTCGCAGCCCCATGGGTCCTTCTGCCTGTTCCACAAACAGTCCTGTTGCTAGGTTCTATGGTCGCACAATCTGTGCACCCCTTACAGGAACCTCAGGATACAGAACTGTGGGTCACTGCCATTTATTGGGTGAAAGTTCCTAATTCTGCCCACCCCTGCCCCCTTGGAACCACTATCAGGGAAAATTACAAACAACTGAAGTGTGGTCACTGAGTGGGGCCTTTCTACTTGGTCTGCTGCTCTATCTAAGCCTCTGGGCAAACCAAGCAGTAGACTCCTGCTGCCCCCATCCACTGTCATGGAAACACAATTATTCCATGGTGAAAGTGAGACTTCACATAATTCCACATTGGCTTAATAATGACTGTTATGTTATACAATCTTTTCATACCCAACTTGGTGTCATTACTGAGGCTGTGCCAACAGCACACACTTATTACCCTTTACTTGCATTTTTAGAAGGAGAGAATCAGCCTTAACCTGAGAAAAGAGAAATGAAGAGAGCACTAATTATAAGGTAGACTGGGGTGATGTGGTTTCTGGGCTGTATGGCTGTGTTCTAGCAGCATTCTCTCCTGACGTTTCGCCAGAATCTGTGGCTGGCATCTTCAGAGGATCTGATAGTAGGAAAGCAAGTGGAGTATATATACCTGTGAGTTACAACGAATCATATGAATAGAAGTAGTAAACAATCAAAGGGAACAAAGGCCAGGCTACTTCTATTCAGATGCCTATTGACCTTGCTATCTTCATTGTTACTCACATGCTATATACTTCATTGTTACTCACATGCCAGGCTACTTCTATTCAGATGCCCTCACCTATTGACCTTATTAGCTTCATTGTAACTCACAGGTATATATACCTGTTGTGGGACTGAGGAGCCAGAGCCTCAGGTCATAACTCAAGGAAGCAGCCCATCTGATAACCAGATTCCTGGGTGCGTTAAACAGGCTCACCCAGTTTTATGAATGGACTCTCTCCGTTTTCCATTTCAGCACTATCGTAAAGTCTCGCGGAAAGACGCCTGACAGCGAGATCTCATGGTCCCATTCACAAAGTTGTAATTGTACCTTTTCTTTTATGTGTTGATGTTTATGACATGCCCCCTTACCTGCCTTCTTGCCCCTTTTGATGTGTGTGCATAAAAGTTCTAGCGCTTGGCTACGAAAGCGCGATTCCCCTGCCTGAGCTGTAGCAACCACTTCCGAATAAAATACTTTGTTTTGAAGAACACCGGCTTCCTGCATCTCACTACATTGCCTGAGCTGAAATCACTTAATGTTACCCAAGCAGCAGCGGTAACACTACCACAAAAGCACAGTAAAGCTTTGCATAAATACATAAGTAGGGCTCCAAGAAATCCAATCAAAGGTTCATCAAGGCCAGAATCAAGCTTCCCTGTTGCAGCTGGCAGATTTCTTTAAGAAGCCAGCAAGCAGAGCCTGAATTGCAAGGGGCCTCCCTGCTTTTGCCCTGACCATACAGTATTCTAAGATAGATAGCCTCTGTACATGGAATCTCCATGTACTTAAAATAACCACAAACTGTGAGTAGATCTATCCTCCATGGATTTCTCTAGCCCTCTTAAATCCATCTTTGGATGGATCCTCTTTGCTCCATCTGTCTAAGGTAGGAGCCAGAGAGGTTTCTGATCTGGGGATCTTACAGATGAAGTTTATAGTGAAATGTGTAGGGATCTAAAGGGTCTAATAACTTGTTCTTCCCTTTTTTCTTTTAGCCCTCTTAAAGCCAGGGGCCACTGCCGCCACGCCCGAAAACGGAAAACTCTGTGTTTTGGTTTTCCTGGCATCTGTCCTGAACCAACTGCTCATCAGTGTATCTCGGTGACCCTGAATTCTTGTATTGAAGGGAAACATGAGATCATGAGCTCTGACTCTGGTGAATGTTTGATACCAATCTCCAAAGCAAATGGACAGGGCTACGGTTGCAGGCAACAGTCTCCTGGCCAAATGGCTCTTTGCTTGGGAGCTTGGCAAGCCAGAACGGAAGGACAATCTTATCAAACCCTGAAAATAGTGATTATACTCAAAACTTTGTAACACTAATTATACACAAACCTTGTACTAAGAAGTCACTAATATGTAAGAATCGCTTGCTCAGTCTCTAGCTATGTACTTTGCTAATGAGTAAGAGTGCCTTAACAGCCTCTGGCTACGACGGACTCTGTACTTTTGTTAATTCTGTTAATAATCTTGCAAGGTGATGTAATGTAAAAACTCCTTAATAAAAGGAGTCCGATTCACAATAGAGATAGCTGTGTGTGTGTTGCCTGCTTTTGCTTCACCTTCGCCAGCTACATCGTATTCTGGAAGAAAGAGCAAATGTTTTCTCTTTCCACTTTCCCCACCCCATGCCTATGTCTGTCAGTGGAGTAGAGTGGTTAAGAGCAGGGGGACTCTAATCTAGAGGACCAGGTTTGATTCCCCATTCCTCTACGTGAGTGGCGGACCCGTATCTGGGGGACTGGATTTGTTTCCTCACTCCTCACACAAAGCCTGCTGGGTGGCCTTGGGCCAGTCACAGGTTCTCTCTGAACTCTCTCAGCCTCACCTACCTGACAAGGTGTCTGTGGTGGGGAGAGGAAGGGATGGTGATTGTAAGCCACTTTGAATCTTCTGAAAGGTAGAGAAAAGTGAGATATAAATCCAAACTCTTCTTCTCCTGTCATGGCCTTTGTAGCTACCTTTTTTTTTTAAACAAAAAACGAACGCCTTCAGCCTCCCCTTGAAGGGAATGTGCTCCAGTCTCCTGAGCCTCCCCCCTTCCCTTCTGCAACATTCTCAGCTCTGGAGCATCCTTTTAAAATTGGTCCACAGCCTTTTGCTCCTACTGAGCTCCGTGCAGACGGGGTTAGCAGGAGAGCTCCTGTGGCTGTCTTTGCAGAAAGTTCGCTTTGTCAGGGAGCCTTTACAAGGCAGCCGATAATTCCTGCACGGTGAACAAACGATGCCTGCCTGCCAGGCGGGGATAAATGTCAGAGTCCATCGTATATCTCGGTGCTATACGCAAAGGACGTGAGGAGAGCCCCGACTGGCTCACAAACAGAGACGACACCAGGCTGTGTGATCGATTGCCAACAAGCGGGGAAGAGACAGCCAACTTCCACTGCTCCTTTCCTTCCTGCCAGGGCCAGGTAATTGCGCTCCCTCCAGGTCTAAAGGAAAAGGAGCAGTGCCCGACGACACTGGAGACAAAGTCCGCTGAGCCTAACCTCCTCTCTTCCAGATTTATTATTTTTTGAGAAATTTCTTTATTTCAATCCCACTTTCCCAAATCGATATCTGAGCGGTGGCTTACAACGGGCACATCACAGTCATGTCATAAAATAATAAAACATCTCCATCTGATAAAATGGCAGAGAGATAAATATAAATGTTCATGGAAGATTGAAACAGCAGCCAAACAAAATGCGGATGGCGATTTTAAAGCTTTAAAGGGGGTCTGCGTACTCACAGCATATTACAACCCCCACCCCACCCCAAAACCCAAAACCCCATCAGGAGAGCCTTCCTTAAACAACAATAGAACAGAACAGAGACACAGATATTGAGAGGAGTTTCTGAAAACATTGATTGAATAAAGATGTCTTTGCCTGGTGCCTGAAAGGCTGTAAGTTCCCAGCACTAGGTGAGCCGTCTCCAATAGTGCTAGAATGAGGCGATACCTAATGAAATTGATGGGCAACAGGCACAGGACAGACAAAAAGGAACTACTACTTCTTCATGCAATGAGTAATTGAATTGTGGATCCTCTGAAACCCAGTGGCAGCAGACACTATCACCTTGACTTCTGTGCCTTGTTCGTTGGTCCTCCAGGGAACTGGTTTGCTGCTGTGTGAAATGGGATGCTGGACTATACAAACCACTGGTCTGATCCTGCAGGGCTCTCCTTAGGTTCTTATGAGTATCTGTGTGGAGGGAGTTCCATATTTCAGGTGCCACCACCGAGAAGGCAGCATCTGATGTTCACTCATCTAGTTTCTGAATTTGGAAGTCACAGAGCAGGGCCTCTGGCGATGATCTCATTCAACGGGTAGGTTTGCACAGGAAAAATGATTCCTTCATTGACCCAAGATTGAGTAGGGTGTGCCTCCTGGAGGCTCAAAACAGGTGAGAAAGGCTACAGTGCTCCCTTCCCATTTCTCTGTCTACCCTGGCACCTGTGTTGAGTTGTATTGCATCTGAACAAGACGTTCAATGTAGCTATCATGTCTACTTGTGACTAATGGATTTATCCTCCATAAGAGCCAAGATATTGCCTGGTTGTCTCAGACCTGAGCTAAGTCTGGACTAAGGATATATCTTGACAACATTATTGGCTGGATTCCTCCACATCCCCAGTTCAGATGAAGAGCACAAGTTTTGCATGCAGGTTGAGAAAGTCCTTCCTGCCCTTCAGACTGAGGATGCCAAGAGCGGACAGCACCAAGCTAAATGGACCAGTGGTCTGAGCCCGGGGTGTATCTCCAACCCTACAGTTCCTATGTTGGAACAGCAGAAGAGCAGCTGAGATGTCCATTGCCTCCACATCTCATGACGCTCCTACATTGTTCCTAAGGGCCCAAAGACGAAATCAGAGAAAAGCAGTGGCTTGGGCCCCTCCCACACAGCAAAAGGACAGCAGGCTGCAGTCAGGATAAAGCAGCCCGCCGTTCAGGCAGCATGTCTGCGTGCTTCCGTGCAGGCAGTGGTCGGAGCCCATGGAAGCAATGTGGGTTGCTGTTGCCCCTCTCCATGGAGGCACTTAAAAAAAACTACCTCCCACCGATGCGTGGCTGCAGAGGCATGCGCGACTGGACACCACCACCCCACAGCCATGCTAACGGACATTAGGACCCTGTGCACCTGCAGAGGCCAGGTGGGGAAGAAAAGACTAATGGAACACAGCCGCATTACAAGCACCTCCCTTCCCTGCCTGCCGTTCACTCAGAAGCGGCTGCAAACCGCATTAAAACAAAAGAATTGTGGATAGTGCAATTCTTGAAAAACCAGGGTTGGGCGGAGAAACACGGGGTGGACTAGTGTTAGGAGCAGGATCCATGTGAAGTTTCCCCCCCAAAATGAGTTTTTATACCATCGTTAGCCCGTGTTTATTGGCCCATGCGGAAGGGGCCTTGCAGAAGGAAGTTGGAAACGGGGAAGTCTTGTATCACAAAGTCTGCAGATGGTTGAATACATGGCAGTTTCACACGGCCGCAGCAACGTCTGGGAGGCTCAGGAAGGCATGTGTGTGAGCACATGAACGCTTCAGGGAGGATCCAGAGGACTGGGAAAGAAGGGAAAGGGAGAGGCAAGAGGCTTCAGAAGCACCAACTTCACTCTGTTACAGTTGAAGGTGAAAGACGATGGTCGGAGGCCTTCATGAAGGACAAGGGGCATTCTAGGAATGGTTTGGAAACGATAGGGAAAGGCTTGTCCCTCCAGCTGGCTGTGATGGCCACGTATGATCCAACAGCTGAATCACAGGACTGGGTAATAGGGCTGCTAGTGAGCGTTAGTTCCAACTGAGCTGAGAAAGCAGTGACGGAAATCAAGCGCGATCGAGTCGCCAAGGGATTCGGAAGCAGGGTGGGGGCAGAGGGGGCTCCTTATCTCGGCTAAGCTCGCCAAACCGTCCTCTTCTTTGCACACTCTTGTGTGTCTGTCTGAAGGAGCTGCCTCGCCCTCCTCCAGGGAAATGGAACTGGATAATTCAGCATGCGATTAACTGCCGGCGCTGTTCTCACAATGGAGGTGTCATTTAAGGGAAGCACTTTGCTGGCGTCCGGAGAAAAAGGGAACCTACTCCTTAGCACATGGGCCCGCTTCCCACTGGCAGCTGTTTCCCAGAGGTATGCTCACTCCGATAGACTTTGCTCCTTTATGGATCTTAGGAGCTGCTAGATGAAGGAGAAAAAGGGACAAGGGGAATCCAGCTCTGAGCAAAGTCAAGTCAGAAGGCTTTAGTGCAGCCTTCCAGCTTCCCCACCCATGGGAAAAAATCAGCAGTAATTTCCCTGAAAGGCATGACTGGTATAATTAGCTTTCATGGCAGAGCAGGGATTTGAACCCAGATCTTCCTGACCGAAGTCTGGCATTCTATCCTATGCATCATGCTGGCTCTCCAAAACACTTAAAGGTCACAAGTCCCTGCCACCTCCAGGCACAGGAGATTCAAACCCATGATGGGAGATTCAAACCTTACAACAACCTTGAAAGGTAGGTCTGTATCCTTGTCCTATCAATAGCAGATATGGCTGGCATCGAGACAATGGTCTGCCCACAGCAAATTGAGGAATTTTTGCCCTTGGACATGCAATTAACCTGTGTCTGCTTGGCGTTCCAGAGTCAGAAATCTAAAACACGCTTATTCCAAAAGGCTTCTGAAGACAGACTGAATTCACTGCTGTGATGCTTGCGACAGGCAACGGGGCCAAGTGCACAGAGCTTAACAGCAACCACAAAGCCATGGCATTTCAGGCGCTGGCTCTGACATCACTTTCTGAATCAGATTCTATTAATCGCTTGATGTTGTTATTTTGCTGCACGCTTGTATTTGTGTTAAAGATCGCCGATCTTCACTGAGTCACAATTATCCTGAATCGAGGCTGCGCCGTAAGCTTGCTGTAGAGGGGAAGTTTAAAACCAGGGGTGTCTCAATTCGGAGTTCCTACGTGCCCTCAGCGCCACATAAACCCCTGAGCTGAGGCAGCAAGCAACTGGGCCGGGCGCACCAAGCTTAATGGCAACAGCAACTGCGTGACATTTGCGACGATGGCTGTGACGTCAGATGCCGCATCTGATTCTGAATTTGATGCTGCCAAGTCACAATTCAAACCGAGCAGTAAAGCAGATTCTTTAGTTTTATAATTCTCAGAGGACAG
Source organism: Sphaerodactylus townsendi (assembly GCF_021028975.2). Taxonomy (NCBI): domain Eukaryota; kingdom Metazoa; phylum Chordata; class Lepidosauria; order Squamata; family Sphaerodactylidae; genus Sphaerodactylus; species Sphaerodactylus townsendi. The sequence goes on along the minus strand of NC_059425.1, from coordinate 20,386,064 downwards.
GAGGTCAGCTGTGGGATGGCTTTTCGGCAGGAGATAGCCACCTGAAAGACGCTCATGAGATCAAATCCTCGTGCAACAACGGCTGCGAACTTGGGCTGCCTGCACAGCACTGTAGCCCTCTTACAACCCAAAGTTGGCTGTGTCCCACAGCTGCAAGGGACCCCCCTGGGCAACCAGATGTTCCAGCCCAGGCCAGATGCTTGCTTTGCACAGAGACTCTACCTGACTGAGTTGGAAATAAATGGCCTGCTTTTGCCTTGGTTCCCCCCCCCCCCTTGTTTTAATTTGTTGTTTGGCCTCAAAGCAAGCCAACATGTGGTTTAAAATATGCATGTGTTTTCCTTCTTCCTGTCTAGAACAGGTGGCGTCTATAATTTCACACAACTGTAGCCCTGGAAAAGGAATGGGAGAGGTCTGTAGGCAGAGCCATAACCCAAAGAATCCAAAGGCAAGGAAGCCGCCAGTGGTCAGCTGGTGCAATCCAGGTGGGGTTGCTCTGCTTGCCTAGAGAGCATCACCTCTCCCCATTGTTCTGTGGCAGGATGGCAAGAAGAGGGAGAAGGAGAAGAAGAGAGAAGGAAGAGGAGTAATAGTAGTTTGGATTTATACTCCACCTTTCTCTCCTGCAAGGAGACTCAAAGGGGCTTACAAACTCCCTTCCCTTCCTCTCCCCACAGCAGACACCTTGTGAGGTTGGTGGGGCTGAGAGAGATCTGAGAGAACTGTGACTAGCCCAGGGTCACCCAGCAGGAATGTAGGAGTGTGGAAACACGTCTGATTCACCAGATAAGCCTCTGCCACTCAGGTGAAGTGGGGAATCAAACCTGGTTCTTCAGATTAGAATCCACCTGCCCTTAACCGCTACGCTCTCTTAGGAGCTGCTAGATGCAAGAGAAAAAGGTTCTCAGGAGTTTGTAAGAGGCCTTGAAACTTCTTGCAGGAAAGCAAGGTGGGATATAAATCCAAACTTTACTACTACTTCTATAGTCTGGTCTTGAGAAAAGAAAAAGGAGAAACCAAGCACCTACAAAATGTCTGCAGACACCCACAGAGCAAGAGGACAGAGTGTCCTCCCCAGCAATCAATTTGATAGCACAACGTGTGTCATATGGAGTCAGTAGTTTTCAAGAATCCTAACCTACATAGCCCACAATAGTTCAGTCTCAGATGTTGGAAGCTAAGCAGGGTTGGCCCTGATTAGTACTTCGGTGGGAGACCAACAAGGGTTGGTTCACAGAACCAGTCAATGACAAACCATCTCTGCTCGTCTCTTGTCTTCAGAACTTGACAGAGTCACCATCAGCTCCCTATAACTTCACAGCACTTTCCATCACCATTTCCCAAGAAGCAATGCAGTTTGCAGCTGGATTTCACTGTGCGGAATAGCAAAATCCACTTCCAAACAATGGTGAAAGTGGACTGAAAGTTCATTATTCTGTATGTGCGGAAGGGGTTGCAGAGATGGTTCTTTCTTGGGATTGAACTTGGAACCTTCTGCACCAGCAAACATGAACCACGGTCTCTCCTCTGAACACATTTAGTGACTTTCTATTGTGTTAATCCCCTGGACTATTCAGCTCTGGGCTCTGGGAATGGCTCTAGGGGGAAGGGCCTTTTCAGCCCGAGGCTCAAGACCCATTTAACTGTAGCTATCAAGGACTGCGCTTGGGACCTTCCACGTTATCTCACCATGCACCATTCCCTAATCCTACCTTTCAGTCTGCACAGCCCCAATCAAAATTAGGTTTCTTGGCTTCACTTGAGTGGAAGAAATAGTCAGAAAGGGATAGCATGTAGAAACTATTGTGGGCTCTTTTAAACAAAAGATACGGTGCTGTATTTAGGGTTTTAGAGGACATTTTTACTGTGAACTTTTTTCTATTGAGTAAAATTAAAAAATTAGGATAGGGATGATGAGCAGCCAGAATACATGGGATTGTCATGTTCCCAGAGCTTCCTCTTCGGCCATGTCCCTCGATCAACCCTCACTCCCCATGAATTATAAATGCCTAATCGCTTGAAACATGTTCTGCTCCCCTACTAAGGGCAGTCGGCTGATGCCTTCTGAAGTTATGCCAAGGGCGTATGCAGCTAAGTGGCTTTTTTGCCAGGTGTGCGTCACCAGTGCAATGACACACCAGTAAAAGGTTTTGCAGTTGGCGGGGGGCGGGGGGGGGGGATGCCCGGCTACTTCCCCGGACCTTACCCCTGGGACAATGCAGCCTAAACGACAGATGTGAACACAGTTAAGTGCTTAGAAGTATCTCTGACAGAAACAATGCAATAGCCTCCACGGAGGACTGTTAGAGGATACCATAGGCATGGACTGCAAATCTTTTAAGCAAGAAGAAGATAATAGTTTGGATGTATACCTTGCTTTTCACTCTTGTCCCTTTCTCTCCCCACAACAGACACCTTGTGAGGTAGGTGGGGCCTGGAGAGTTCTGAGAGAACTACGACAGGTCCAAGGTCACCCAGCAGGCATCATGTGGAGGAGAGGGGGAAAAACCTGGTTCACCAGATTAGAGTCTACCACTCATGTGGAAGAGTGGGGAATCAAACCCCAGTTCTCTAGATTAGAGTCCACACCTCTTAACCACTACACCTTGCTGGCTCAGGAATCTTGACCTGGATAGCCCATGGTAGCCCAGTTTCATCAGATCTAGGAAGCTAGCATGGCTGTACCTTTCTTAGCAACAACCCAGTAAGGTAAGCCATCCCAATCTCCATTTTAGAGATGAGTGGTGGAGACAGAGGTTATCACATCAAACCACAGTTTGCAGTCACTGCATCTTCAAATCCAAGCCCCATGGGCCTGTGATTCAGTGGTCGAGCATCTATTTTGCATATAGAAGGCACAGATAAGATTCAGTCCATGGTATATCGAATGAAAGGGTAGGTGATGCTGGGGAAAACCTCTCTCCAACCCCAAATTGCTGCTGCCAGTCATAATTCTAAGCTAGATGGGCCAGTGGTCCAACTTAGGATAAGGCAGCTCCATATGTTCATGAATATAGAAGCAAACTACAGTTTACCACTGACAGTCTTCTTTTATAATCTTGCCCTCTCAGCACTCAACTCCATGAACTCTCTCCCATCTACAATAGTTCCCAGAGGCAGAGTGATGGCCATAACTCTGGTCTGTCAACCAAGACATCACACCTAACTTGCGTGAACAGAAAGCCATAAACTCATTCCAAACTGTGGTTTTGGATTCCGCTTTCCTGGCCAATGCCAAACCGTGGTTTGCCTCCAAACATTGCACCAAAACACAGTTAAAAGTATAAAACGTGCCAGAAAGACAGTGGTGATTTCTATACCAGTTTAATGCCCCCTGAACTGCTACAGATTTCCCCCTAAAGAATCCGGGGAAGCACAGTCTGGCAAGAGTGTTCCAGATTCTGTGTTGGAAGTAGCTAGTCCTTATGGCACCGTAGAGTTATCAAGGCTCTGCTTAGCAGACAAATTGCACAGTATGTGATTTATGCCAGTGGTTCTCAACCTGGGGGTCACGGGCCCTTTGGGGGTCGAACGACCCTTTCACAGGGGTCGCCTAAGACTCTCTGCACCAGTGTTCTCCATCTGTAAAATGGATAAATGTTAGGGTTGGGGGTCACCACAACTGTATTAAAGGGTCGTGGCATTAGGAAGGTTGAGAACCACTGATTTATGCTATGTAGTTATGCCCAGCAACTTGTCCAAGGAATGACTGCTAATTCTGTAGCAGTGGTGAATTTTAACCAATGGCTGATACGGTGGAGCCTCCTTCTTTGGAGGTTTTTAAAGAGAGGCTGGATGGCCATCTTAACAGGAATGCTTTGATTGTGTGTTCCTGCATTGCAGGAGGTTGGACCGGATGGCCCTTGGGGTCTCTTCCAACTCTATGATTCTATATTCAGCCATAATTTCCACCTTGGGGGAAAGGGGTGGTGATTTCCCACTCCCATTGCTTATTCCCACTTTGCTAACCCCCTCCCCAGAATAACATCTGGAGAGGCTAGGTGGGCTAGAGTGGGAAGGGGAAGCAAGGGGAAGGGGAAGCAAGACATTTTCACCCCACGAATGCTGCTCTTCCATTGGATGTTCAGCCAGCTTCGAAGGCCCCTTTTCTGGCTGAACAAGCAGTTATTTCTGATCCTCTAAAAACATTGTGAATAATATTTTGACTACACTGGCAGGGTGATGAAGGGGAAATTGTCCTGTGCAGCTAGGATCATACCAGTTGGCTGTACATGGGAACAGAATGGCAGACAGAAGCGACACAATCTCCATTCTAAAGTGCAGAACAGAAGTCCCAAGGGCATGGTATGAATGTCTCTTTCCTTTCTCCCTCCTCCCCTCTTGCCTGTTCCCAAGCAAGGGGGGAAAACAACCCTTGAAATTGCAGAAGCAAAAAAATTATACGAAGAATATATATGTAAATCTGTCTCATTTGCATGCTCCTGAGCAGAAAATGTAGGTTTCCTGAGCAGAAAGAACCCGCAGTTTCAAAATGCAGCTCCAGAGCTCTCGATCCACGCGAGCAATGCCAGGCAAGGACCCCTCGCCGTTACGCCATCTGGCAGCTATTTGAGGCGCGATCTGAGCTGTGGTTCACTGGGGCACGAACCCCAGGGCTTCCTTGCTTAATAGCGGCACTCTGCCCCGAAGCACGACAAGAGGAAATCGAAAAGGAGGGAGGGTGTTTGAACAGCCGGGAACTAACAGAACAAGCGGAAAATTGCAACGCGCTTTGCAAATTAATTTTTAAAACATTCAGCAAAATAAATAAACAAATCCAGGGAACCAGGAAGAGGTTTCTAAGCCTGCACAAAGGGGAAGCCGGTTCTGTCAACAGCTATTAGAAGAGGAGGAGGAGGAGGAAGAGTTTGGATTTATACCCCGCCTGTCTCTCCTGTAAGGAGTCTCAAAGCCGCTTGCAAACTCCTTCCCTCCCTCTCCCCACAACAGATCCTTGTCAGGTTGGTGGGGCTGAGACAGTTCTGTGAGAAGTGGGACCAGCCCAAGGTCACCCAGCAGGCTTCACGTGAAGGAGTGGGCAAACAACCCAGCTCATCAGATAAGAATCAACTGCTCATGTGGAGGGGTGGGGAATCAAACCCGGTTCTCCAGATTGGAGTCCACCGCTGTTAACCACTACACCACCCTGGCTCGATTAGCCATCTGTAGCTCAATGGAACACACATGTTTAGAGGCAACATACCAATGACTGGGGAATAAACAGTGCGGAACAGCTGTTGCTTTAAAGCTCCGCTCATCAGCTTTGTGGGAAGGGGGATGTGGTTGGTCTCTGAGGGAAACCAGAAGCTGGTCTGATTCAGCAGGGTTGTCCTTATGATGCATGCTGTTGAAGCCTAACTGACTGGCACCTGGAGGTTGAAAGGATGTCTACCTTTAAGATCTGGATAGCCCAGGCTAACCCAATCTCACCAGATCTCAGAAGCTAAGCAGAGCAGGCTCTGGTTAGTATTTGGATGGGAGACCACCAAGGAAGTCCAGGGTTTGCTATGCAGAAGCAGGAAATGACAGACTGCCTGTGAACCTCTTGGGGTTGCCATAAATTGAGTATGACAAGAAGAAGAAGAAGAAGAAGAAGAACGAAAAGAGTTTGGATTTATACCCCCACCTTTCTCTCCTGCAAGGAGACTCAAGGTGGCTTACAAGCTCCTTCCCCTTCCTCCCCCCACAAATGACACCTTGTGAGGTAGGTGGGGCTGAGAGAGTTCTGGGAGAACTGTGACTAGCCCAAGGTTACCCAGCAGGAATGTAGGGGTGTGGAAACACATCTGGTTCACCAGATAAACCTCTGCCACACAGGTGGAGAAGCAGGGAATCAAACCCGGTTCTCCAGATTAGAATGTACCTGCTCTTAACCACTACATGCTGGCTCTTTCCACCACCACCACTCGTGCGTCATGTTGGCCACTCTGAGAAACTGGAATCTGGACTAGGAGGGCCTTAATCTGACCCAGTGCTGTTTATCTTACATTCCCAGCAACCACAACCAACGTGGCATGAAGGCCCACAGAACACAGTTTCCGGCAGCTACTCTCCTGTTCTTAGAATATGAAGCACTGCGGGTTTTAAGATGCTTTTTGCACTAGCCTGCGGTGAATATAACCTTGGCGAGGCAGTCTGATCCCCCTCGCTGCGCCCCGGCACCATTCATCAATTCCTCGGTGCTGTCTCCTTATGCCCTCCGCCTGCCTCAGCGTCCTTCCCAGCCAAGGGAAGGAACCTGAAGCTGTTGAAAGCGGGCTGCATCCCTGCAAGGCAGGTGTGCGAGCAGACCGCGGGAACCGCTGATGTTTCCCTTCCTGTTTACCTGCAAGAAAAGACCACTGGAGAGCCGCCGTGGGGGCAATGTCTGTCTGGTGCAGGAGGCAGCCAGGCAGGGCTGCACGTAGTGGTCCAGAGCGGGAGCTGCATTCTGCTGGATCTCTGTGGGATGTTGTTACAGGGAGCGGGCGATTGATCTGAACAGACACCGCAGCGCCTGTGGCAATGATGACACAGGAAAGCGAAAAGGTTGCCACGTTCCTTTAGTTTAAAGAGCGGTGGGGGGGGGGGGGGGGAATCTACTGAAGGAGGAGAAAAGAAGAACCAAGGGATTGGAAGAGCTGGATGGGTGTTTGGACGTTAGCACTGATGAAAAGGTATTACCTACAGACCATCTTCAAACTAACCAGGAAAATACAGCAAATGCTATGCTCAGCAAAGGACAAGAGAGACCCCCTCACTTCTGCAGGAGTATATTGCATACCCTGTAGCTGTGGAAAGGTCTACATAGGAACCACAAAACGCAGCATTCAGACCCGTATTAAGGAACACGAAAGACACTGTCGGCTTAACCATCCTGAAAAATCTGCAGTTGCAGAACATGTGTTAAACAAAACTGGACATAATATTTTATTTGAGAACACTGAAATTCTGGACAATTCAGAAACTTACTATGTCAGACTGCACAGAAAGGCCATTGAAATTCACAAACACCAGGACAACTTCAATAAGAAAGAAGAGACATTAAAAATGAGCAAAGCCTGGTTCCCAGTACTTAATAAATGGACTGATAACCCCACCCGCAATACAATGCACTCAACCACACCTTTGCATAGCAAGTTCCACCCAAACACTTAATGATTGGTTTCCCACCCTGGGACATAGACAATATACTACATTAAACTTTCCCTTCTCACTTAGACACAGTGTGGAACAGACTTTTCTCTGTGATACACCTCTGAAGATGCCAGTCACAGATGCAGGCGAAATGTTAGGAACAAAATCCACCAGACGTTAGGAACAAAATCCACACAGCCCGGAAAACCCACCAGAACCAGAGAGGGAGAGCCTCACTAGTTAGGGAAGGAGGAAATTAGGCCTGAGCGTGTCATTCTAAGGATGGACAAGAGGTGACCCGAAAGGATGGAAGGGTCTTTAACCTTATAGCCTTGTCTAGCTGACCACGTGCCCGCCCCCTGCTGGGTCTTCTTCTCTTTGTACACAATATATTGATACTTCTGACAATGGATTGATGTCAGAGGGGAGGGCTACCTTCATCTGCTGACAGTATTCCCAAATGCCCAAAGCCAGGAATGGTACCCTTGGCTATGGGATAGTAGACTTTTTAAGATGGCGGACCACCTATAGTTCATGAAACCTCTGAGCACTGGTGGCAAAAAGCAGAGGAGGGTGCCCCACTTTTGGCTGACGTCTGTGGGATGGACCAGCAGGCAAAACAAAGCAATGTAGAAGCTGGAACGCTAGACTAGGATCTAGGGGGCTGGGGTTCAAATCCCATCCCCCCTTCACAGTCATGAAGGTCACTGGGTGACCTTGAGCCAGTCACAAGTTTTCAGCCTAGCCAACCTCACAAGACTGTTGCGGTGATAAAAGGAGAATTACTAAGGCAGGGGTCTGCAACCTGTGGCTCTCCAGATGTTCATGGACTACAATTCCCATCAGCCCCTGCCACCATGGTCAACTTCAGAGCACAGAAGCTGCCAATTGGCTATGGTGGCAGGGGCTGATGGGAATTGTAGTCCATGAGCATCTGGAGAGCCATCCTCCTGCTTTCTCTCCTGTAAGGAGACTCAAATGGGCTCACAAATTCCTTTTCCCTTCCTCTACCCACAACAGGGTGAGGTAGGTGGGGCTGAAGAGTTCTCAGAGAATGGTGACTGGCCCATAGCAGGTTTCATGTGGAAACAAATCCAGTTCACCATATGTCCACCGCTCGTATGGAGGAGTGGGGAATCAAACTCTGTCCTTCAGACTAGAGTCCACTGGTCTAAACCATTACACCACACTGGCTCCCAGTAACATCTCTCCCTAATTCCCTAGAAGCTAAAATAACGAAATTGAGGCTATCATACTTTGGTTACATTATAAGGAAACAAGTCACCAGAAAAGACAGTAATGTTAGAAAAAGACAAAGGCAGCAGGAAATGCGGAAGACTCAACATGGGATGGATTGACTCAATCAAGGAACACCCGGGCAAGGCTGTTGTTGACATTTCGGAGGTCATTAATTCAAAGGGCTGCCATATGTTGGGTCACTTGACAACACTTAAAAAACAGGCACCCAGGCAAGAAAGGAGCTGAAAGTGTTGTTTCAATAAAAGATGACTGACAGCTCTGCAGGGAGGTGCACTTATCTGTCCTTCCAGAAGGGACTGCTGGCAATTAAAGCATCATCAGATGAACGTACCTTGTGCTGATCGGACCACTGGCCTGTCAAAGTCAACACTGCCCACTCAGACTGGAAACAGCATTCCAGGGACTCAGGCAGGGGTCTTTGACATCACCGACCGCCTCGCCATTTTAACTGCAGGTGCCGGAGAACCTGGGACCTTCCACAAGCCAAGTAGAGGTTGTTCCACTGAACCATGCAGGTCCTCTGGCACGGCTGGGATGCTTCTTGCCATCTCATGACGCAACACAGCAGTGGAGGCTAGGGCTCTGGAGCAACCACCAGTTCCAGGACAGTAAGTTCCAGGGGGATTTATACCCCCCCCCTTTCTGTCCTGTAAGGAGACTCAAGGTGACTTACAAGCTCCTTTTCCTTTCTCTCCCCACAACAGACACCTTGTGAGGTAGGCGGGGCTGAGAGAGTTCAGAGAGAACTGTGACTAGGCCAAGGTCACTCAGCAGGAATGCAGGAGTGCGGAAGCACATCTGGTTCACCAGATAAGCTTCTGCTACTCAGGTGGAAGAGTGGGGAATCAAACCCGGTTCTCCATATTAGAATCCACCTGCTCTTAACCACAACACCACGCTGGCTTCCAGGGTCATGGAAGACAGCCAGGATTTCTCCCAAGGCAGGAGAGCTGACCCAGCATAATGAAGAGTGACTTCGGAGGTGTCTCCGTGCTTCCTCCTGAGTTTGTTCCTGAACTCCTGCCTCTTTCTCATCCGAAGATTGGGATTCTCCAGCAGGGCAGTCTTAGGTTCTTACGAAAGGACAGATTGAGCAATAGTTATTGCCTGTGACATTTTAATGGAGCCTCCTCATTCATAGGCATTACATCTCTGAATGCCAGTTGCCTTCATTCTCCACTGGTGGTTTTCCTATATGCATCTGGCTGACTACAATTGGAAACAAAATGCTGCGTTGGGTGGACTTTTGGTCTGATTCAGCAAGGTGATTCTTACATGCCATAATAGCTAGATGGAACTTCCAGGCTCAGGGACAGTCTACCTGTCAAAACTGAAACCTTATCTTAATGCGCATAGCCAGTCAGATGCTCAGCAGATCAGAAGTCCAGCTGGGCAAAAGCCTCAACTGCCCCGGCCACTTTTTAAAAACACTTGGTGGCTGCTAAGTTCGGGGCTGGAAGGCCCCATGGTACCCACAGGCACCTAGTAGGGGGATGCTGATCTATATGGCCATCCTGTTCTTTCAGTCTTGGACCTGATGGAGAACTTTTCTGATTCCACGGAAGGTCCAAAGGCACCCAGAACTGGAATATCATCGTTTCTGCAAACAATGCAAGAAATCTCCACAGCTTCTGCCACGAGCAGCCCCCTCCCCATCCGAGGGGAGCTGACAAAGACTCATTATTTATGAGGCATCCGCCAAGAAACGGGATGCGGCTAATTAAGTTAGATGTGTGGAAGAAATCATTGGCAAGAGGGGGGAAGCAGAGCCTGCTGGGTAATTAAAGCGCTAAGCTCAAGACAAGTTATTTATAACCTTAGGCTGGAAGGGACATTTGCTTGGCTGGTTCCTTATTGAGTTCTGGTCCCGTTCCAGTTCTTGAAGTTCAAACCAACCCTCATGACATGGACCTCATGATAATGAACTTGCTCTGCCCTCAAAGCCTTAAGGCACTCCTGTGAAGTTGGGGTAATGTGGAAGAAGAGTGAAACAGAAGCTAGAGAAAAGACAACGTTCCCCACTTTCACCGTAGCTCATCCTAACAAAAATACACTTCCTAGACAATGCACAAATACATGATGGAAGCATAAAAACCACCTTATACCAGAAAGGTATAGAAACAGTAAACAGATCTACTCTATTGTCGAAGGCTTTCATGGCCAGATTCAACTGGTTGTGGTGGGTTTTCCGGGCTGTGTGGCCGTGGTCTGGTAGATGTTGCTCCTAATGTTTTGCCTGCATCTGTGACGGGCATCTTCAGAGGTGTATCATAGAGGGAAGTCTGCTACCCCCTGGGACATGGACAATATATACCCCACTCAACATTCCCTTCTCACTGGACATAGTGTGTAATAGACTTATGAACAAGATCCACCAGACCACAGTCACACAGCCCGGAAAACCCACCACAATCATATCTATTCTAATCTGGAGAACCAGGTTTGATTCCTCACTCCTCCACATGACTCTTATCTGGTGAACTGGATTTGTTTCTCCACTCCTACATTCCTGCTGGGTGACCTTGGGCTACTCACAGTTTGTTCAGAACTTTCTCAGCCCCACCTACCTCACAAGGTGTCTGTTCTGGGGAGAGGAAGGGAAAGAAGTTTGTATGCCCCTTTTGAGTCTACTTACAGGAAAGAAAGGGAGGTATAAATTCAAACTACAACTCTTTTTCCTCATCCTCCTCCTCCTCCTCCTCTTCCCCTTCTTCGACATACCTCTAGTCACCATCCTAAACACATCAAATGACCCATCATCTACAGCCAAGCTACGGCTTCCCCTCTTCTGATCCCTCAGACAGAAATGTTCACCTGTGGCATCTACTATATACATTTTTGGAATTACAATATTCACCTGATGCAGTAAGGAAACAGATCAAGAAAGCCAGAATAATACCAAGGAAGTACCTGCTACAAGACTGGCCCAAATGAGATGACAACAGAACATCACTGGCAGTCACACAGCTCTCAACTCAAACCCAGTTCAACTTGTCATTAACAGCCTACAGGCTATGCTGGATAATGATATTTGTCTCTCACATGTGTTGGGAGGCCAACCTTTTCTTGCCTTCACACCTTAAACAACTTCTGACACACAACAATGCCTTTCCTAACATGGAGGTGGGCTCTGGGCCCAAAACCTGCAACAAACCAAGATGCCAACTCTGCCCCCATATTAACCCTCACAGCACCATCACTGGACTTCACAACATCAACCACACCATCTCAGGTTCACTCACTTGTTCATCTTCCACTGCTAGTATATCTGCCATCACTTGTCAGCAATGCCTGCCCACTCTCTATATTGGACTGATAGGTCAATCCCTATGCAAAAGAATAAATAGATGTAAATCTGACATGAAAAACCTTATCACTCAGAGAACATAACACTGGGAGAACATTTTAATCTTCCAGGTCATTCCACTGCTAACCTAAGAGTGGCAGTCTTCAAACAGAGAAGCTTCAAAGGGAGATTTCAACATGAGATTGCTGAACTTGAGTTCATTCACAAGTGCGTTCTAGAACAATGGACCCCACCAGGCTGAAGAGGGATAAGAATTCTTAGCTCAGTGCAGATGCTAATTTTCTGCCCCCAAGCATTTCCCATCTGCCCTAATCAAGCTGATCACAGTATGCATTGTACCTGGGGATCCTTTCTAAGCATGCTTCGTAACAAACCTCCCTAAGACTGGGATGTAAAGTCTCAAATCTCCATTCAACCTTATTTATGATGAAAAACGAATAAAGGGAGCACAGTCTAAGAGTGTTGCTTTCATTTATGGGATTCCCATCCCAGGAGGACGTCGGATTCAATGGACCTTTGGCCTGATCCAGCAGAGCTCTTCTTCTCTTCCTTCTTTCCTCTTTTCCAAGCGTTGCAACTGCATTTTCTTAAAAAAAAACTGCCCTGTCTCTTTCTCTCCCGAGATTGCTCCAGTTCATAAGACGTAAGCAGTTTTATTTCCACCACAGCGCAATGCAGAGACATTTTTGTAAAATTTGCTTTACCCCAGAAAGCCGAGCAGTTTGCTGCTTTCTTAAGAGGAATGGATGCAGATTAAGGATTTTTTTAAAAAAAAAAAATCTTCCCTGGCTGGTTTTCATAAACTTCACTCTGGATTTTCGCAACACAGTAATGGATGATCTGCGCCTAAGAGAAGGCACTCATAAGAGAGAGGAAGCTCTACGTTCTGAGGAGGGCTGCTTATAATTGAGAGAGGGCGGAGGATGGCACAACTGCAATTAGTTTTTGCAAATTGGGATGGCCTGAACTGGACCGCTGCACTTAGGATACTGCAATTCTGCATTACTGTAATGCAGAAGATACATATACTTGTGGGCACAGAATCCAGATGCTCAAGTTGTTCTTTTGTCAAAGAAAGCAGGTTTCTAGCCTTTATCGTTGCAACAATATTCTTGAAGTCAGGGGCATACCACCCAAGGGAACATATGGGGTCAAATGTCCCTGGGCTGTGGCCATTTAGTCACGTGGGGGGTGGAAAATCGCTCCCAACACCCCTCCCCCCGGGTCAATATACTGACTTCAAGACCTGGTGCAAAAAAAGCTGTTTGGTCATGGTGGGGGAGGGTAGCTGCCCAAGGTGTGTGTGCAAAAAAACCCTCAGACTGTGCAATGGGCTACATTTTCCCTATATACACCTCAGCTTGAAGTACTGGGAATTATGTAGTAGGAATCTCAGACATTCTTGAGGCAGATGAATGGGATTTCCAGCAGTTGGAACTAGAGACTTCAGTGCCCCATGCCTGGACACAGAACTTTTAATTTTTGCAAAGCAGACGGCTTACAACAAAGTTACTGGTGGTGTGGTATCCTATCATAGAACTTTAATAAGTAGCTCACTTGAGACATCCCACCAAGTTACAGTTATGAAAGTGTTATTGGGGCCTAACGTAACATTGTCAAATCCACAACCATAGCTTGCGCCAGTCACAGTTTGGCAAATTAGAAACTTTGGCTTGAATGAAGTCTGCAAACTGCAGTTTATGAGAGGCGTGGTTTGATGAGGAAAGATCAGAGATGGGGCCCTGGGTGCTGTCAAATGTACAAACTACGGTTTAGAATACTGCACACTTAGACACGAACTTAGTAGTGGCCATGGCTCTCTCTGCTGGAGGCAGGTGCACCTAGAGCAGGGGTAGGGAACCTGCGGCTCTCCAGATGTTCAGGAACTACAATTCCCATCAGCCCCTACCAGCATGGCCAATTGGCCATGCTGGTAGGGGCTGATGGGAATTGTAGTTCCTGAACATCTGGAGAGCCGCAGGTTCCCTACCCCTGACCTAGAGAATAGATAGCTGAACAGAGGGAACATGAAAGAAGGCAAGGAGCTTCCAGCTATGGTTTGCCAGTTGTACCTCTGAAAGCAAAAACCATGGTGCAGACTCTCAGCCATGGTTAGGACAAACCATTTTGCTGAATCTATGTTTTTCATCAGTACCAAACGGAAGGGAAAAAAAGAAGACGAGGAGGAGAAGAAGAGAAGAGAAGTTTGGATTTATATCTCACCTTTCTTAATGCAAGGAGTCTCAAAGCAGCTGACAAACTATTTCCCTTCCCTACAACAGACACCTTGTGAGGTTGGTGGGGATGAAGAACTCCCAGAGAACTGTGACTAGCCCAAGGTCACCCAGCAGGCTTCTTGTGGAGGAACGGGGAAATAAACCTGGTTCTCCAGACAAGAGTCCACTGTTCTCACCGCTGCACTGAAAAATACCCCTTCCAGAGCAATGAATATCCTGTTAAAGGAACTTTCTGCTCCCCTTTCTCATTCTACAAACGTGTCCCTTAGGTAACCACCTAATTTAAACAAGTAAGCAAAAAGTTTCATGTTCCACTGACCTCAGAAAACTTCATTAGTCAGCACATCAATTCTAATAATTAAACTAACAATAATGACGAGAGGGCAAGTTCCCCCTTCTGAAAATCCTGTGTTAAGTCTTGCCGGCAAGAGCCGCCATCCCAGGTAAGCTGGAGCAAACCTGCAGCAGCCATATAAGGAAGAAATCTAATAACACCAAGATTTCAAAATTAAACCCATCTCCGAGGAGGCTGCCTGGCATGACACAAGCCCAGAATTAATTAAGGCAGGCTAATTTCCTAATGAGTTCCCTCTCCCACCAATGCCTAGGTAGGTCCCGAGCTGCTTAGGAGACAAAACAGGCTAGAAGTAATGCAACACATTATAGAGACGAGTAAGAATATTTGGAAATATTGTCCTCCCAGGTTATTGGCTTTGCATTTTTTGGAACTGCTTTACTTACAAATGCACACGTTGAACAGGCTTTTCAAGGACACAGAAACAAGCACATGGGTAGCCAGGAGGGTTGCCAACCTCCAGGTGGGGCATGGTGATATCCTGGAGTTACAACTGATCGCTAGGCAACAGAGATCAGTTCCCCCAGAGAAGATGGCTGTTTGGGAGGCCCTGCTTCTCCCCAAATCCTGTCCTCCCCAGACTCCACCTTCAAATCTCGAGGAATTTCCCAACCTAGAGCTACGCACTCTAATACGCAGGGCTAGTTCTTTACAGACTAGCATCCCAAAGGGCCCCCGAGTGCTTGTGCTGCCTAAATGAACATAAGAACATAAGAAAGAGTTTGCTGGATCAGACCAGAGTCCATCTAGTCCAGCACTCTGCTACTCGCAGTGGCCCACCAGGTGCCTTTGGGAGCTCACATGCAGGAGGTGAAAGCAATGGCCTTCTGCTGCTGCTGCTGCTCCTGAGCACCTGGTCTGCTAAGGCATTTGCAATTTCAGATCAAGAAGGATCAAGATTGGTAGCCATAGATCGACTTCTCCATAAATCTGTCCAAGCCCCTTTTAAAGCTATCCAAGTTAGTGGCCATCACCACCTCCTCTGGCAGCATATTCCAAACACCAATCACGCGTTGCGTGAAGAAATGTTTCCTTTTATTAGTCCTAATTCTTCCCCCAAGCATTTTCAACGTATGCCCCCTGGTTGAAAACCCAGACAGCTTCTCTCCAGTTCTCTGTGCCTTGATTCAAGTGGGTAGCCATGTTGGTCTGAAGTAGACAAAAGTATGAGTCTAGTGGCACTTTTGAGACCGGTCTTCAGGGCACCACAGGACTCAAACTGTCCAAATACACACACAGACAAAACAAGTGTCAAACCCATACCCTAGCAGACTAGTGTGACCTATTTTACAGGATTGCAACAATCAATTTGCCTGAGCAAGGGAGAACTTTACTGAGCCCTCTTTTTACTTGTGTCACAGAGCACCAGACTCAAGAGCCTCTTTTTTCTGCCATGCTGTCAGATCCTGAGACTGGAGTCAATAAGTGGACTAGTGATGGCTGATCAGAAGTCTTTATTGATCCCAGCAAGGGCTGGGCTTTGGCAAAGCCAGTGCTGCTGGATTACCAGAATAAAGGTCATTTATCTGCTCAGGCTTCCTACCATAAATTCCCCCCTCCCAAATTCTCAGAGAATGCGAAAGGAAAGAAACAGGAAGATAGTAGTTTGGGAGTGTGAGCGTCTCAAGGACAGCGCAGCAAGAGTTCCAGCCCCCTCCCACCCGCTCCCACCGAGAAGGTGCCAGGGTTGCCCTAGTTCACTAAAGTTGCAAGCATCAAAGGACAGAGATAGCAAAGAAAAAGGTCCATTAACATATGTGAGACCAGGGCCCTCGCTTCCTCCTACCCAGGTGCGAATTCTCGTCCCTGCCTTAGCCCCTTTAATGGCAGAGGACAGTACCTCCTGAAGCGTGCTTAGCTTTCAACTTGGGAAGCCACGAGGAGTCCTTACTGGCATATACAGCGAGTCTTTTCCCTCACCACTCATTAATGCAAGTCCTGCAGAGATATCTGGAATTAGAAGATGGAGCTGTCCATACCAGAGGGTACCAGGTCCATATGAGCACATGAAGCTGCTTTATACTACAACAGACTCTTGTTCTACCCAGGTCAGTGTTGTCTATTCAGACTGGCAATGGCTCTCCAGGGTGTTAGGCGGAGATCTTTCACATCACCTGCTATTTGACACTTTAACTGGAGATGGTGTGGACTGAACCCGAGACCTTCTGTGTGCGAAGCAGATACTCTACCACTGAGCCACAGACTGTTCCCAGAAATAATTCATTAGACATTTACCATGATTTTAAAAAAAAAACCTGGGGCCAAAAGCTGAGTTTTAAGTCTTAGACAATCTAGTTTTCCCATCAAGTTGGCCCTGTTTAAAGTGTTGCCATCCCAGCTTTTAAACAAGATTACTTTGGCGTGACCACCTATGGTGCTCCAGATGTTCATGGACTACAATTCCCATCAGCCCCTGCCAGCATGTCCGATTGGCCATGCTGGCAGGGGCTGATGGGAATTGTAGTCCATGAACATCTGGAGCACCATAGGTTGGCCGCACCAAAGCATTAGTCTTCACTGATAAAACTGCGAGAGCTTTACTCACTTGAGTACATGGAGGCCTCAATCTTGCTGAACCTGTGGGCATTTTGGGGATTATGAAAAGGGAAAACAGGAGTAGAGGTGTCAACTCCAGGGTGGGAAATTCTGGGAGATTTGGGGGTGGAGCTTGGGAATAACAGATTTTGGGAAAGGGAGGGAGTTTAGCAAAGATGAGGTGCCACAAAGCACCCCCTCCTAAGCTACCATTTCCATGAAGAGGAGGAGGAATTTGGATTTATATCCTGCTCTTCTCAACCATAAGGAGTCCCAAAGCAGCTTACAAACTCAATCCTCCCCCCACCCCGCCCAAGCAGGCCCCTTGTGAGCTAGGTGGGCCTGAGAGAGTTCTGAGAGAACTGACTAATTCACAATCACCCAGCAGGCTTCTAGTGGAGGGGGCGGGGAACAAACCCGTTCACCAGGTCAGAGTCTACCGGTCATAGGGAGGAGTGGGGAATCACAGCTAGTTCTCCAGATTAGAGTCCACCGCTCTTAACCATCACACCAAGCTGACTCTCACAGGGGAACAAATCTCTGTAGTATGGGGATCAGTTGTAATTCTGGGAGAACTCCAGCCCCCACCTTGAGGTTTGCAATCCTCAGTGGACGCTACCACTGTAGTTGCTGCTGTGGGAGGTGGGATGACTCACAAAACTTTGGGAGGTTCCACGCTCCTGTGAGACGGGCAGTTAATTTCCAAAAAGGCACTCCTTGTAGACGCAAGAAGGATGACTTCAGAACTCCTGTGAAAAACCTTCTGATCCACTGAGGTGAAGAATAGTCAGAAGTGGTGCTTCGCTTCAGAAGAAACAGGTGGGCACCAGGAAACACGCAGGGGTGCATTGTGGCACCCTTGCACTCTATGCTAAGGATCACTGCTCTAGTAGATTGTCTCCATTTACAGGTGGACAGGGGTAATACCTCTGTTTCAGTTCTTCCTGATTAGTCATTGGCCTGTGATACTGCAAACCACTCTGTCTTATCGAGCTGCTTAGAAACTAGCATAGGTGTGCTTGGAGCGGAGGTTAAATGGTTTCGATCTTTTCTAAGTGACCAAACTCAACAAGGTGTTAGTGACACCATGTCTGATGTGTGGGACTTTGCCGGGGGAGACCCGCAGAGATCTGTGCTGTTCCAATGTTTTCCACCATCTACATCAGGCTACTTATTATTCATAACAAGGGTTTTCAACCTTCAAGTTCTCTCCAGATAACAGAGATCAGTTCCCGTGGGAGAAAATGGCTGCTTTGGAGGATGGGCTGAATATATCCTCATAAGATCCCTCCCCTCCCCAAACCCCGCCCTCCAAAAGCTCCACCCACAAAATCCCAGGCATTTCCCAAAATAGAGCTGTGCAACCTCACCCGTAGCTTTGAGGCAGGTTGCCATCACTATATTGGTAACATTCAGCCCTCTCGCTCTCTGTTCAAATAACTCTTCAGAAGCAATTATCTCCGTCCTACGTGGCTGCCTGGGTCGGCACTTTGTGACTGAAAGTCTGGTAAAATGGAAAGCAGCCCAGACAGAGTGATATTGATTGGTAGATTTTGTGCTACCCAGTTTGGATGGGGACAACTTGCAAATTCTGCAAAGAGAAAGGGGGTGAATCTGGATTCAACTTCATTTTGGAGAAACAGATTAGCAAGCGAGTTAATGGTGCTGCTTTCAGCTGAAGGAATGATCTCTGAGACTCACCCTACCTGGCCCATCCATACCCTTCCAAGACATGAAACTTGACTGCTGCTAATGTGCTTGACATGTGATAGTTGTTAAAGGCAACTTAGAAGCTTCAACAGGTTAAAAAACAGGTATTTTAACAGGAGTGAGCCAGCTCGATTTGAATTTCACACAATTACTTTCCACGCTTTATATTTCCTGCCTTTCATGGCCCCTTGATCCTGATGTTTATCATTTTCTTTCCACACCTCCCACATAAAATGCCTGCACAGTGAGGTTCTGTGCACTGCCTCTGAAGACGTGGGCTCTAGCCCATGAAAGTTTATGCTGGAATAAAATTTTGTTAGCCCTTTAAGATGCCACAAGAGTCCCGTTTCCTTTTGCTGCAAGAGACGCACCGCAGCTACCCCTCTGGAATTGCAATTCCCAGGGTCCTTCAGGAAGAAGGAATTATCCACGACGACGTTTGCAATTCAGATGTGCTAAGGCATAAAGGAAGGGAAGGAGGAAGGGAGGAAGATGCTCATTGTAAAACACTGAAACTGGGTTCCAAAATAGATCATGTGTCTGAATACACAGGGCTACTTTATACTGAATCACACCCTCGGTCCCACAAGTTCAAGATTGCCTGTTCAACTGGCAGTGCCTTGCCAGGATTTTCAGCAGAGGTCTAAGGCATCCCCTCCACCTGATCCTTTTATCTGGAGATGCCAGGGATCGAACCTGTCACCTTTGGCATGCCAACCGGACACTGAACTGAGCCACAGCCTCACAAAGTTGCTTTACGCTGAATCAGATCATCAGTGCCTCAAGGTCAGTACAGTCTACTCCAGAGGTCTGCAACCTGCAGTTCTCCAGATGTTCATGGACTACAAATCCCACCAGCCCTTGCCAGCATGGCCAATTGGCCATGCTGGCAGGGGCTGATGGGATTTGTAGTCCATGAACATCTGGAGAGCCGCAGGTTGCAGACCCCTGGTCTACTCAGACTGGCAGCAGCTCTCCAGGATTCTCAAGAGAGGCCTTACACATCATCTACTATCGGATCCTTCTAACCGGAGATGCCAGGGATTGAACCTGGGACCTTCTGCATGCCGAGCAGAAGCTGTCGTCAAGCCACAGCCCCTCCCCAGTATTGAAAGTATAGAAGAGAACTGCTTTGTGAGGAACAACGTGTTGAATCCCATCGTTGTGCACAGATCCAGAATGAGATCTGGCCGTTGGCAACTCTCTCCTCTTCCCAAGCAAGGGGGAGGGGGGAGGCGTTGCAGATCGGCCCTAATTAACCCCGGATGTGCTGAGGCAGTGCATCCCGCCAAGGCACGCGGCTCTCCCTCCTTCCCTCCCTCCCCGGGTCTCACTAAGGAAAAACCCCCTCCAGCTGGTAAATAATGCAATTAGCAAAAACTCGGGCTGATCGACATGGCGGGGTCAGCCAAGAGCTGGGGGCTTTTTTCCATCGCTTACTGCTTTGTCGCTGTCTTCCAAGCAGCACTGGGGAAGAGAAGAGCTTCCAACCAGACCCACAGCGACTGGGGTAAAACTAGCGGGGCCATGAAAGGATGCCGGGAAAAACGGAAGGTTCTGGCTTCCCAAAAACCTTCTTAATGGCTTCAGTTGCGTGAATGTGACCATCAATAATAATAAAAAATCTTTCAGTGGTCAAAGTGTTTCACGCACATTGTCTTGTTGGAATCCTTACGGCAGTCTTACAAAGCAAGCCAGTATTGTCGTAGAAATCTATTCTTCATTATGCCACTTCTCAATACGTGTAGCTCTGGTGATACCCAAGTTGTCAGGATGACACAAGACACAGTCTTCCCAGTCTTCTCAAGCTGCCTTCTTTGGCACCATTCAGACAATGGGTTCAGGATTCTGTCTCCAGGAGCAGACATCTCCTGCCTTGTACTATCTTCACTGGTGGACAGGACTGATTCAAAATGCTGGTTTTGACCTCAGAGCATTTCCTGGTTTGGGTCCAGGATATGTGAGAAGTGCCTTTGGTCACGTACTACTGTCTGAGGACTGAGGCTACCCTTAGGGGTCCGCCTCTGTGTTTCTCCACCATCTGAAATGGGGATCTTTAAGAAAACTCTGGAAAACTGTGAAGCTGCCTTCTATCGAATCAGACCACGGGTCTATCAAGGTCAGAATTTTTGATCCAGCTATCCCATCAAAGTGCACATCGATCACTGGAACAAGGCGAAGGCCCATGTGGCTGGTATGATAACCCCAAATTGACCTCTGCTGCTGACTACAGCATGCCGTCTTCCACATGATACTACAGAGCTGTGGGCGATGACTCAGCAAGAATGTCAGCTAGGCTTCAGGGGAAGAACATTCAGGACGAATCCCACTGAGCATCAGACAGCACTCACTTTAACAGCTATTCTGTGACAGGGATGGCATCAAAGTGTTCTCACTATGTGGGCATCTGGAGGGGTTTTGCCAGGCACTCCACAGCCTTCAGGAGACTTAGACCTCTGTAGCACAAGACTCACTCGGTGGCCCACTGTGGCATTTTTGTTACATGCTTTGTCAATAAAAATTGCTCACATCTTGTCTTAGGCTCATTCCGCACATGCAGAGTAATGCACTTTCAAACTGCTTTCAGTGCTCTTTAAAGTTGTGCGGAATGGCAAAATCAACTTGCAAACAGTTGTGAAAGTGGTTTGAAAACGCATTATTTTGCGTGTGCGGAAGGGGCCTTAGATTATATGGTGTCTACAGTAATAAGAATGTTTGTGGCCTTAATCTTAAACCATTGTCTAGTAGATTATCTTTTTTAAACTGGTTTTATGCTTGTAATTGGGTTTTATACTATTGAATTTTTATATATTATACACCGCCAAGAGCCCTTTAAATAAACAAACAAATAAACTGCCTGCTCTACCATTCATGTAGCTAACCCCTTCCCAACTTGCCCCATTTTAATAGAACAGGAAAGAGGAGAAGAAGAAGAAGAAGAAGAAGAAGAAGAAGAAGAAGAAGAAGAAGAAGAAGAAGAAGAAGAAGAAGAAGAAGAAGAAGAAGAAGAAGAAGAAGAAGAAGAAGAAGAAGAAGAAGAAGAAGAAGAAGAAGAAGAAGAGGAGGAGGAGGAGGAGGAGGAGGAGGAGGAGGAGGAGGAGGCGGAGGAGGAGGAGTTTGGATTTAATAGTAGGAGACTCAAAGGGGCTTACAATCTCCTTGTCCTTCCCCCCTCACAACAAACACCCTGTGAGGGTTGGGGTGGTCTTGGGAACCCCTTAAAGAGGATATGATAAGATTGATCTTGAAGATTCACCTGATCTGAGTGACAGATCCCATTATGACAGGTCAACTATGGGATCTTTTGGATAGATACTTGGAACCACCTGGCATCACTAGGGGACTGGAGCAGCTTTGGTCACCTTCACTGGAAGACAGATGAAGAAGCCTAGTGGCATTTGTTTTCTTAAACCTCTCAGCAGCCTTTGCTACCGCCAATTATAGGATCCTTTTGGTCCTCCTGAGAGGGGGTTTGGAATCAGGGTACCACTTTGTAGTGACTCTACTCCTATTGGTCAGGCAGATTCCAGAAGGTGACATATGGGCTTGCTGGTCTGCCCCATGGGAGTGAACCTGTGAGTTCTACCTGTTATTCAACAGCTATGTGAAGACACTGGAAGAGGTCATACAAGACTTCTATAGTTAGGTGCCCCCAGTATGTAGGTAACACCCAGTATCTCCTCCCTTCTCCTTGAACTATAGTGAGGTGGTGAGTTCTCTGATTCTCTGAAGTCAGAAAGGGGTTGAAAGAAGTAACTTGAAGATCAACCCAGATAAATATGAAACTGTTGCCTCTAGGTTGACTACTATAAAGGGACCTGTTTTAGGCAGTGAGGAATCCTCGTGGGAACTGGCAGAACGACCCCGCTACACCTGACCCCCAGGTAGTTAAGCTCCAGGAGCAATCCAGAGTCTCGCCGAAAAGCGGGCAGTGGTGTCAGGGACAAGCCTAATTATCTGTCAAGTGTGTGAAACAGATCAAGAAAGGAATGTTCCATTAACACAGTGGTTACATTTAGCAGGCAGAATATATATATATATATATTAGCTAACAGAAATATATATTTTATATTAAATATATATATATATATATTTTATACTGACAGGGATGTATCTCAATCTCAATCAACTAGATACAATCAACTAGATACTCAATCAACTAGATACATCAACTAGATCAATCACTTTCTCAATTTTATATGGCCCTCACAGGGGCGTGGGGTTAGGAACCTGCCTCAATCAATCAGGTGCCATCCCCGACGCTTGCTAACTTGGACAGATAACCTCTGCACTGCACTCCATGTGGAACCGTCTCTGGGGATCACTCAGAACCCTTAAGTGGTCCAGAAAAGCTGCAGCAATATGGAAGGAACATGCGCCAATACAGAACACTCAATGCTGGCTCTCAAAGCACTGCAGTGGGAACGGATTTCCCAGACACCCTTAGGAGGAGAGATCTTCTCTAAAGTCTCGGCTTGATGTTTACCCAGCTTCTGAGTGATCCAAGTCAGGTTTTGGCAACTTGACTCCCAAATTCTATCCCCACAGTCGTTTACAGGGCACCAAGCTCGTTCAGATTTCGGGCAAGGCATTCCGTTGAACCTGGCGTGTGCTTGTTTCTCTCTCCACTTGTCCAAATCGCCGCTGTGGTATTAACATTATGATTCAATTGCTGCTTTTATGCTTGCTATTTTACTGTATATTGACTATATTTCGAGTCTGGGTTATATTAGATTTTCATGCCCTCTTGTGTTTAGATAATCTTCTGCGTTCGGTTTTCGAACACCGACAGCCGCTCTTGAGGGCTTTTTGTTTTAATGGTGCTTTTATTCTAATCTGATCAATGCCTGTTTAAATGATGATGTTGTGAGCCGCCCCAGGCATTTTAAAAGGGAGAGTGAGAGAGATAAATATTTTAAATGCAATTCTATTTGGGGACTTCTAAAATCCTTATGTGGTCCCAGCCCCAGGTTATCTGAAGGAATGTCTTCTTCCCATCTGAGGGATCATCTCTTTCCATATGTCCCTGTGTGGCAATCATCTGTTGGCTATTCCATCACTGGGGGGGGGGGGGGGGGGGCTGAAACTGACCAGAGCCCTCTCGTGGCTGCAGTAATGTGGAACGGGGGAATCTGCAAGAGGTGAGAAAACTCACCCTCCTCGTTGCTGTTTAGGAGGTGCTGCAAGGCTTATCTGCTTGCCAAGGCTTTAGAGGGGGTTTCACTGGCAGGCATCTTTTAAGGGGGGACATTTGGGTTTCATTATTTTATTCTGGATTTCAATTGGAAATGAATGTAACTTTTATTGTAAGCCACCTTGAGCTAGGAGAAAAGAGAAGATATAAATGTTCTAATAAATAAAAATAAAATACCGTAATATGATTTCGCAATCAAACAGAAAGATCCTTCTGTTGGTATCTCCATGGTCTGATATGTGGCTGGCAGGGGCGTACCGCCCAGGGGGACATATGGGGTCAAATGTCCCTGGGCTGTGGCCATTTAGTCACACGGGGGGTGGAAAATTGCACCCACCCCCTTTGAGATGACCTGGTGCAAAAAAACATTTTGGTCATGGTGGGGGAGGGCGGCTGCACATACTGGGGGGGCCCCCCTGGAAAACTCAGATTTTGAACCTGGCTACATTTTTCCTAGATACGCCTCTAGTAACTAATAGTGACCCTCCTCTGTGCAGGCCCTTGGTCTCCCTTCCAAGTACTGGGTCATGTCAAAGATAGGGTGACATCATATCATGACACTTACTAGGTAGACTATGTTTACAGGGTGGTTTGCCATTGCCTTCCCCAGTCGTTTACACTTTGCCCTCAGCAAGCTAGGTACTCATTTTACCGACCTCAGAAGAAAGGAAGCCTGAGTCAACCTTGAGGGGGCCATCTGAAACTGACTTCTGTTGTAAGCAAACTCAAGTTGCGAGCCAAGCTTTGACTGAAGCTTACCGCTCTGCAGCACAGGGCTTGCTAACTCCCTGTTTCAAAAGGTTTATCTAGAGCAATGGTTCTCAACCTGGGGGTCGGGACCCCTTTGGGGGTCGAACGACCCTTTCACAGGGGTCGCCTAAGACTCTCTGCATCAGTGTTCTCCATCTGTAAAATGGATAAATGTTAGGGTTGGGGGTCACCACAACACGAGGAACTGTATTAAAGGGTCGCAGAATTAGGAAGGTTGAGAACCACTGATCTAGAGGTTTTCCCCTTCTTTTTTCTTTTCTTTTTTGCTGTCAAGTCACAACCAACTTATGGTGACCTCCTGGTGGGATTTTCAAGGCAAGAGGCATCGAAAGGTGGTTTGCCACTGACTGCCTCCGAATAGCAACCCTGTACTTCCCCGATGGTCTCCAATCTAAGTACTAACCAGGGCTGACTCTGTTTGGTTTCCCAGGTCTGATGAGATTAGGCTAGCCTGGCCCATCCACATCAGGGCCCCTCTCCCTTAGGTTGACTTAAAACACTGTTTAGCTGTTCTTTTAATCTGATATCACATGTGCTGGCCCAAAGGGTTTAGTTATTTTAGATATAGCCAATATATATCCCTTTAAGATATATATATCTTAAGATATATATCCCTTTAAGATATAGAATTATGGGAAATGTAGGGTCACATGTACAGTATTCTGCTCTGTAGTTGGCTAAGATTAGTTTCCTGCCGGGCGCAAACTGTTCCAGCACACGAAGCTTTATGACTCTTTGTTCTTAGACTTGGGATGGACGGTCAGACCAATGTCTTTTTTATGACTAAAGTTAGAAGAATAAACTCTGCACAGACTTCTCATTTACAAGGACAGCAGAGCAACGTAAGTCTTGCATTCTTTGCAAGAATCCATCGGTTTTCTCAATAAACTCCATCTGAAGCGATATGTGAAGTCCTTTACACCGTTGACGCTACACAGATGCGGGATGCAAACCTGTCCTGCAGACATGCATATCGTGCATTACCTCCTTTTCATTTTTGGTCTGACTTGGTACATTTGGAGAAGGGAGGTGGGTGGGCAGGTCTAGTAGGTTTTAGTGGGAAGTCTTATTTTATTGTATTGTCGAAGGCTTTCATGGCTGGATTCAACTGGTTGTGGTGGGTTTTCCGGGCTGTATGGCCATGGTCTGGTGGATCTTGTTCCTAATGTTTCACCTACATCTGTGGCTGGCATCTTCAGAGGTGTATCACAGAGGGAAGTCTGTTACACACTGTGTCCAGTTTTTATTTTATTATTTCCTATTTATTTATAGAATTGTTTGGGTAAATTATCCACTGTTGAAGACTGAAATAGAAAAGGGAAAGGTGCTTAAGTTTGAATCTTTTGTAAATGTTAACTATTTATTGTACTGACTGAAATTATCTACATTGCTTATTGTACTATTTATAGACAATTATTTATAGATTGTATTGATTACTGTATTATGTATTGATTGTATATGTTATATATTGACTAAGTGTAAGTCGCTCTGAGCCCGGCTGGGGTAGAGCAGAATATAAATGTATTTCAATGTATTATTGCCTAATGCCACTGCAATGTATTATTGCTTAATGCCACTGCAAGACAGCCTGAGCTCTTTGAGGGTAGGGCAGGATATATATATTTAAAAAAATTAATCACCATTTAGATTGATTTTGTTGCTATAAATTGATTTCCCTGGATGGCCCATGCCAGCCCGATCTCACCATATCTGGCCTGCCAAGGAGGGTCAAACCTGGATAGCACTTGGCTGGGACACCACCAAGGAAGTCCAGAGTTGCTACACAGAGGCAGGTGATGACAAACCACCTCTGAATGTCTCTTACCTTGAAAACACTTCAAGGTCACCATAAGTGAGATGTGATTTGATGGTGTCAAGCCAGACACCATATCCGGTTCTGCACAGTTATGTTTATAAAGAATGGTGAGGGAATAATACCAAAGAATCAGGCTTTAAACTGGAAAAAAAGGTTTTTACTGTGCAGAAATAGATCTCTGACAAGGTGAGCTCTCTATAAGAGTCACTCCCCACCAGATGAAGACGTCCTCTTTTTATAGTTTCAAAGAATACATATATCGTAATTCATAATCATACCAGCATACATAACCCCATATAATCATATTTCTCCCACATGTGCTTTCTTCCTTAGCATTAAAATCAAATTGGCTAGTCTGCCTCTTCCTTACACAAAAGCCTGAAATTTCCCTTCTGTCTGCCTTTATGCAAGGGGTTACAATAAACTGAATTCTGTCTTTCTGGTTTTCAATCAAGATAAGCAGTTTCCAACATTCCTTAAGGTGGGTTTTCCCGTAGAGAAATACATCTTTAAGGTGTAAGGATTTCACATACAACTTATTCACTTTAAAAGGTTAAACATGATTTTGACTAATATTATATGTGGAAGTAGAATACATATAGTAGAATATATCTCATTATCATTTCAGTGTTCATTAAAATATAGAAAAACACATTTTCAACTATCTAATCAAATTCCTTTCTATTCTAACCTTTGATCTCTTCATTGCTATGTTTATTTCATGAAGGCCATCTTATATCACTAGTTATGCCAGACAGGTCTATATGATATGTCTTTTGTCACATCTTAGACCTTAGTGACAATATCTTTCTTATAATCTTTTCTTGCCTGCATAGCTACTGTGTAACTGCTGACAAGCTGGCCTTTATAGAGAAAACCCTTTTTAATCTTTGGTTCTATAAATCCCTTATTCTATAATATCAAATACAATTTTTAGAGATATTCTCCAACCTCACAATGGCAAAAAGAAGGTATTTGGCGTAATGCTGCTATGGAAATATGCCAAAGCATGCTAAAACTGGTGATGGTGGGTACACAGGGAAACAAGGAAGAAATGACCAGCAAATCTGTACCTTCCCATCCACATAGATCCCAAACCCATGTTCAGTCTGATCTTTCAGGAAAGATTGTACCAAAGCAGGTTGGGAAATTATGCAGCTGAGCTAGGAGAAAACCCAGAATCCAAAGGAGTGAATGGCAATGGCACGTGGACCCAGCTCCAAAAACTCCACTGAAGTTTGGGAGGGAACACAGAGCAAAAGCTTCAAGTAGAAAACAGCCTTGGTGAGCATCTCGTGGCCCTGGAAAAATGGCACTCTCGTGGCCAAGACGGTTCAGCTCATTTTAAGCAATGGAATTCAACAGCAAGACAGCTGGGCCTTTTGTTCTGCCCGCTGCATCTGGCACCCATGAAATATCAACCACCCATTTTACTCATCTCCCCTCCCGCCCTTCCAAACCCCAATCTGCATTTCCGTACCTTTCGCTTCCTCCTTTGACATGCTGTACAATGAAAATGTCAGAGCGGGAGGGGGAGTGTGGAAGAGTGGGTGGAATGCCAAACGACACATAAACAATCTATTGCTCAGAGGAACTCAAAAGGGCACTGCCAAGTTGCTACTGACTGTATCCTGGCTCCATTTATAGACTCATACAGTTGGAAGGGGCCATACAGGGCATCTAGCCCAGCCCTCTGCTCAATGCAGGATCAGCCTAAAGCATCCCTGGCAAGTGTTTATCCAGCCAGTGAGGGGGAGATCACCATCTCCTTAAGCAGCCAATTCCACTGCTGAACAACTTTTACTGTAAATTTTCTTCCCTAATATTCAGTCGGTACCTTTTCACCCATCATTTAAAACCCATTATTATGAGTCCTACCCTCTGCCGCCAACAGAATAGCTCCTTGCCCTCCTCTAAGCAATAGCTTTTCAAATACTTACAGAGAGCAATTAAGGCCCCCGTCAACCTCCTCTTCTCCAGACTAATCATGCCCAAGTCCCTCAGCCTTTCCTCGTAGGGTTTGGTCTCTAGGCCCCAATCATCCTTGTAAATATCTTCAGCACCTGCTCCATTCTGTCCATATTCTTTTTCAAGTGAGCCCTCCAGAACTGCACACAATAGTCCAGGTGCAGTATACAGCAGGACTATAACATCTTGTGATTCAGATGTTATGCCTCTGTTGATACACCTTAAGACTGCATTAGCCTTTTTTGTCACTGCATCACACTGGTGTCTCACATTTAACTTATGGTCCATCCTTTCCCCAAGAGCATACTGTCTAGTATGCATTATGATAATTCTTAATATGGCACCACTAGGCTACAAGGTGCTTCACAGATAGCAGAAAGAAAAAGAGGCCCCTGCCCCAGGAATAATACAAACTAAATTTTCACAGGGGAAGGGGAAACAACACGTGCCTGTAACATCATCCCTTCTCAGATGCTTGGATAGATTTTTTAAGGATGAAAGAACAATCGTTGCTTTTTATACCCCACTTTTCTCTACAATAAGGGGGTCTCAAAGTGGTTTACAAACTTCTTCCCTTCCTCACCCCACCACAGATACCCTGAGAGGCAGGTGGGGCTGAGAGAGTTCTGAGAGAATTGTGACCAGCTCAAACTCACCCAGCAGGCTTCACGCAGAGGTGTGAGGATTAGAACTGGATCTCCAGATTAGAGTCCACCTTTCTTAATCACTACACAACGCTGGTAAACTTGCAAGCAGGTACATGAAGCATTTTGAACATTAAGAATGCTGTGCATATTATGCATATGCTAAATATTCCTAAATAACAATATATAATACCGATATTCATTTCCTTTTTCTGCTTTATAAAGCTCTTCTTTTTAAGACAGTAAGGAACTATTACAATACTTACATTTACACTTAAAACTTCTATGGAAGTTAAACTTTAATCTATCCTTAAAAGGACCCACACTGGGGGGGAGGCATAAGATCCTTCTCCCCCCATCCCCCAGCAATGACACGCTATTAACAGACCTCATTTCCCTTCTCTTTTTCACCTCTGGAGACGACGAGATTGTGCCCTAGCAGCGTCTGTTATAGGCAGTATTGAAAAAAGAATCAGAAGAAGAAGAGAAGGGTTTGGATTTATACTCTGCTTTTCTCAACTGTAAGGAGTCTCAAAGCGGCTTACAAACTCCTTCCCTTCCTCTCCCCACAACAGTCACCTTGTGAGGTTGGTGGAGCTGAGAGAGTTCAGAGAGATCTGTGACCAGGCCAAGGTCACCCAGCACGCTTCATGTGCAGCAGCGAGGAAACAAACCCAGTTTAGAGTCTGCGGCTCTTAACCACTACACAACGGTGGCCCTCAGAAATTCAGTTTAAGAGGTGGGGTTTATCAAAAGCTACAGCCACGAAACCTCCAGGTTCAGAGGCAGCCTAACTTCAGGTAACCGATGATGAGTACATACAGTGGGAAGGGCTGTTGGCTTCCTGTCTTGTTTGTGAGCTTCCCAGAGCCATCTCTGGATCCAACGAGCCTTAACAACTATTGGCCAGTAGCAAACGTCACCTCTGGGCACCAGGTGCTCAGGTAGGTTGTGGCTGTGAAACTCCAGGTATTCGGGGATAGAACAGGTTATCTGGGCCTGGCTTCAGGTTATCCTGGGGCCTGCCTTCAGGACTGAAACTGCCTCAGTTAACCCGATGAGTGAGCTTTGCTGCAAGGGAGTCAGGTGAAACCCAGATGATTTTCCTTGACCTTCAGTTCTAATGATCATAGAAACATAGGAACCTTAAGGCACATCTAGTCCTTAGGATCCTTACATGAAGTTGCCTTAAACTGAATCAGGCCATTGGTCCTTCAAGGCCAGTACTGCCTGCTCAGACAGGCAGCAGCTCTCCAGGGTCTTAGGTAAGATGCCAAAAATTGAACCCAGGACCTTCTGCAAGCCTAGCAGATGTTCTACCACTGAACCATGACCCTTCTGGTCCGGTTGGCTTGTGCAGGGACCATGGGGCACCTTTTGAACCATGGATTGCCCTCCTAGCTGGCCTGTTCATTCCAGAAGACTGGGTTGGGGGACAGATGCTCAATTTTAGGGGCTAATGGAAGGTACTCTGTTTCCCCGAAAATAAGACATCCCCTGAAAATAAGACGTAGTAGAGGTTTTGCTGAAGTGCTAAATATAAAGCATCCCCCAAAAGTAAGACATAGCAAAGTTTTTGTTTGGAAGCATGCCCGTCGACCAGAGCATGCAGCTGTGGAGCGGAAAAATAAGACATCCCCTGAAAATAAGACATAGCGCATCTTTGGGAGCAAAAATTAATATAAGACACTGTTTTATTTTTGGGAAAACAGGGTATTTACATTTTGGGGCCACTCCTTTTCCACACTTACACTGGCTTCAGCGTGCCAGCGGAGGATAGTTGTTTGATACTGCTCATCCCACTTTGAGAATAAAATTCACATGCCTCCCCTGGGTCCTCCAAGACGCGCCACGCAGCACCTAGGAATTAAGCCAAACATTAAGGAACTGGCTGAAGACCAAAAGGCACAAAGCTCTTGTTGATTGCACGCTTGAGGGCTGCGGATTGCAGATCATAAATATACCTACTCAAATAAAGTCGCCTTGTCTGAAGTGCCGCTGGTTTTATGTGCTAATTTTTTAACTTCAGCTTTGGGAGGCATTCAATAAAAATGCTGTGAACTCGGTGGGCAGCAGTGGACCAAATGTTAAGCCCTCTGCGAAACCCACAAAGACTTCCTGCCGGGATGTGGAGCAGGGTGTTCTTGGAGCTTATTGTCGAAGGCTTTCACGGCCGGAATCACTGGGGTGCTGTGAGGAAGTGCTGTGGGTGCTGTGAGGAAGCAGGGGGAAAAACATTTCCCAAAAGCATTGAAACTGGGGCAGATGACTCTGTAAAAGTCTCCATCAAAGCACATTACAGCAGAATTTGCTGGTGCACTGTGAGCTTTCCATAAGAAGAAGTTGGCCCACTCTTTGATTATGCCCAGGATAGAAGACTGTAATAGTGCACATGGGTGGGGTATTTCACCAATGTCAAGGATCCCTGCTCTAAAGGATCTGGGGCGAAGGGACTTGAAGGACTGTTTTCTCTTATGGGAATTTTCCTGCCACTTATGGACATCCACAGCTTTTTTGGCCTGGAGCAAGATGGGTGGTGTCGAGACAGGGCCTTCTCTGTGGTGATACCCTGGATATGGAATGCGCTTCCATCAGCAGTTTGCCTTTCAGGTGGCAGGAGCAAACCGTTTTTACCTGGTCAGGCGTTCTGCAGAAAACACTTTTGCATCTGGTTTCTTGCCTTCTTATTGAGACCATTTTATTGATTGCTGCCGCTGCCTGGCTTTAATTGCCGCCTGGATGCTGCTGCTAATTGACTTCACTAATTTTATTGCCTGACCGCTGGCTGAATTGATTGGTTTTAATGTGGCTTTATGTTGCTGTTTCTTTCCACGTTTATTTATTTTTATTGATAATATTTTATTATTTTATTGGTTTTCATATATTACAGCACATTTTTATGGCCTTTGTTTGCAAACCATTTGGGGCACATTTTTTTCCTGGTAAGTGGCTCTAAGCAGGGCCTTCCCACAGTCATTGTTTAAAATAAAGAGTGAGAAAAATATAGAAATAGCTAGAGAGAAAATCCTCCCCACTTTCTGATAAGACTAGAACTTGAGGCCACCCAGTGAAATTGATAAGCAGCAGATTCAGAAAGAAGGGAGGGTTGGGGTTTTTTTGACATTTTATGGGCATGGAGCAAGGGTCACTGGGGTGTGGGGGAGGTAGCTGTGAATGTTCCCTATTGTGTGTGCGTGGGGGGGGGGTTTGGACTAGAATCTTGATGACCTTGGAGGTTCCTTCTAACTCTACATTTCTATGATTCTAACTTCACACAGTGCACAATTGACATTCAGAGCTCAAGGCCAGCCACACAGCTGTAGTGATGGCTATGAACCTTGGCAGCTTTAAAAAGATGATTAGGCAAATTCATGAAAATACACTGTTGAAAGCTTTCATGGCTGAAATCAACTCTTAACATGTGGGTGAAATGTTAGGAACAAAAACCACCAGACCACAGCCACTCAGCCGGGAAAACCCTCAGCAGCCAGTAAATTCATAAAGGTCTATTGATGGTTTTTAGGCATGATAGCTAAATTGAACCTTCAAAGTGAGATCAAGAACCGAGTCTAGTGGTGTCGTAAAGACCCACAAGATTTCCAGGGTATAAACATTTGAGAGTCAGAGGAAGAGGAGGAGGAGAAGGGGGAGGGGAGGAGGAGTTTGGATTTATACCCCTCCTTTCTCTCCTGTAAGGATACTCAAGGTGGCTTATAAGCTCCTTTCCCTTCCTCTCCCCACAACAGACACCTTGTGAGGTAGGTGGGGCTGAGAGAGTTCCGAAGAACTGTGTCTGACTCAAGGTTACCCAGTGGGAATGTAGGAGTGTGGAAACTCATCTGGCTCTTAATCACTACACCACACTGGTTCTCATAGTAGATAGTTTTGATTTGAAAGCTTATACCCTGGAACTGTTGTGGGCCTTAAAGTGTAGTGGATTTGAATCTTGCTCTCCTGCTGAAGACTGATACAGCTGCCCACCTGAAATTATCTCCATACTGAGAGGCAGTATATACCTGAAGACTAGTTGTTGGGGAGGGCAACCAGCACTGCCCTTCTTGTATCATCCCACTGTGTCTCCTGGAGGAGAGGAGTCGGATGTGCTGACTCAATTAAATTAAGCTCAGCTTCATTTCCCCCCTACTTTTTTATTATTAAGAACTGGCGTTGCTAATCTACTCCTTTTCAAGCTCCTAATTAGCCCTTTGATTAATTATGCATCCTCTGCCTGCCTAATAGTTTCTGAAGAGTGATTCCCTTGCATTTATATATTTTTTCTAGAGAAATTAATTAATTTTGCAAAGTGGAAGCATGGTGTCATGGTTTACCGGAGGGAACCGTTTCAGAGCTGATCGCTGAACGGCAGAGACGCAAAGGGCTGTGGGGGTGCAGGGAGACTGGAGAGGGAATGATGGGTTTTCGGTTGAGAGTTCAGCGAAATCAAAATCCCTGTGCAGGAATGATGACAGAAGAGGCTAAAAGACCTTCTATTAGATCCATTTCCTCTTTCAAGGCGCTAAGCCAGCGATGGAGAACTTATGACTCATGTGTCAAAGGTGACATGCCACCGCATGTTGAGTGACAAGCCAGCGTTCACCAACACCCGACAACTGCTACTGTCCCTGTTTGAATCTGAGTTATTTTTGTAATTATTTGACATCTCTTTATATAATACACAGCATCACACACGCTCGGACTGTATCTTTTTAAATAAATGAATATGTCAAGAGTTGGGGGGGGGAGGGGACACAGCAGCAGTCCTTAGGCATTTTTCAAATTTATGACATGCTGAGAGGAGAAGAAGAAGAAGAAGAAGAAGAAGAAGAAGAAGAAGAAGAAGAAGAAGAAGAAGAAGAAGAAGAAGAAGCAGCAGCAGCAGCAGCAGCAGCAGCAGCAGCAGCAGCAGCAGCAGCAGCGACGTTTGGATTTATATCCCCCCTTTCTCTCCTGTAGGAGACTCAAAGGGGCTGACAATCTCCTTGCCCTTCTCCCCTCACAACAAACACCCTGAGAGGCAGGTGGGGCTGAGAGAGCTTTGAAAAGCTGTGACTAGCCCAAGGTCACCCAGCTGGCATGTGTGGGAGTGCACAGGCTAATCTGAATTCCCCAGATAAGCCTCCACAGCTCAAGCAGCAGAGCGGGGAATCAAACCCGGTTCCTCTAGATTAGAATGCACCCACTCTTAACCACTACGCCACTGCTGGTTTTTCCCATCATTGCACTAAGCTATGGTTAGCCCCTGACCCAATAAAGAAAAGGAAGGTCTTTGTTTGCTATGTTTTATATACATGAACTATTTTATATAGAGCAAGGTTGAGCAACTGGCAGTGGAGTTTGCTACCCTAACTACTGCACCACACAAATGACCCCTAATTTCATGTGCACAGTATACTCAAGGTAGGGTTCTCTCCCCTTGACATTCTTCTCTTAACGTCCTGTGAGAAAGGTTAGGCTGAGAGGGAATGGCTGGCCTCAGGTCACCCAGTGAACTTGAATGGCACTGCAGAGATTTGAATCCAGGTTTTCCAGACCCGAGTCTGACACTTTACTGGCACCACATCAGTTAGTTTGCCAGTCGAAAAGTGACAAGCTTACATGCCATCTTGAGTAGTCCATTTTAAGTAAGTACTTAGAAGGGAATGTCAGGCTCACTAAAAATCAACATGGGTTTCTCAAAAACGAGTCACGCCAGATTAATCTTATCTCTTTTTTTGATAGAGGGTCAAGCTCGGTAGATGAAGGGAATGCTGGGGATGTAGCATACCCTGGCTCCAGGAAGGCCTTTGACAAGCAAACTAGTAAAATGTGGGCTAGGCAGGGCTACTGCTAGGTGAATGCGTAATTGGTTTTACTGATTGAAACCAAAGGGTGCTCACCAATGGCTCATCTTCATCCTGGAGAGAACTGACTAGTAAAACGCCACAGTGTTCTCTCCTAGGCCCAGTGCTATTCAATATTTTTATCAATGACTTCGATGATGGAATAGAAGGCATGCTAATCAAAATTGAATGTGACACCAAATTAGGAGGGGTAGCTCATACATACCCCAGCGGAAAGAGTCTGAATTCAAAATGACCTGGACAGATTAGAGAGGTGGGCCAAAACTAAGAAAATTGAATTTTCACAGAGATAAATGTAAGAAACTACACTTAGGCAGAAAAAATGCAATGCATGGATATAGGATGGGGGACACCTGGCTTGAGAACAATACATGTGAAAGGGATGTGGGAGTCTTAGTGGTCCACAAACTGAACATGAGTCAGCAGTGTGATGTGGCAGCCAAGAAAGCCAATGTCATTCTGGGCTGCATCAATAGAAATATAGTGTCTAGATCAGGGGTCTGCAACCTACAGCTCTCCAGATGTTCATGGGCTACAACTCCCATCAGCTCACAGGGGCTGATGGGATTTGTAGTCCATGAACATCTGGAGAGCCGCAGGTTGCAGACCCCTGTTCTAGATCGAAAGTAGTAATAGTACTGCTCTATTCTGCATTGGTCAGACCTCACCTGGAATACACCTGCATATCTGACCCACAGGGTGCTCGAACTCCTGACTGTGTGAGTGGCAGTGCAAGCACTTAACCACTATACCATGCGGCTCCTAGCATCCTGCAAATGTTGAGTTCTGCCAAAGCTACTACAGTTGTTCACCTGGAGAAGGAAAGGGTTAAAGAGGTGTCTGCCAAAATGCTTCCTTGAGAAGCCTGGAGTCAGATGTGGTGAAGCCAATGCTGCTGTCTCTCTGTCCTTCATGCAATTGAAAACTATTTGCTAGCTTGGGGCACAGAGAAATTACGGTACATTCAGCTAAAGTATATGCAGACAGCATTACATATTCTTTTCTTTTTTGGACAAAACAAGGTTCTAGCCCTTGTGGCCACAAGATATACTTCAGAGTGTCACGGTCATGTTTACTGAAATTTCAATAGCTATATTTATTCAACCATAAGGGCCCGAGGGGGGGTTACAAATATAAGCTTGCCTTTTACTTCATTCCCCATTCCCAATATCTCAGCCGCCAGTGATTTAAGATTAAAGGTGTTCTGCCATAAGAAAATAAAAGCTTCTGAACATGAAAAATAATTTGTCTTATTTATTTCCTTTGCATGTTTCTCATACTAACAATTTCTCTGACCTTGAAATATACATGGACAGTTGGGTTTGGTGAGTTTCCCAAATATCTACAGGTTGTGAATCAAGGGCGAGGTCTCATTTTTTGAAAGTGTCACCTGGAATGCAGAAGCCCCAATTGAATACAGAAAGCTGGCTACAGTCCTCCACCCTCCCCAGCCATTTGTTCATTCAGCGACTGGCATTCAGAGGTAAACTGCCTTGGAACATGGGAGTTCCATTAAGCTTTTGGGGACCCTTGGCCAGGGGTATCCAGACACTTTAGCTCAAATCCCATCTAGCCATGAAACTCACTGGATGACTCTATGGCAATAGTTTTCCCTCAGGGCCAAACTAGATGAGGCAGTTTTTCACAGGTTTGTTCTGGGTTCCCAGTCTTCCGCATCCCAGCCCTGGGACCACCACCCACAGGTCATACTGCTGAGAAATCATTTCCCAACGGTGAGGGGCCCTCAATGGATTAGGACCACGGTACAGGAGAGAAGGGCCTTCCTGCCAAACCATTTTCTTGATCCCAAACAGTCCTGAAGGAAGATGCTATTTGCCTCTTAATGAACTATGCAGCAAACAATCTCCCTCAGGGACATTTTGGATCATGAAAACAGTGCAGGGTGGGGAAGATGAAGATCTTCTCCCATCCAACCAAGATCTGAATTGAGGTTGTGTGTTGTTGAGAAATTATTCCTTCACAGCTGATGTATGAATGTCAGAGTCAAAGTCAGGTCAAGGGAAACCAGATAACTTGATGGGTGACGGTTGTTTTTCCTATACCATCATCGAGTCTACAATGAGTGGAGCATAATGGGAGAAAAATACCCTAAACAAGTACAAAAGTTAAAATAGTCTTATCTCCCCATCTAGTACGGCCCTCGGCCTGCCCTACTTCATAGGGGTGATCTGGTCATAAGCAGAAGACAGGAGAGCCATTTGGAGGAAGGGGAAGATAATAAATATTAGATCGGCAGATAAATAGCGGCACTCAGAGCCCTGAGGATTGTGAACATCTACTTAGTCCGACATGCAATTTGCTTCTGTGCTTCCATGCTTAATCTTCCGATGATAGAAACCAGCACCAGCAAATGGCTGAGGCAAAACATTTCGCAGCCCATCCTGCGAAGCCCCTCGGAAACAGTGTAAAGATCATTAGTCCCCACAGTCTATTTGGAGACAGGTCCAGCTGGGACTGATAAATTAACACCCCCCAACGCAAGCCGATGCACAACCAGAGCCCCAAATGCTTTTAAAAAGCACTCCAGTCTGGCCGAAGGGAGGGTGAATGAAGACGCACAGACACAGATATTAGGAATCCGGACTTTAACTAAAAACAGCCAGCAGTTTGGTCTTTTGTGTCTTGATGGAATAAGTGCGGAAAAGGGCAATTAAGAGAAAATAAGAACAAAACCTCAGCCACTGTTGGCAGAGTGAGACGGAAGCTGGGTCCACCTGTTTGCAGATTTCAGCGGCTTCACTAAAAGCAATGGTGTGGCTACGTTTGGAAAAGCACATTTGGTTTCAGTTGCTTCGTCTAAAAAAAAAAGGTTATTCTAGAGACAGGGGAAATGGGCTACAGAAGAAGGGCAACCCAAATCTTCAAGGGTTTCCCTAAAAAGAAAGGTGAGATTATTCAGGGCTTTTCAACTATTAGGAAAATCACAGCCGAGTCTTTGTAAGGTTACATGAGGCATGGGCAAAGAGACACATACCACTCCCCCTACCCCCAAAAAACTCTCAATGGAATTCAACATCACCCAAACACATCAATGAGCAGTAGATTCAGGAGAGACAAATGAATCTATTTCATCATGCAGTGCATGACTAACTTATGGAGCTCACTGCCATAATGGATTCAAGGTGCAGGAAAAGAGATTCCACCTAAACGTTAGGGAGAACTTTCTGACTGTCAGAGATGTTCGACAGTGGAATTCACTGCCTCGGAAAGTGGTGAAGTCTCCTTCTTTGGAGGTTTTTAAACAGAGGCTGGGTGATCATATGTCTGGAGTGCTTTGATTGTGTGTTCCTGCGTGGCTGGGGGTCTCTATGTGGACTGAGAGAGCTCTGACAGAACTGTGACTGGCCCAGGCCATCCAGCAAGTTTTACGTGGCCAAGTGGGGAATCGAACCCAGTTCTCCAGATTAGAGTTGGCCACTCTTAACCACTACATCACACTGACCGTCAGCTTAAAGGGCTTTAAAAGGGGGGATTAAACAAAGTTGTGGATGAGAAATTCATCAATTAATAGATGGCCAGACTGAAGACAAAATCTGGGCTGAACTACACGTTACAGTGGATGTGTGTCCAACTTGTGGCTGCTGACACAATTTTAGAGGAAAAATTAGCTGTCCAAAAACTGCTGTGAGAACCTTATCCTGATTGGGCCAGCACTGTGGCAGCACCAGGCGATCTTGTCACTCCATACTCATTTTCATGGGCCAAAACAGTGGGGAGGAAGCTGCTCTAGCACCTTAAAAGGTACAGGGAGGCACAAGATTGTTTCTTGACTTTACACCCTTGCAGCAATTTTTTAACAGCTGTATTTTTCTCCATAATGGCACTCGAGGGCACAAGTTGGATTTATGTCCACCATGATACATAGTTTGGATCTTCAGAGAACTGAAAGTAGATTGAAAGAGAACCGTGTTCCTTGCTCCTTGTGTGTAAATTCCTCTCGTGCTCACTGCAAGTCCCACAGCCTATGCAGGTTCTTGTATTTCT
The DNA here is from genome assembly GCF_021028975.2 of Sphaerodactylus townsendi. NCBI lineage: Eukaryota > Metazoa > Chordata > Lepidosauria > Squamata > Sphaerodactylidae > Sphaerodactylus > Sphaerodactylus townsendi. The sequence continues at coordinate 20,347,306 of NC_059425.1, read as the reverse complement.
TTTAAAAAACCTGCCAGATCCATTTCACCAGAAGTAACAGCAGAACAAAACAAGTACGTCTGTCCACTAGAGAAAGCAACCCGTTCCTCCAACCACTTCCAATCCTCTTCAAAGTAATAAGCAGTTCACAGACCCAGAAGGAAAAGCTGTCTCCTGATGCAAAATACAGCAATCATGAAGGGTCAAAGGCAAACCTCCAAGTGATTTCCCCTGCTGCATTTGAACTATTCCTCGACTTCAACCAAGTTGCCTGCGAGCATCCTATTCCCCCGCCTCAATAATCCAATCACCTTCCCTGACTGGCAGTAATTGGTGCTGGGTTTGGCACCAAGAACTAGAGATCTCTGGGATTGCGCAGGGCGGAAGAGATGCGGAGGCCTTTTCAGACACTCACGGAGAGGACAGTCTGGAACAGCAAAGTAAGGGGACCTCTCAGGAAACAAGCTGCTGCTGCTGAAGACCGTTACTGCCGCCGATGCGTTCGACTCCTGTCAGGCCCCTTTGCTGAAGGGATGCTTAAATTAGCGTCTGCTTCTTTCACCTCAGAGTGAAGGCTACCACAAGTGTTGGCATGAGGCCTGTTCCAAGCACCAGCTTTTCACATGTTCTGAGAAACACCACCAGCATACAGCATAAGAAGGAAGATGGCCACGGTGCTGGTCCTCTTGGAAGCAAAAAGGGTGGACATGAGTGTCAACGAAGAGTTTTCAGAGCTAGTAGATGAGCTGCTACAGTGTACACCTGTTCTGCTAGTGGCTGGTGGTGGGAAGAGCTGTCAAGTTCCAGCTGACTTATGGCACCCCATAGTGCTCTGAAGACATGAACAGAAGTGGTTTGCCATTGCCTGCCTCCGCATAGTGACCATGAACCTGGTTGGTGGTCTCCTGTCTGAGTAGAAACCAGGTCTGACCCTGTTTAGCTTCTGAGAGTTGACAAGATCTGCCCAGCCTGGGCCATCCAAGTCAGGGCCCTGTAATGTTAGACTTCATTTTTTAAAGAGCAGGAGTACTTGATGTGGTTTCTGCTCCCAGGAAAATCGCGTTCAGGAACGGTAATGATGCATCTCTGAGGGGAGAGGACTGGGGGCTGAAAATGCTCTCAAGATGATTCTGAACCACAGCTCTGAGCAAGCACAAAACCCCTCTGTGCGGTGTGCAAAAACCCACAAAGCAGCAGCAGTAAAAGTGGCTGGTGTTTCAGGGATCACTGAGAATTTTTACCATCCCCAAACCCAAATTCGCAAGAGGGTAAAATTGTGGTCTGGTGACCCAAGGGAGCAACGGAGATGGAAGGAAATGCTGATGCCAACATTTTGGCTGACGTTAAATCGCTACCTTATCCCCTCCCGCTCAGCTTTTTTCTGAGATTGAAAAGCACCGGGCTCTTCATCCTTTCCCCCATCTCAAAAGCTAAAGAAACGCTGCTGCAGGTTTTTTTCAATTTCAAACACTTGCTACCTGCAGCCCCCAAGAGGCAAGGCCATGTAGTAGGTCTCAAGGAATAAACAAAGGAGCCGCTGAGGCACAGGGACGCAGGGGTAAGCAACGGTCAACTCTGCTTATGCACCATGACACCCTCTAGCAGAGGGATCCCTAACCTTTTTGAGCTCGTGAGCACCTTTGGAATTTTGATACAGGTTGTAGGGCACAACTACAAAATGATTTCTGCAGGAGGTGGAGCAAATCACAAAATGGCTGCTGCTGGAGTGAACCACAAAATGGCTGCCCCAGGAGGTGGAGTCACACAGACAGGAATTCCAACAGCAGAGGAGAATAGGGCTAATTAAAAATGTCCTGGGCTTATTAAAAATAAATCAAACACTGTGGTGGCAGCAGCCATTGAAACAATATTACTTTAATCTGCATAGCCAATCAGAACTTCAGCTGGTCAGAAGCCTTGCTGGGTAAAACCCCAACCTGGATCCAAACACTTTCTAAAACACTTGGTGGGTGGCAAGAAAGGTGTCAGCAGGCATAATGGTTAGAGAGCCCTCCTTTAGCAAATTTGTGATGATGCAGGAAGGCTTGGGTTCCCAAAACCAGACACCTGCATCCCAAACTCCACGCAGAATTATAGTCTGGTGTAGATCCCACCCCCCCGCCCCCGGTCGATGCAGCCAGACAAAGAAATCTGCAAGCACCAGAGCGTCTCAGAGAAACAAAAGGTAAAGAAAAGCCAGCTTTGAAATCTCTTTCCCCACCCCAGTTTCCCGAGGACAGCACGGCACAGACGCCAGTGTGTGGTGTGCTGATAACAAGGGCCCGGCCAGCCATCCTGTGGCTCTCCCCGCTAATCTGATGATGATGAACAATGTGTCAAGGTTCTCAAACGTCGTCTCGCGTCTCTGGCAGGTACCCTGCTGCCATGGCTGCTCCGGGTTACTGATTTACGGAGATCCCCGGACAAGTCGCTCCAGAGGGGCCTTCCAATCAAAAGCTAATAACTCTCTGGAGGGAGACAGGTCCTCGCAGCAGCCGTTCCTCTCAAGGCTGAAAGAGACGTCCTGGCAGGAGACCCAAGACTGGATCTCCACTGTTGCTGTTTTTGTGTTTGACTCAGCTGCAGAGAAGGAAGGCCGACCGATTTGTTCAGAGACTGGGGGGGGGGGGGGGCGCATGTTTAATCTTTTCCTGCCCATACTGTTCCCTTAATCTACAACCTGTACCTCACAAAGCTGCCTCTAGCCTCCAATTTAAAAAGGGGAAAAGAGAGGTGTCTGTATTATGGGAGGAATGATTTAGGTGAAGAACATGGCATGGGGGAGAAGAATTACACACCTCTTCCCCCACGCCATGACTCCATATAACACACATCCTGGCTATCTTGGAGTTAAAGAAAAATGGAGCAGGGATTCATGGGACATCAGAAAAAGGGAGCCAGCAAATCCCAGGAAAAGAAGTGGGAGGATTTTGTGTCCTCCCACTTCTTTTGCACATCACACCAACATTGCACATCACGCCAACTGTACAGCAATTCAAGTCTGTGGTAATAAAGAATGAGTGGAACTCCCTGTCACAAGATGAAGTGACAGAAGTTAGTTCAGATAACTTGGGAAGGGGATTGGATACTTCCATGGAGGAGAAGTCTGTTGGCAGTTAAAGGCCTTGAGGTCTAAATGCAGTCAAAATGGTTCAGGGCTGGTAGACCTAGGGCTGGCAACACCAAGGATGTAGGTAAGGGGGGTTATTGGGTTCAAAAAAATCTCCATTACATGTCCGAAGTTCTGTCCCCCAGTTTGTGATTTTTTTGTGTATATTTTAGTGTTTTTTGTTTTTGGCCTGTAGGGGGCGCAGTTTTTAGGCTAGCAGCACCAACATTTAAGGGATTTGTTGGGAGACACTCCTGATGATACCACACAGGTTTGGTGAGGTTTGGTTCAGGGGGTCCAAAGTTATGGACGCCCAAACGGGGTGCCCCATCTCCCATTGTTTCCAATGGGAGCTAATAGAAGATGGGGGCTACACCTTTGAAGCACTGAATGCCAGTGGTGGAGGACGTATGTCTGTTGCCTGGGGTGGTGGGGAGAGGCTGTTAGGGGTGCAATTATTAAGCTAGTAGCACCAAACTTTCAGGGTATCTTTAGGAGACTCTCCTGATGAAACCACCCAGGTCTGATGAAGTTTGGTTCAGGGGGTCCAAAGTTATGGACCCTCAAAGGTGTAACCCCCATCTTCTAGCTTTCATTGAAAACAATAGGGGATGGGGCACCCCCTTTGGGAGTTCATAACTTTGGACCCCCTGAACCACACCTCACCAAACCTGGGTGGTATCATCAGGAAAGTCTCTCAACAAATCCCTGAAAATGTGGTGCTTCTAGCCTAAAAACTGCACCCCCTGCAGGCCAAAAACTGAAAAAACACTTAAAAATACAAAAAAAACACAAACGGGGGTGGAGCTTCAGACATGTAATGGCAGTTGAACCCGAGGAAACCCCCCCTTTACCTACATCCTTGCCTACTGACATCCAGACTAGACTACTGTTAAGTGCTCTGTGTAGGACTACCCTTGATCACTTGCCTGGAAAATTCAAATTGACATCACCTGTAGGACGTATAATTCACACCAGTGATTCAATGACTTCATTGCCTTCTGCTTCTTTTCCAGGGTCTATTTGAGGTGCTGTGTTTACCTTAAAAGCTACAAATGATCCAGGCCCAAACTGGCTTAAAGGTAACATCCAGGCCCTGGAACCTGTCAACATCTACTGTGGTGGTCCTGCCTAATGGACTTGTCCTGGTGGATGAAAAATTGGCATCTCAGAGCATTATTTACCATATTTTTACCCCAGTCCTTCCCTCAAGGGGCTGAGGGCAACCTCCATATGCAAAGTAGGTGGACAGAGAGAAAGTGGCTCCAATGACCCAGGTTCACAGTTCACTCAGTTAACTTCATCCAGGGGTTCTGTGGAGATTTGAGCCCCCAACTCCTGAATCCTAGTCTGGGACTTTACCCCACTGGATCACTAGTTGCATTTATACCCCGGAATTCTATCTCTCTGGAAGTTTGTTTGACTGCAGACAGCGGGTGATCGAATTTCTATTCTGTGAGGGTTTTAGTGACTGCACTTGAGTTGATTAAGGAAATACTCTTTTATGCTCCTTTCACGTTCAGTGTTTAGAATTTGCAAGTTGTTCCTCAGAGATGTTATTGAAATGTCCCCAATGCTTCTTGGTTAATAGCTTTGGAGAGCTAATGGGCAGTACATTCAAGACAGATGGGTAACTACCTTTTGGAATTTCCTGCCATGAAAACGTACTGATAGACATTGGCATAGATGGGTTTAAAAAGAGACATGGACACATTTAAGATCCCCTGGAAAAGGGGATTAGGCCGATTTATGGAGGATAGGTCCATCACTGGCAAGATAGTTGAATGAGATCTCTGGCATGAAAGGCAGAGGGCCTCTGGTTGTCCCATGTTTGGGAGGGTGGGTGGGTGGGGTCAGCAGATGATAGTTGATGCCCCTGGGCCTTGCTCATGGGCTTCCATTGTAGCAAAGGTGATGAACGTATGAAACTATCTTATACTGAACCAGACCTTCAGTCCAATAATGTCAGTATTGTCTACACAGGCTGGTAGCAGCTCTCTGAAGTCTCAGGCAGAAGCCTTTCACATCACCTCCTATTTGGTCCCGTTAAGTGGAGATGGCGGGGATTGAACGCGGGACGTTCTGCATGCCAAGCAGATGTTCTAAACACTGAGCCATGGACTTAGAATGATAGAATAGAATCGCAGAGTTGGAAGAGACCCATTATTCCTGGTCCTAGTCTCTGGAGCAGCAGAAAACAAGCTTGCTCCCTCACCAACATGACACCCCTTCATGGCTATCATGTCACCTCTTAACCTTCTCTTCACCAAACTAAATATCCCCAGCTCCCTAAGTCTCTCCTCGTAGGGCATGGATTTTAGACCTTTGACCAGGTTAGGTCTAACCAATGCAGAATAAAAGGTACACTTACATCCTCGATCTAAACCAGGGGTCTGCCACCTGCGGCTCTCCAGATGTTCATGGACTACAATTGCCATCAGCCCGTGCCACCATGGCCAATTGGCCAATTGTAGTCCATGAACATCTGGAGAGCCACAGGTTGCAGACCCAATCTGGACACTATACTCCTATTGATACAGCTCAGAATTGCATTGGCTTCTCCAATTTGCCACTGCTGGAAACACCGTACTGGATTAGACGGGCCGCTGATTTGTTCTATTGGGTGGAATAGTGGAACAAACACTGGGTAAACAATAGTGATCAGTCTGTTCTCTGTTCAGAATTGCTGCCTTCTCCCCTCACCCTGGGGTGAACAGTCTCACGGTTCCAAGGCCAGCATTGCCACTGCTTATGGACCCGCAGAGGTCGCCTTTGTCCAAAGCTCAGCCCATGAAGGTGAGCGGAAGTGCTCTCCCACTGGAGGGTGCAGTCTGCCAGCAGACAGGAGAACAAAGGCTGAAGGCAATATGCAAAAGGATGCCAAGCAACCGCTGAGCAGCGGAGGATGATTTTTTAAAAAGAGCAATGCAGCCCCTGGGCAGAATCCAGCCTGTTCTGTTTTGGGTTTGTGAGGAGCCAAAAATTCATCACAGAATGTTCTCTCAAGGCTCTTGAGCATTACTGAAGGAGTGGGGGGGGGGTATGTATGAGTCCGTTGTCTTGTTCCACTGGTAGGTGGTCAGATCTCCATGACAACCCAATTTTGTCGGAAGAGCGCGCCAGAGACAGAAGCGACAGGTTGCACCTCATTTTCAGCTCTGCCCTCAAAGGGAAAGAAGGTGGCACTGCTCAAGGAACCGTCAATAATGCTTTTAAATATAGATATAGATACATAAGCCACAACAGCATCAGGGGCACGTTGGGCTCGGCCGTGATGTGTCCTTTTTCCAGCACTTAACAAGTGCAGGGCCCTTTCATGATAGGGAGCATGGCACTCAGGAGAGCCCCCGGCCTTACCACTAGGTGTCTTCACCATCTCCCTGAAGAGTCAAGCCCAAATGCTGTTGGAGATCCTTGCTTGGATACCTAAATTGTAACTGAACATCCATGGGGAATGCGGGGGGAGGTAAGCAATCTAAAGAGCCATTACTGATTTTTTGAAAATATTGAGGTGGGGGTTGATTCATTCCTTTCCCATGGGAGCAGCATTAATCTGCATTTCCCCAACACAAACAGCTGCTTTCTGCAGCTCAGTTACGCATCTGGAGGATCTGAACACAGATCTCCAACATTACATGTGGCTTGGTTCTCAGAGTAAAACAAAATTGTGGCTCCCTATTTGTTTTTTCAAACCATATGCCCTCATGTGCAACCATATGAGAGCCAGCGGGGTGTAGTGGTTAAGAGTAGGTGCACTCTAATCTGGAGAACCGGGTTTGATCCCCTGCTCTGCCAATTGAGCTGTGGAGGCTTATCTGGGGAACTAGATTAGCTTGTGCACTCCAACACATGCCTGTGACCTTGGGCTAGTCACAGTTCTTTGGAGCTCTCTCAGCCCCACTCACCTCACAGGGTGTTTGTTGTGGGGGAAGGGAAAGGAGATTGTAAGCCCCTTTGAGTCTCCTTACAAGAGAGAAAGGGGGCATAAAAATCCAAACTCTTCTTCTTCATCCTTTTGCCAGGCGTGGTCTTCTAGACTCATGAGGAAAATGACGCAACATAAAGAATATCACCAAAAATATAATGGGAAAAGTAATTGTTGTCCTTCAGTCCTCAATGGGAAAAATTACACCATCAGAAGCAAAAATTACAATTACTTAACATTCATCCAAACAGCCACAAGCACAATCACCTTTAGCAATATAAGCTAACCCAGGGGTAGGGAACCTGCGGCTCTCCAGATGTTCAGGAACTACAATTCCCATCAGCCTCTGTCAGCATGGCCAATTGGCCATGCTGGTAGGAGCTGATGGGAATTGTAGTTCCTGAACATCTGGAGAGCCGCAGGTTCCCTACCCCTGAGCTAACCGAAGAATCAAAGACTTGGTCATGCAGCACAGACTTTGCCGGGAGGGGCGGGGGTGTCTAACAAGGATGGGATGAGGTCAACCTGTCCAGAGAGGGAGTCACCATATTGGGGGCATAGCGGACCGTATCCCCAGGAGCCTTCTACATGGTCACTGGGGAGGGGCAGACACCTGGAGAAGTGCCTCTGCCATCATCTTCAGGTAATAGGCAGGTTTACTAAAAACCTTTATAAGCTCACCTTCCTCCCATGTAAATGGGACTGAAGGTAGCAATAAAAAACAAATTCTGAAAATGACAATCTGAACACCATCCGAATTAAAAATTCAGGGCACCCACAAAGCAATTTCCTTGAAGAGCCTCTTTCAAAGACCCCCGCTTTTACAAGCCCTTCCAAAACAGCAAGAGAGATGCAAGCTCATTTCCTCGAGGAGACTAATCCACAATGTCGGATCCACTACAGACAAATGCTGGGAAGCGGAAGCAGAATTTGCCCCGACAGCTATCAGAAAACAGGCCTTGTCTGAAATTCAGCGGGATACAGGGAAAGTAAATTCAGTTCAACAGGATGTAAAGACATCTGGTGTTTCTATGGGACTGTGTTTTTACTGGGGTCCAGTGTGGTGTAGTGGTTACAGTGCCAAATGGGGATGTGGGACCTCAGCTTTAAATCTGTACTCTGCCATAGATGCTCTCTGGATGACCTTGGGCACACTATCCTACCTAATAGGATTGTAGTGAAGGTCAAGTGGAGGAAAAAAGGGATGCAACCATTTTCAGTCCTCACTGGGGAGGCAGGCGAGTATAAGTAGATACTATAGAAATATTCAGTGATCCTTCCTTTCAGAATTACTTCTGAGTTATCCCACCAGGGAAGGTTCCCAAATCTTTTTGAGAGCCAGCATGGTTTAGTGGTTAAGAGCCAGTGCGGTGTGGTGGTTTAGAGCAGTGGATGCGAATCTGGTGGATCAGATTTGTTTTCCCACTCCTACATTTCTGCTGGGTGACTTTGGGCTAGTGCTAGTTACAGTTCTCTCAGAACTCTCTCAGCCCCAAGGTGTCTGCTGTGGGGAAACGAAAGGAGTTTGAATCACCGTAAGTTGCCTTACAGGAGAGAAAGGCAGGGTATAAATCCAAACTCTTCTTTTTGAGCTTGTGGACACCTTCGTAATTCTTTCAAAGTGTGGTGGCTTCACCCACAAAATGGCTGCCACAGCTGACCTTCTGCCACACAGTGCAGATTCTTGTGTGTTCACAGCAGTCAAGTAACTTCTGACCTACAATGACCCTATAAATCAATGACCTCCAAAACATTCTATCATTAACAACTTTGCTCAGGCCTTGCAGACTGAGGGCTGTGGCTTCCTTATAGAGCAGTGATGGCGGACCTTTTCAAGACCGAGTGCCCAAATTGCAACCCCAAACCCACTTATTTATCGCAAAGTGCCAACCAGGCAATTTAACCTGAATACTGAGGTTTTAGTTTAGAAAAAACGGTTGGCTCCAAGGCATGCATTACTCAGGGGTAAGCTTGGTGGTACTCAGTGGCTTTGCTTTGAAGCAACCGTGCAACTCTTGAATCATGACCCTAGGAGGGTTTACTCAGAAGCAAGCCCCATCACCAGCAACTGAGCTTACTTTCAGGTAAAGGATCGTGCTTTAGTTCTTCCCATAAAAATTAGTGGGGTTTAACAGTGCTTCCCCCCCACATGACACACTCTGTGTGCACGTGCCCACAGAGAGGGCTCTGAATGCCACCTCTGGCACCCATGGCATAGGTTTGCCACCACTGTTATAGAGTCTGTTTGTAACTGCTGCTAAATGAAGATCCACAAAGCCAAGCCAATCTCCAAAAGCCAATCCCAAGCCTTGCCGGGAGTCTGTTTGTAACTGCTGCTAAATGAAGATCCACAAAGCCAAGCCAATCTCCAAAAGCCAATCCCAAGCCTTGCCGGGTAAATGTCCCACCTGGCCCCACTCCCTTTCTAAAGACACTTGGTGGGCATCAAGAAAGGTATATGTGGGCACCACAGTTTCCACAAGTACCATGGTGGGGATCCTGTGCTAGGAATAAACAGTTATCTCCTGACCCAGACAACACAAACCCTGTTGAGGGAAGCATTGTTTTCAAAGCTGCCTTTGCAAAGCAATTCGTGCAATCCCTTTTTGGGGACAGGAGGGCTACAATTCTCTCTCTCTCTCTCTCTCTCTCTCTCTCTCTCTCTCTCAGTGGAAAGTGGGATAGAAGATTGTTGGCTCCCCTGTCAACCAGCACCGACTCGCTTCTACCCCTCTCCCTGTCAGCCCTTTCCCGCAGCCTACGCAGGAAGACAATAAAACCAACTTGCCGGGCCTCTTAGAGGTGCGCCGCTGTCAGATGAAGCTTCCGGAATAAAGAAGCGACAGCGTGGCGGTGCCGGGAGCAAACTAGATGTTTGAGCGCGTGTTTGTTTTTTCCCCCCTTCCCCTGGATGTAATTGAGCAGACATAAGCTTTGATATATTTTTTTAAAAAGCCATTAGCATGAAACTGAAATAGTTTTTTCCCTGCTAAGTTGTGAAGCAGACAAGGTTTTACCCCCTTCCTTTAGCTTCATGAGAAGAGTTTATAACACATCTGCTGGAGGGGTGGTTGCAAAGCCTCACATTCCCCCCACACACACACACACACACTTTTCTCTCACTTGAACATGTGGAGCTGCCTTCTACAGAGTCAGGCGGGTATCAAGGTCTCTCAAGGTCAGCCTTCTCTCATCTGACTGGCAGCTGCTCTCCAGGGTCTCTGGCGGAGGTCCTTCACGCCTCCTCCTGCCTGGCCCTTCCAGCTGGATTGAATCTGGGACCTTGTGCATGCCGAGCAGATGCTTTACCCCCTCCCCGACTCAAGTGAACGTAGACAGGGAAGCAGAAAACCTTCAGCTCCCAGGAAGAAAACAGAATTTGAAGGGCAAAAGGAGCTGTGTCGGCTTTGCTCAGCCAGTTTTCAGACGCCTGCTGCTCTGAACAGCAGGCGCTGCTAGAAAGAGAATGTTGTCTTTCCTGTGACGAACCCTTCCCTTTCCAAGTGGGAAGGAGTTCCACAAACAACTGCCCTCGAGACCAATGGACATCTCTCTAGTACATGTTTATGCGTGCCCGCCTCCCCCCCAAGAAGAACGGGGAAGATTTAGCACATAATTTCCCCTTCCTTATTTAATTCTCACCCACTCCGCTTCAAGGCTGGTTGCTGCCTCTCTTTGGGAGGCCAATTCCACTTCAGTCACATATGGTAAAAAGACAAGCACCCTTGTCTTCTCAATCTGTTACAGCATGGAGTTGCAACCTTTTTGAGTCTGTGGAAACCTCTGGAATTCTGACATAGGGCGGTGGGCTCAACCGCAAAATGGCTGCCATGGGAGGCACAGCCAACCACAAAATGGCTGCCAACCACAAAATGTCAGAAAGTGAGGTAATGTGTGACTAAAAGTAACTCCTCAATGTTTTGGGCACAATCTCGTTCAACAGGATGCTTTTTACAATTAACATATTGCTGAAAAATATTTTCTTGTATATGCAGATTTCTTGCATATGCAGATACACAGTGATGGCAGGTGCTGGTGAAGCAACTGTTAAAAAATTTGCACGGCCAATCAAGTTTTTCAGTGGTTGATCAGAAGCCCTGCTGGGCAAAGCTTCCCTGCCCCTGCCCACTTTTTAAAAACACTTGGTGGGTGCCAGGAGAGATGTCTGTGGGCATCATGGCACTCCTGAGCCAAAGACTATTGCACCCCACACCCAGATGTTACTCTTAAGAGGACCAAGGCAAAAAGCTGGCCACGATGCTTTTAGCTTGGTAAAGAATCACAATGGGCTGAATGGCAGGCATTGCCTCAAATAGCTTTCAAAGGTGATTAAAGATATTCACAGAGGAAGAAAGTGCTAGCAGAGGCCTGAAAGATTCAAAAGGAAAACTAGCATTCACTCTCAGTTAAAAGGTGCAGGCTTCTATTTCTCGGGTATCCACTCCACAGATGTTGAGATACTTCCTCCCCCACCCTCCCATTTTATTCATCTACAAATTAATGAAGATCCAATTTACTAGTTCTTCAGGTAAACTAAGCAATTAAAAAATCCTCCAATTCGAGGTCCATGATTCCCAAATTCTCATGTTGGGTAAATGGAACCTCCAGGTTCAAAATCAGTCTACCTCTGAACACGAACAGGAACAGGAATGTTGTCTGGTGGGCTTCCTGAGTGAATCATCTTGAAAATGAAAAGTCCTAGAATACATTGACACAAACAAAATACATGCTAATTTGCCAGGAACACAACATAACTGTGATGCTATTGTGTAGAAATCTAAAAAAAACCCTTATAAAAGATCACATCAGCAGTACCTAATGGCCTTTAATGTATCAAAACTGGCTGCCAGAGAGGTGGCTTTTCGCCCAGCAGATTTTGTAAAAAAATCATACACGGTGGTGATGCTTTCCTAAACATTTGCAAGCAAGTCATAATTCATCATATTACAAATATTGTGATTTACCAAGAATCTCTGGACTTGCCAGCTCTACTTTTGAGCTATTTATGAGGAAACGCAGAGATGCTGGACTCGGAACTTCCCATCAGCCTTGAAGGTGTTAGCACGATAATCTTCGTGGCTAACTAAAACAAAAACAAAAAATCCAGCAAAGAAACATCAGGGCCTAAAGCTTTAAGATGTTTGGAAACAATCTCGCAGACAGCCGAAGTGACAAAATTGACCAATTACAGAGGGGCTTGGAAAGGCCGTCAGCCAGATAATCGGCTCACGGAACGCCAGGCCTTATTTATTCATTTTTTGGGCATGAAATATGCTACAGTAATCTTCGGACCCATGCCTCATTTTCTCCGTTGATGTGCTTTCCCATTCTCGTTTTATTCATGTTCCGGTGTATTATGTCCATCCAATTTAGATTTTATTTCCTTGCACAATTTTTTGTTTGTTCTTTAAGAACTGTACTTTACAAAGAAAGAAAGAAAAAAGATCCAACCCCCCCCCCCCCCAGCACTAGAAAGAAGGAAACACAGTGGACTAACCAGTGGACAAGGCGTCTCTCTCTCTTTGATGAAGAGAAGGTTAAGAGGTGACATGGTAGCCATGTTTACATATTTGAAGGGTGAGGGAGCAAGCTTGTTTTCTGCGGCTCCAGACACTAGGACCAGGAGTCATGGGTTCAAGGTGAAGGAAAAGAGATTCCACCTAAACATCAGGAAAAACTTCCTGACTGCAAGGGCTGTTCGACAGCGGAATGCACTACCTCGTCGTGTGGTGGAGTCTCCTTCTTTGGAGGTTTTTAAACAGAGGCTAGATGAACATATGTTGGGAGTGTTTTGATTGTGTGTTCCTGCATGGCAGCGGGTTGGACTGGATGGCCCTTGGGGTCTCTTCCAACTGTATGATTCTCTGTCTTTCCCCAACAGTAAGAACAGGCTGCTGCTGTTAGAACAGGCCCAAGGTATTCAATTCGTGGGTTGGGATCCTGGAGTGGGTTGTGGAGCCCCATCTGCTAGGTTGCAAGTGTGCCCTTCAGAAGGTCCTACTTCTAATGTGCATGCCTGATGCCCCTTGCCTAGGGCTGCCAACCTACAGGCATTAGCTGGAGATCTCCTAGGATTACAACATCTCCAACCGAGAGAGATCAGTTCCCCAGGAGGAAATAGCCATTTTGGAGAGTGGACTCCACGGCATTATGCCCCACTGAGATCTCTCCTCAAACCCTGCTCTTCCTGAGGCTCTGCCCCCAAATCTCCAGGAATTTCCCCACCCACAGCAGCCCCTCTTTGCTCACACACTGCAGAGAAGCAGTAAGCTGATAAGTGAGGCCATGAAAGGCTTCCTTTCAAGCAGAGATTCTTCCTCTTCCAGTCACATGACTGTGACATCACATCGCTCCTTCCAGGGGGTTGCAACTCAGAGGGTCCAGTCCTGCATCGCTGCCTAAACTCTAGAGCAGTGATGGCGGACCTTTTCGAGACCGAGTGCCCAAATTGCAACCCAAAACCCACTTATTTATCGCAAAGTGCCAACATGGCAATTTAACCTGAATACTGAGGTTTTAGTTTAGAAAAAACAGTTAGCTCTGAGGCGCATATTACTCAGGAGTAAGCTTGGTGAAGCAACCATGCAATGCTTCGAATGGGTGAATCACAACCCTAGGTGGGTTTACTCAGAAGCAAGCCCCATTGCCAGCAACTGAGCTTACTCGCAGGAAAAGGATCAAGCCCAGGCAAGCCTAGATGTGTGTGTGGGGTGTGTGTGATTTTCCGCCCCCTCCCCACATGATGAACTCTGTGCACACGTGCCCACAGAAAGGGCTCTGAGTGCCAACTCCGGCACCCGTGCCATAGGTTCGCCACCTCTGCTCTAGAGGTTTAAGTTGGGTCCCAGGTCTAGAAAGGGGGAAGACCACTGGAGCAAGTAATGCCAAGGAAGATGAAACCATGTCCTAACTCAACACGTGACAGCTTCTTGGGGAGTGTTTACAGCAGGGCTGCCAACCTCCAGGTGAGGCTTGGATATCTACTGGAATTACATCTGATCTCCAGACAGAAGAGATCAATTCTGGAGAAAATGGCAGCACTGGAAAGTGAAGACTATGTCATTATAGCCCACTTAGCTCCCTTCCCTCCCCAAACTCACCCTCCCCAGTCTCTACCTCCCAAAATCTCCAGGAATTTCCCAACCCAAAGTTGGCAACCCTAATCTACAGGTAGGACACGGCTTTACATACATAAAGCCCCACTTTCAGTCCCTGGTATATCTGGTTAAATGATTCTAAGCAGCAGATATTTGGAATGACCATCCTTTGCCTGAAACTGAAGTGAGCTGATGCTAAACTTACTAAGCTAGAATGTACTGCTCATGACATAGTGGTTAGTGTTTCAAACAAGCATCACGGGGAGACCCAAGTTTAAATCCTGGCTCTGTCACAGAAAGTTGGTGGGGGGAATTTGAGCTAGTCGCTCTTTCTCTCAGCCTCTTTGGGGCTCCCACGAGGAGGGGGGAGACAGACAGCTGGGTATAAACAGCAACATTAATATGAACAAACTAGGTCATTTCATGTGTGCCCAGAGAATTTGGGCTCCTCTTGATGCAGACTTTTGCATTTAGCTCTTTGAGCTCCAAACTTTGGCTTGAGTTTAGTCCTTTGAGCTCCAAACTTCAGCTTGGCCCAGGCTTGCAGCCTGCCAGGACGAAACGGCAGCGACTCATTGCCAAAATTTCCTCATTATACAGGGTTTCTTTTCAAGAGACGACTCGCTAGGGAATGGTTTATTTTAGACAGAGGGAGGGGAAAAAAGAGAAAAAAGGCAGACTGCCTACTTGTGCTAAATTATTTTCACACTGCAGCGGGAGCCGAGGCTTGTCTGTTAGCAGAAACGCTTAGCAAGGGGCGGGGCGGGGGGGGGGGTCCACTGGAAATTGAGTTTTCAGCTGACTTCTCTCTCCAATACTTTTTAAATGGGGGTGCGTATCATCCAGCATTCTGGTTGCACATGCTGAGCTGCCAAGGCAGGCCGGAGCTCCACCATGACCCTGAAGGACTGTGGTTACAGTTGGAATATATTGGCCGTTACAGACATAACCTCTGAGCTCCCACTTGCAGGTCTTCGCCTCTGAAGCATTCCCAAAGTAATGCTCAGCCATTTGGCAGAACTAGAGCCAGCATGGTCTAGCAGTTAAGAGTAGGACTCTAATCTGGAGAAACAGGCTCGATTCCCCACTCCTCCACATGAAGTCTGCTGGGTGATTCTGGGCCAGTCACAGTTCTCTCAGAGCTCTCTCAGTCCATGCATAAGCAGGCAACAGCAAGCCACCTCTGAATGTCTCTTGCCATCAAAAACCTACAGAGGTCAACTGTGACTTGATGGCGTGCACACGCACAAATATACTGTGGACTCAATCAGGAACCTGGGCTCTGACTCTTAACCATATTCATAAGATCTATCTCATGTTAATTAATCAAGAAAGACCCATTCACACACATAAGAATGACCTTGCTAGACTGCAACCACATTCAAATGTGTTGATCTGTAATTAATTTATATCTACCCATCTTGTTACTGATCAGATAATAAGTGGGTGATTGAACTGCGAGTTGGGAGTGCAGGTCATTCTGTCACCACTTTTTCTGGTCATGGAAGATGCCATTTTCCCAGAACCACTGTGACAACAATGAAGAACATCCGCCCACTTGGTACCTCCCTTTCCCACAACTTAAATGTTGACAGTGAGCCAAGCCAGAAGCTGCAGCAATGAAAGACTGACAAAAGAGCCAACTCTTCTATCTAGCCATGTCAGACCATTAGACCATTCAGCTCAGTGCTGTCTCCTCTGATTGGAAGCTGCTCTCTTAGGCAGTGAAAGCTCTTTCCTAGCATCTGCTATCCTTTGCTCCGGATTGAAGTCTTGTGGTGGAGTCTCCTTTGGAGGTTTTTAAAGAGAGGCTGGATGGTCATCTGTTAAGAGTGCTCTGATTATGTGTCCTGCATTGCAGGGGGTTGGACTTGATGGCCCTTCGGGTCTCTTCCAACTCTATGATTCTATGAAGCTGGGACCTTCACTTATGCCAAGTCTGTGTTCTACCACTGAGTGATGGATCCTGCCCAGAATTTTGGTATCTGATGAAGGGACCTTTGACTCTCAAAAGCTTATAGCCTCCAAAACCTTGTAGGTGTCTCTCTCAGATGCTACTGGATTCATATCTAGCCATCCTAGAACTGGTGAGTACATGATATGCTTTGGATGTTCAAATCATTCTTCACAGGCTAGATTGTTGTTGTTGTCAGAGACCAGTTGCGATCAGTGTGGGACATGTCCTGTGAGATTTCACAGGGTGCAATTCTATTCCCCAGGATATTAAATCTCTATGTAATGCCCTTAGGGCAAATAATTCATAGTTTTGAGGGTGGCTGCAATCAAGATGCCGATAATATACAGATCTGTATCTCTTGATCCAAATCCTCTATAGATGGGGTAGAGGTCCTGAATCGCTGCCTATCTGCTGCAGTTAAATAGCTATGAGTGAACAGACTGAAACCAAATCCTGACAAGACAGAATAATGTCAGTTGGGAAGGTGGGCGTCTTGAAGGATATTGTGTGGGAATGAACCTTCAGTGAAGTTCAGTTGATCCTTGAGGATTGTTAAAACTGCAAAAAGTTATTTCTTCCCACTCAGTTTAGCCCAGGAGATGGCTACCTACAGAGACACAACTGATTGGACCACCTGAATCCATTCCATGTTAACACTGAGACTAGACTACTGTAACGCACTCAACGTAGGTCTCCCCTTGAAGAAAGGAATCATGTACAGCAGTAGCTTCCCATGCGCTACGAGAAAAGTAGAGCAGACAGTGGTGGATGAGTCACTATTCCCACATGCAGGTATTAATTTCTGCCCAGCATAAACTGAAGATCCTCCACTCCGCCTCCTAAATTTTCATGAATAGTATTTCCAGTACAAATATGTTAAGAACCTTCATTTTATACTTTCACGGCAGGAAGAATAACATTTGCAAATTACAGAAGAGGGAAAATATGACCAGAGAGAAAACAGATTGGCTGACAAAACAAAAGTTTAGGAATTATTCAACTGACAGCATATGAAAAAGCTTAACATTAAGGTACAAATAATTTGCGAGTATCAGGAGTCAATGAATATATTCTGGATTCATTTAGAACTTCTTGTACACATTTAGATTATTTCAAACCAAGCTGAATAGTTGAACAATTGTTTTTGTGGCATGTATGAGCAAATCTTAATATTGTATATTCAGGAAAATCTAAAGAAAAGAAAAGAATTGAAGACTGAATAACTGAATTATGGAATAGCAAGGAGAAAAAAAGAATCCTGGCCCTACTTCCATCTAACACTTTGTGTCTGTCAAGGATGCCATCTATGACCTTGCAAAGCACAAATATAACAACAGTCTCCGAGAGGTGCAAAGAAAATCAGATTTCAGAGGGGCAGCCATGCGAATCTGCTGCCACTGAAATCACAGTGTCCTCTTGCCCCATGAGGACTAATTTATTGTGGCAGAAGCTTCCAAGAGGCAGAGCCCATTGGTCAGTATCACAAAGAGCTGGCACATGCGGGGTGTGTTTGGGGCATAGCTGGGCACCTGAGAGACCCACGGCCTGGCTGAGGACCCTGGCCTAATTGGAGGAGAAGAAGAGTTCGGATTTACACCCCACCTTTATCTCCTGCAAGGGGACTCAAGGTGGCTTGCAAACTCCTTTCCCTTTCTTTCCCCACCACAGACACCTTGTGAAGTAGGTGGGGAGTAGAGAGTTCTGAAGGAACGGTGACTGGCCCAAGGTCACCCAGCAGGCGTCATGTGGAGGAGTGGGGAAACAAATCCAGTTCACCAGATAAGAGTCTGCGGCTCATGTGGAAGAGTGGGGAATCAAACCCAGTTCTCCAGATTAGAGTCCACCACTCCTAAGCACTATACCACGCTGGCTTACAGGAGACCTTCAGTCCAATGGAAGGACTACTTGAAGGCAGCAAGGGTATCTCACTCTTCCCCAGGCAGCCCTTCAAAATGGTCCAGAGGTTCTTGCAATCTCTGTCTTGCTCCTTGAAATTAGCATGAAAAAGTCATACTTTGACCCTTTCAGTTCATTCACAGTTGTGGGGGAGGGGAGTATAGTCAAAAAAGGGGGAAAGGAGAATTAGCTGCAATTTTTATTCTGCCATTTCTTCAAATAGATAATAGCAATTTACATGGTTCTCTATTCCTCGTCTCATCTTCTCAATAACCGCGTGAGGTAGGTTAGGCTTACAGAGAGCTACTAGGCCCAAGGCCCCCCGTGAGCTTCCATCAAACAGTGAGAATTCAAACCTGGGGCTCCCAGATCAGCTAGCCTGACACCTTAACTATGACACCACAATGACCACAACAGAGAGGTCTGGTGCTCGAGGGGACACCTGGTGCTCAAGGGGTCACCTGGTGCTCAAGGGGGCACAAAAATGGGCAGCTGGCCCACTCCATGGCCACAAACATATATATGTATACAAGTACAAACAGAAGAAGGATGAGAGCTACTACAAAGAAAGACCCAACATTCCAAGACAAAGGTATGAAGATCACACCACAGAAAACAGGTGGAACCCCGAGCCTGTTCAAAGCCAGCAGGATGCTACAGAATGGATGGGAACCACAAATTAGGAAAAGTCACATTCAGAATGTCACTCGCCCTGATGCCAGGGCTGCCAATTCAAGGTTGGGAAATTCCTGGAGATTTGTGGGGTGGAACCATAGGCATAGCTGCAATGGGGAAATGTGGGGAAATTTGTCCCGGTCAGCCCATGTCGTGTCACGTGGGCGGGGGGGGGGGGCATAAAATCATCCCTCACACTTCTGGGAAGGAGGAGAGGCATGGCTGGGCCTGGGGGCAACGTGTGCATGCCCCCCAGGATGAGGCCTGTGCCCGTGGCCAGTCTGGTGGGTCGTGGGCGTGCTCTCTGTCTCTTTGGAGAGCACATCCACAGCCCATCAGGCTGGCAGACATCGCGCCCAGACCCAGTCACACCTCTCTTCCTTCCCCCATCACTCTGCCAAGCCGAGCCGCCAGCTAAAGTAAGTGGGGGGCGGGGGGCAAGGAGCAGGGTGTGGGGGCTGGGTGGTGCAGTGCGTGGGGGGCCAATGGGGACCAATGGGGAGGCAGAAAATGCAGAGTCTGCCCCAGGCTCCATTTTTCATAGCTAGGCCACTGGGTGGAACCTAGATAAGATAAACTTTAATATCATTGTGCACGCACAACAAAAATACAAACATTCCCAGATGCACATTTCTGCAGTCCTCACACCCCATCTTCCACAATCCCCCTTCCAACTAGAGGAACTCAGAAAGGTACTGTGGGAGTCCACCTTCCCAAACAGCCATTTTCTCCAAAGAAACTGATCTCCATAGTCTGGAGATCAGTTGTCAATCCAAGAGATCTCCAGCTCCTACCTGGGAGCCCAAAAGAAATTACACTGAAGAAGGCTCACAGCAATTGCTGTCTACTTTCAAATGAAGTCCCGTTATATGTAAATCGTGTCCAAAATTACAAACATTACAAAAGTACCACAAGATATGCACACCCAGTTTCCAGTTAGCTTAATGGATGTTTTGTACTGCACAGGATTTTTATCTGGATTATTAGGGTCTCTTTTTCAGACCCCTTGTGGGACTCCTGTAATGTCTGTAATGAAAAGATCTTTTCTCAGGAAGGCCTGACCTTTCCCATCGCTTGAGGGAACGGCAAGGGAATGGTGAGGAAGCCTCACGTAGCCGGAGGCAAAAAGGGAGCCATGGCAAAATCTGGAGCACGTCACAGTGGGAGGGGAGGGGGCTTCGCTGTTGAAAGGTGTCAACAGCACACGGCACTGCCAAAACAAACCATTGAAAAACAGGGCTACTGCTGGCAAGAAAGATGGCTACTTCTCCTCTGGGATATGTGGGTGGAGGTCAGCACAGTGGCTAAGCGGCTGAGCCATGAATAAGGAAGTCCTCAATTCAAATCTCATGTTGGCCAAAAATTCATTGGGGGGGGGGGAGCTTGGGTTTACCCACTCTCTGTTAGCCTCAGCCTCCTATCTGCAGTATGAAGAAAACAGTAGCCTACTACAGCAGGCTGTTGTAAGAATTTCCAGAAAAAAAGATGTAAAACATCATCAGGACGCCAAAATTGGCCTGTTACCTCGAACAAAGCTTCTCAACCAGTGGGACACATACCACTGCTGGTGGGACGTGGAAGTAGTCTAGGTGCGATGCAGGATTTTCTTAACAATTGCTACGAATTTGCTCTCACTCAATCTCAATGTCCACCTGCAAAAGCGATGTGCTGTCTCCTGCCAGGTACAGATTATCCACCTGTGGCCTTTTTTGCACGCTAGCTGTAACATTGGACATGCAAGTTTTCCTCTTAATCGCCTGTTCTACCTGCCCACTAGGAAAGTGTATATGATGTGCTGCTTCCTGCTGACCCTACCTGCCGGGATTATCCATTAAAGCCACTGCAATAAAATTTTACTCCCAGCAATACTACTGCAATTATTTATGTCCTTAAAGTTTACCGTAAATGATAAACTCGGCAACAGAAAGCCTGTAAACAATTCTTAGAAAAGCACGCTTTCTGTTTCTACTGTGGTAAGAGCTAGGTCCGTGGTGGTGAACCTACGGCACTCCAGATGTTCATGGACTACAATTCCCATGTTGGCAGGGGCTGATGGGAATTGTAGTCCATGAACATCTGGAGAACTGTAGGTTCGCCATCCCTGAAGTAGGCTCTCCAGTTGAGAGATTGGTGGTATATAAGTTTCAAAAGGTGAGAACCACTGTCCTAGAAGAACCAGCCAGATGCTTATGAGAAGCCCACCAGCAGTATTCTTTCTTGGAATATGTCCCCAATACCAGACACTCAAGGGTATATTGCTGTGGACCATGGGGGGTCCATTTTTTGTATCATGACTAACTGTTAACTAACAGCTCCTTCCTCTAGGAACCTCCTGTCTTCTTCTTGTAAGAATTTTGCTGGTCAGATCAAGGGTCCACCTAGTCCACTGATGGCGAACCCTTTAGAGACTGAGTGCCGGGGGTGGAGCGAGGGGAAACTGCACCTGGGCACGTGTGTGCCCTGTGCCTCTTCCACGCCCCTGCCCTGCCCTGGAATGCCCCCGGAATGTCCTGAAACACCCCCACCCTGTCCCCGGAACACAGTCGCCACACCCCCGCAGGGGCACACACCCAGTACATCACGCACTCTTTGTCCACTTGGCACTATGCCACTGCCGAGTGCCCAAACTGGGGCGAGAGCTTCCATGCCCACAAAGAGGGCTCTGAGTGCCACCTCTGGCACCTGTGCCATAGGTTCGCCACTACCGACCTAGTCCAATATGGAGCTTATAAGCCCATAAGCAGGGCACAAAAGTAGCAACCCTCCCAATACTGTTTGTCCCCCTAAGCAAATGGTACGCAGAGTTGCACTGCTTCTGCCCTTGGAGGTTCTATTTCGCCGTCATGGCTAATCAGTACTGACAGTCCCATTCTCCTCTCTGTATTCCTCTAATCGCCTTTTAAAGTTGTCTCCTTGCTTTTAGAGCCGTCTCAGAATGAAAGGCTGTCCTGAGAGACCGCGGAATCTCACATCTGCAGAAGCAGGGACAGAGCAAATGTTAAGTTCACATTTGATTGCTGCCCAAGATTAAGCCGAAACGACGAGGATTTATTTTAAAGTAATTTCCCAGCAGATAAAATGCTTATTTTTCCTAAAGCAATGAAAACTCTTAGCACATATAATGCCCAGAGATACCTATCCTAACTTTCCCTTCCAGTATCCCCAATCTCCTCGGAGGCTCGAGAAATTGGAAAGGGAAATTGACGAGAACAAACCGGAATGGACTAAAGGCCCTTAAGACAATCAGGCTTCAAAAGATAAGGCAAAGCAACAGCCTCCTTCTTTTAAAAGAGCCCTTAATTGCAGAACGCATCAATTAGTTAGGAGAGATTGGCGGGGGCGATTTATGCTTAGCCGAGCAGCGAAATGGATAGGGGGAGGGGAGAGAAGCGGAGCGACGGAAGACCCGGAACCTGAGAACATTTGTATTAATTAAAGCCAAAAGGAACATTTGCGGGCCGAGGGTTCTGTTGCGCTAGGGGGGTACACAAAGGCAGAGCTCATGAAAATAAGGTCAGTGTTCACTTAAAAACTCATTAAGAAAACCAAACAACAGAACGGTCCCAACTTTGAGAGAAAACAAAGAGGTTGTTTTGGATGTGGGCGCGTTAGAGGCCGGGAGACAAGAGACACTCTCGCATCAGACTCTCCAGAAAGTCATCAGTGAAGAAGTGAAAGGCTTGTCCTTCGTTCTTTTGTGTCAAAGCTTATCCCTCGGTCTTTTGTATGAAGGGGGAACACACGCCCCATCATGGTCCGAATCCGAATCAAGGCCCTGAGTTGCTGCAATCAAAGGTTTTACACAAATTGGGGGTGAATTCATGGCTCACCTTTGCCATACTTAGCTTGGCTCTGGCTCTCCTGGCTCTCTCCTCCGTTTTACTCTTGCAACAAGCATGTGGGGGAGGTTAACTGGAGAGATAGCACCCAAGCAAGGACTGGAACCTGGGTCTCGAGTAGAACACTATCCCACACCGGCTCTGAATTTTATGCAACTCTAATATGTCATCTTCCACAGCAAACCACAGTCAGGCCTTTGGGAAGTTTGAATACTTTACTCTCCACCTGGAACCCACTTTTCTGCTTCCGCCCTGCCCTCCCAACCATAATCTAATTTCTTCAACTGCAGTGCCCTGTTAAATTAATCTCTTCTTACACCCCTCCCCCAGCGGGGGCTTTTTTGAGCTGCCTCTGTTCTTGTTGACAGCTCCAATAGTCACTTTTCATTGTCCTTGTCTTAGGGAACACAAGAACATTTGGGAGGCGTGTGGAGGAGGTAAAAGGGTAACACTTTTTAAAATAATTTGTGAACTTCAAGCTTTACAAGGCTCAGAAGCTAACCAAGAAGGGCAGGACAGTAAAAATTAATGCCTTGTGCATGTCTAAAAATTATATCGCATTTCATTTCCCTTTTTTTTCATCCATTCGTCCACGTGCTGTGACTTGGTTGGATGCTTGGTTGGATTACCAGCACTTTGTATTTCAAAAGACGAAGTATGTTCTCCTGGAAACCTGCGCATTCCCCTGATTCTGTGCCCTGTAGACTTGGATTGTGTATATTTGACAAGGCGTAAAATCCAAGACAAGAGGGAATTTGCACTAACACACACTGAGCTTTTCACTAGCTCACCGGCGGTAAGTACCCGTGACCCGCATGCAAGAAGGACATTTGCTCCTTGGGGTGAGAAACAGCAACAGCAACCAGTTTCTCAAGCTCGTTTTGGGGGGGCTCAAATCACATCTTAAACAGAAGGTCTAAAGTCACAATCTCCTATTTATTTAAAGGTTAAAAGCAGTGGAGTTTGGGTGTCATCCATCAAGGCAGCAGTCAGGTTCTTATGGAGGTTATACCTATGAACAGTTGGTTGTTTTGATCGCCAGGAGTGAAGATGGAAAGCTATATCCCAATCTCATCACATCTCTTTGTTTTATTTGGGCTTATATCCTGCCCTATGAGTCACGTGGCGTAGTGGTTAAGTGCTTGCACTGCCACTCACACCGTCAGGAGTTCCAGCCCCTTGTGGGTCAGATATCCTGGCAGCTGGCTCATGGTCAACTCAGCCATCCATCCATTTCTTGGTTGGTAAATGAGTACCTAGCTCATAGCTGGTGGGTAAAGAATAGCCGGGGAAAGCCATGGCAAACTACCCCACAAAAGCAGCTTGCCTATACAATCACTGCTCGCAGTGGTACCCCAGGGTCGAACACGACTGAAGGGGAAACTTTATCTTTGTATATCCCGCCCTAGCCCAGCCAGAGGTCGGGCTCAGGGCAGCTTACAATCAGACAATATACCGTACAACAAAATTCTGGCCGAATACATGTAAAATCAAACAATTTAAAGTCAATACAATTGAAATCGAACAATTAAAAAAACTTTGGCGCTACTGTGCTCTCCAATGGGGATGACAAAATATAGTAAGGGAGCTACCAAGCTGGGAATCCAACCCTCCCCAAACCCTGATCTTTCAATAAAAAAAGGAAGGGAGGAAGAAGGAAAAAGGGAGGGAAGAGGGGAAGCAGAGGCCAGTCAAGATGGTAGGACTGTGGCTGCCTCAACCATAGGCCTGGTAGAACATCTCCATCTTGCAGGTCTTGTGGAACTTAACCTTATCCCACAAGGCCCTGGTCTCAGGTGACAGAGAGTTCCACCAGGCTGGGTCCAGAACCAAAAACCCCTGGTTGAGGCCAGATGGATATCCTTTGGGCCAGGATCCTCTAAGAGGTTACTTCTGGAAGAGTGAAACGCTCTCTATAGGTGGTATTGGGAGATGTGGTTCCATAGATACATAGGCCCTAGACCGCTCAGGCCTTAAAATGATAACACCGAAACCTTGAACTTGATCTGGAATTCAACAGGTAACCAATGCAGTGGACGAAGCATAGGAATCATGTACAATCATATGGGGTTTCCATTAGGACTCTTGCCACTGCATTCTTGGCAAGTTGCAGTTTTTTGAGAAATCTCAAGGGAATCCAGTATAGAGCACATTGCAGTAATCCAATCTGGAGGTGACCATTGCATGGATCATTGTGGTTAGGCCAGGGTGGAACAAATAGGGGGCCAGCTGTTTCGCCTGGCAAAGATGGTAGAAAGCCAGTTTGGCTGTCTGTGGGACTTCAGCCTCCATAGATAAGGAGGCATCCAAGATCACACCCAGGCTCCAGACCACAGGTGAAAATGCCAATGTCACCCCATGCCAATGTCACCTCAGCCTCTTTAGGTATAAATCCTCTTCTGCCATCAATCCAAAACTCTTCTTCTACTTCTTCCCTTCATTTGGTAGAGAAGGGAGGGGCCCTTTCCAGGGTCTGTTCTGGCCTCCAAGTCTGCCTCTGCATTCTCTATTCAGGGTTTTGTTTTGTTGTGTGGAAGAGCATTCAGTTACGCAAGTCTCCTGCAGTGCAATGTGGAATCGTCTAGGCGCAGACCCGCCTGAGCGGGAACCAGGCCTATTTTAGATTGAGAAATGAACGACGACAGGAAGACAAATTCCCTGAAAACTGGATAATGTTTAGTCGATATTAGAGCCAGAAGCATAACGAGTCAGTTCGGTCTTTCTCTCCGTTCTCTTTATTTTGACGGACGAGCGCTCATATATTGACAGTCACGTTTTGTTTCTGCTTTTAAATCAAACATTGAAAACACACACACACTCTAGTGTTTATGTAACTCTTTTTTGGGGTGGGAGCCAAACCACTGCGATAAGCCAAGGTCTTGATAGGCGTCCAGTAGAATTTTAAAAGGGATTTTGGCACAGTGGGGAAGTGCTCAGCTGAACGGGGACGACTGAAACATGGGCCAAAGCTGCCAATACTTTCCAAGGGAGGCTCCCTTGAGCCAAGCCATTTGTCTTGGGGGCTCCCTCTTCGGAACGTGCTTTGTTGGCTTAGGTCTTGACTGATCTAGATAGACCCATATGCCCTGTGTCGGCCCACCTCCTTGCTGCCCATCCCTGAACCTTCTGGCATTGTCACTTTGGTATCCAGGCCAGCAAATGGCAAGGCCAACAACAAGACCTTGAAGGTCCAGGTGTCATGGCTGCCCTCCATCAGAGCCAAAGTGTAGGAAGTCAACCAGAGCGATGGTTCAAAGAGGCTGCTGCTTTTCGGAGAGTCGGCTATGGTCTCCTCGGTAGGCCCATCACCCACTGCCTCCTTTGCACTGTCTGGTCTGGGTGTTGTCCTCTTTGGACATCCTTTCTGCAACTAGTCTTGGAGAAGCTTCCGTAGACCCTATCAAGCCAGAAGACTCCCCTTTGGGATGCAGGATTTCCCAGGGATTCAGTTTGTGAGCTTCATCTCAGAAGGACAGTCAGTGGGTTCTTCTTGAGGGGTACACCTTGCCTCACAACCATAGTCAACCATCCCAGAACTGCTCTCCATTGAGGTCTTCCTCTGTGGGCCCAGATGATCTGGAATCTGGCATCAAAAAGCTACTTCAGGCAAAGCCTAGGCCTCTGGTAGAATTTTTTTTTGCTTCTCACCTTTGAATGTCAGACTCCAGTGCCTTATCTCAAACTGCTTATGAAATTCCCTTCCATGTGAAAAGAAATGTCTTGCATGGGATGAGAATGTGGGGATTGCTGTTTGAGGAACATCAGTCCAGACCTCCCTGAGGGTTATGGAACTAATTGTGACCCCCCACCCCACCTCCCTTTGGAGCTGGGGTTTTAAGCCCTGATAGTTTGTTTCTGTTATGTAATTGAAGTGCAAAGTTTATGCCTGAAGATGAGGCTTCCTGCTATGTCCCTGTGAGAGTTACTGTTTCGACTTTTCTACCTACAGGCAGCTTCTGAATGAGACAGGTAATTCTGGCGCAGCTCTGCATCAGCAATGACCATTGCACTCTGTCAGTACAGAGAGGCAGCAGAAATACTCTAGAGGAGGCTGTCTGTTGCAACTCTGGTTCACCCCATGTCCTTATCTCCTTCTAAACGTCCCGTGCTGGGACTGAGTAATTCTGCTGCATGTCTGCAATGGCAATAATTGAAGCATTTCATCACTGCCAAGCAGAGGTACTAAAGAAATTACTTGCTCTTAGTAGAGTCTTCCCATTGTACATGTGCACAAGTAACTACTCTGTCCTTGTCTCCTTTCCAGCCAGCTTCATATGGGAGCAGGGAATTGTACCGTGTCTCTACACTGGGAATAACTTGAGCATTTAGTTGCTGCGAATGCCTCAGTGCAGCACTATTATCTGCCCTGAACAGTAACTCATACAGAAACAAAAGGCAATCTCTGTAAGGCAGGTGGGGTCCTACATAGTCTAGAAACGAACTGTTTGGGGGATAGGAATGAAACTTATATCCATCTTAATTTTATGAGGAGCGAAGTTTCCTTGACTATCAGAAGTTTGGGGAAAGGTGTTCTGTGCTCTGTTTCCTGTTTCCTTTCTAGACTGCGGAATCCCAGGGAGGAAGTCATGACCACCCGCCTCTCCTGCTATAAAGCCCCCTTCTCTGCTTGCAGCCTCATTTCATTTTGTCATTGTAATATGTATTTTTTTTTCCCAGAGCCCCAGTGGCTGGCTCATGGACACTTGTTCCCGGCACTGCTGTTATCTTCTGTGGCTCCAAAGCCGCCGAGCAGATGTCTCGCCGTGTGCCTCGTGCCACCGCGGCGAGCATTGGAGACAAAAGGCAGGGATTTTTCAATTATAGCTGCGCTCTCCAAAGGGCACCAGAGCAGCAGTGTCTATTACGGAGCGATTCCCCCGTCGCATCTGCTTCCTGAACTTGAAATACGGAGATAGCAAAGGGAATCTCTTCCAACTTGGCATCTGTTAGGACAAGGCTGCCTGGTGAGACGAAGGGTGAATTAGGGGTTTATTAGAGAGCAAACACACGCAATCTGGCAAGGCGGGCTGTTCCTCCGAAGGGGAGCTCCAGAAGAAAGACCTGTTGGACCCAACCAGGAAGCTGTCTAATCCTGTACTGCCTGCCCAGCAGTGACCAGTTAAAAATACACTTCAGGAAGCCCAGAATCAGGGCGTGAATGAGCAGTGGACTGGCAAAAGAAAGGACTTCTTCATACAAGGTGCAATCAGCTCACAGAACTCCTTGTCACAAAGTGTAGCAATTGGCTACTCATCTAGAAAAGGTGATTAGGTGAATTGACAAAGAGGAAGAGGTACAGCCATTAACTAAGAGGTCTAAATGGAACATTTGTGTATAGAGACAGTACACTTCTAAATGCCAATTTCTGGGAAAGAGGACTGTTGCAGTATACCCCCTGCCTTGCCGTTCGCAGCGTTTGGGGAAAAACCTTGCTGTGCCTAACTTTGTTCCTCTAGGATCAGGGACAAAGGGTGGTGCTTGTGGGAGGGGGGGAGTTGTCCTCTTACCCCCTCCCCCCCAATAGATTATGAGGTGCTGCAGGGGGCAACCCTCTCCCCAGTACAATTTAATATCTATATGTGACCTCTTGCCCAGCTGGTCCGGCTATTTGGGTTGAGGTGCCAACAGCACACTGATAATACCCAGTTTTATCTGTTGATGAGAGACTGACTAGAAACTACCCCAGAAAATCTGGGGCTGAGCGTTTGGAGGCTGTTGTGAAGTAGTTGGGTCAGAGCAGGCTGAAACTAAATCCACTGAAATGGGAAGTCCTGTGGCTGGATCAGAAGAAGAAGAGTTTGGATTTATACCCCACTTTTCTCTCTTAGATTAGAATCCATCTGCTCTTAACCACTACACCACGCTGGCTCTCAGGGAGGAAGAGGAGCTTGGAGGGGAAGAACTGCTCCTAGATGAGACAGAGCACCATGTCGGGCTGGTAGGGAGAAGCATGCCCTTCATCTCTTCACTGGCACCACTCCACCCCAGTCAGCCCGGGTGCAATGCTGGGGAAATGGAGGCTAGCACAAGCAAGCTCAGGCTGCCGCTGGGTGGAGGGAGGCAGCAACATGAAATCTGGCTGGGGCATCAGTGCTGGGCTCTTCAGGCAGAATGGCTCCCTCCCCCGGGCCTTTATAAGGGTGGCCCGCCCTCCAGTCCCGATAGGCCCAAGAAGTCTCAGGAGAGGTGTCCACCCAAACAATTGACCCATCAGGATTCTTCCTGGTGGCTGAGTTGGCCAACCTGCCCTGTTAGGAAAGTAGCCAGGTGGCAACGTTTATTTCAGAGATGCCAGTTTTCCACATGAAGGGGAATATGAACAGCTCCCCCAAACAAAAAACATTTCCTAGCAACTGAAAATTAGCATGTCAGGAAAAGGGGTTCCAAAGTTTTCAACATGCAGAGAAAATGGAAGCGCTTCCAACTACGCGAGCCCTAACCTGTCGTTGCCAGTGGCACAACCCAGACAATAGATTGACCTCCTTCTCAATGAGAACCAAGCAATCAGTCTATTTTTGCAAACTACAATTACTTAAAATGAATTATTCATTAGCTCAATTCAAACATGGTGCAAAGTCTGATTAAGCTAACTACAGTGGATGTAACTGTCTGAATGGAGGCCACTCCCTTAACCACGGCTGATTAGGGGCCACCTACAAAGGATCGAAAGCTGATTTATTAACCATGGCTAGCCTTTTAAGAGTGAGCTTTGAGTCCAGTAGTATCTTACAGACAAACAAGATTTTCAAGTTATAAGCTTTGGAGAATCAAAGCTCCCTTCACCAGATATCTGATTTGTGTTGAGAACTTTTGACACTCAAAAGCTCATCGGCCAAAAATCTTGTTGGTGACAAGGTGCTACTGGGCTCGAATCTAGCTCATCTAT
Organism: Sphaerodactylus townsendi; assembly: GCF_021028975.2. NCBI lineage: Eukaryota > Metazoa > Chordata > Lepidosauria > Squamata > Sphaerodactylidae > Sphaerodactylus > Sphaerodactylus townsendi. The sequence continues at coordinate 20,317,943 of NC_059425.1, read as the reverse complement.
TATAAGTCAACAATACCCTCTAAAGCTAGTCTTAACTAAATGTTCCCATGATGAACCATGGTTTGTTCTTTGGCACTGGCCTTACAATGAGAAAGGCTACACGGGCTAGATAAACCTGCTTTGTCAAGCCCAGCCAGGATTTGAGCGACTCCCCCATACAGCGCAAATAAACCACAGTTTCTTGTTATGTCTGAACTGAGCCACAGGGAGTGATGCCTTTTCGCTACTATGCAAATTCCAGCAGTGCAGGCCACAAATTCTAGATTACAGGCTTCCCAGCTGCCCTTCAGGGGTAATTCAGAAGTCAAACCCGTCAGCTCCCTGGGCAACTGACATCCTAAAACCTCTCTAATTAATTCTGTGCCTTTCTACCAATAAATCTGAATCTTCTTGTCGTGCTGCCATACAAGCATAAAACCTGCTGGGCCCTCTCTATTCAGTCTCCGAGAGCTCGCATGATCTAATTTACACTTCTTCTCACAATTTATACGGTGCTAAATACCACTGAAACATAATTTTTAGACAATTTTTCTTTCAATGTCACACAGATCAGTTTCAAGGGTGTTATGTGCCAAAGCTATTTCCATACATCCTGCAGAGCAACCAAGTTTAGATCTTTCTCTCTCATTGGTCCAACAGGGATGAGTTGCCACAGTGAGTCTGCCGCACTCTTCCCTGACACAATAAATCCTCTAACGATTTCTGGCAACAAAAAAGGTTCCCAAGACGTTGATCCAGCACTTGACTCTCCATTTTTTAAGAGAATGAGCAGACGGGGGAGATTGCGGGCAGGAGGGAGCAATCGACATGATCAGGAGGGACAGGAGGGGCCCAGTCCTACTGCCACCGCCTGGAGAAACAGAACGAGTGGTGGCAGCAATGAAAAAGGCAAACTCCGTGAGAGGCAGTTCTTCGGAAAGAGACGGAAAATGGCTGATGTTGTATTATCCTTGAATAGACAGATTTACGGTGAAGCCTCCTTCAGAATACTTCGTGCGTTTCTAGTCATAGTATCTCAAAAAGGATACTGTGGAGCCAAGAAAAACTAGAAGAGGGCATCCAAAGTAGCTAAGGGTTTGGACCATCTTTCCTATGAGAAAAAGTTAAAGATTCAGAGACATTTCAGTCAAATGATGGCAAAGGAGGAGGAGGAGGAGGAGGAGGAGGAGGATTTTGGATTTATATCCCCCCTTTATCTCCTGTAGGAGACATAAAGGGGCTTACAATCTCCTTGCCCTCCCCCCCCCACAACAAACACCCTGTGAGGTGGGTGGGGCTGAGAGAGCTCCGAAAAGCTGTGACTAGCCTAAGGTCACCCAGCTGGCGTGTGTGGGAGTGAACAGGCTAATCTGAATTCCCCAGATAAGCCTCCACAGCTCAAGCGGCAGAGCGGGGAATCAAACCCATTTCCTCCAGATTAGAATGCACTTGCTCTTAACCACTACGCCACTGCTGCTCCTTTTTGACATCAAAAAGGAGCAGCAGTGGCGTACGAGGTTAAGAGCTCGTGTATGTAATCTGGAGGAACCGGGTTTGATTCCCAGCTCTGCCGCCTGAGCTGTGGAGGCTTATCTGGGGAATTCAGATTAGCCTGTGCACTCCCACACACGCCAGCTGGATGACCTTGGGCTAGTCACAGCTTCTCAGAGCTCTCTCAGCCCCACCCACCTCACAGGGTGTTTGTTGTGAGGGGGGAAGGGCAAGGAGATTGTAAGCCCCTTTGAGTCTCCTGCAGGAGAGAAAGGGGGGGATATAAATCCAAACTCTTCTTTTTCATCATCATAGGGGTGTATGGAGCTCTGCATGAGGTGGAGAAAGGGGACAGAGAGCTTTTCCTCCTGTTCCCATAATGGCAAGCCTCGGGGCCCATGAAGTTGATAGAGAGAAAAAGAATAAATACTTTACTCAATGAAGAATTAAATTGTGGCATTCACTATCAGTGGAGGTAGTGATATCCTCAGTCATAGATTACTTTAAAAGGGGATTTGACGGATTCAAAAAGGAGAGGTCAATTCGTGGTTATTGGTCATGGTGACTAAAGGAACCTCAATATATAGAAAGTAAATCTCCAGGGCAGTTGGTTAGCCACTGTATGAAAGAGGATGCTAGACCATTGGTTGACCCTCTCGTGCTCTCAGGAACGGAATTCCTAGGTCTGCACTGAGAGGGTAAAGTGGGAAAGTCCCACACGGTGCATTCCGCTCTGTGCGTTGATAAGCTAGGATCCAAGCCACTGTTTTAATTTTAATTCATTGTCGGCTACTTTGAGCTACAGAAAGGTGAGCGATACATTTCTAATGAATAATGAAGACCTCAGCTGCCAGACACAGATTCCTCCATCTGTCCTCTTTCGTTTTGACTTTTTAGCCTTATTCACTTTGAATCTCTCCGCGGAGCTCTTTCCGACATGCCAACCTCTGTCTGGAACCGGGAACAACAAACGGCTCATTTTGACTGACTTCCCCGGCAAACGAGACAACCTTTCAGCAACGATTCCTCTCATTTTTTACAAACCGGGCTTACGATTGCTCCCAGTGCTGGAAGTCGCTTCCGCTAGCTCACCAAGGATTTCCATCTCCGTAGTCTGTTTCCCAATAAAAATCTACACCCCTGCGGGTGATACTGGGAAAACAACGGCCAGGTAGGAACGGCTCTCCAATCTTTAAATTGTAATGGATCTGGAGTGGCATGACAGAAGTGAATGATGCTGGGCTTGATGGATATGTTCTGATGGGTTAGGGATTTTCTGTGTTCTCACCATGGCTGGATGCTGTTTCTAGGGAGCCTTGGCAAGATACCCCTCCACGTTCCCCTCCCTCACAACACAGATTAAACATTCACACAGACACAGACCCTCCCTCCCAAAGATGTCAACAAACATTACTTTTTGCAAAGACTTCAGGTGGAATGGAGTTTCACTCTGAGCTTCTGAATTCTCCCAGACTACGCACTGCGGATAGCAGCTATTTTTGCCAGTTGTAGAGCAAGTTTTTCTTAGCTCTCACCTCCCCAGCTATTGAGGACCTTCCAATTTGAAAGATGGACTGAAAAGGTCTGGATTTGAAACCCACTAGTTCTGAAAAAAATCCAGGATCAGCAGCGAAGGGTGAGCCGTTGAGCTCTTGGAAACAGCCCCTCCCCATAACCTTTGTTCTTCTTCTCGTTCGTCTCTCTTTCATTTTCTTTTTTATCTTTTCCTTTTTTGAAATTACCGTTCACTTTTCTTCTCTCGTACTCCTTTGTTGATAAAATAAAAATCATTTTTTAAAAAGCACAACGTTTTCAAGATGACCGATTGCAACTGCTATGCCACTATTAGGGAGCTGCGTGGTGTAGTGGTTAAGTGCTTGCACTGCCACTCACACGGTCAGGAGTTCCAGCCCCCTGTGGGTCAGATACCCTGGCAGCTGGCTCATGGTCAACTCAGCCATCCATCCATTCCTTGGTCGGTAAATGAGTACCTAGCTCATAGCTAGGGGGTAAAGAATAGCTGGGGAAAGCAATGGCAAACTACCCCACAAAAGCGGCTTTCCTATAAAATCACTGCTTGCAGTGGTACCCCAGGGTTGGACACGACGAAAGGGGAAACTTTACCTTTACCTTTATGCCATTATTACCTTTCAGCTGGATTTGCCTGGGCCCTGGGAATTTTGTACACTGAGTCTCTCATTACAGGCACCCCTACTACCAGTGCCCGTTTTTGGGTAGTTTTACGGGAAAGGGGGCATCTTGAGCAGTCCACAGTCTGTTCTTCAGCTGCAAAGCTTGGGTATGTTTCAAAAGCCTCAGAAAGCCATAATAAAGGTAACAGGCAGATTTCTATTCAGGACAACAGTAGAAAGGTCAACCAAGGAGCGCTCACGCTGGGAGGAACACGCTCGTGCTGACACGCGCGCCGCGTAGCTCTCGACCCATCTGCGAAGTCCAACAAAACACACCGAGGCTCCTTTAACGAACAACGTTAGATAAAGGGCTTCTTCGGGGGAGGTGCTGTCTCCCTGCTCCAGATCAATCTTTCTCTTGACAGTTCCGTCATTCTCCCGGCCCCCAACTGTTTGTCTTGCTGGGTGATGCGACCTGCTGCCAGGCTTCTTAGCGAGGCCCGCTCAACGCCCCACGTCTCCAAGGGTCAGGTTTGATTGGCAAGAGCTGTTCGCTGCATTAAGGCAAGGGAAGGTGACATCCTGCCGATCGCGTTCACACATGCTGGGGGCTCCAAATGATTATCCTGACAGGTGAATAGAACAGGAAAATGCAGACAAATGCCTTTATAACCACAGCCACCCCAAAATCAAAGAGGCTGAATAGGCTGGGTAGAAATGGATGCAGGTAGTCAGAACATAGAATCATGGATTTGAAAGAGACCCCAAGGGCCATCAAGTCCAGCCCCCTGCGATGCAGGGCTACACAATCAAAGCACTCCTGACAGATGGCCATCCAACCTCTCTTTAAAAACCTCCAGCCTCTCTGGAACAAGCCTGCACACGCACCAGTCATGTTACAGCAACCACCGAGAATCAATTAACTTCTCAAATAAAATAGACCCAACACCTGGTTCTCCAACCAGTGGTTGAGGTGTTGGGGACACGGCAGCTTTAGGTGGAAGCTCATGTGACAGAACTCTCTTCCGGAAACTGTCCCTGCAGATAGAAAGTGAGCATGTGGGGCAGAAGGGTTCCAGCTAAGCCTCCCACTTGACCTGCTTGTTTTCTGTGTCAAGGGAGTGTTACGCATGAACTCAACATGAACGCACAAAGTTCTAATATACTGAAACAGTATCAGTCCCTCAAATTCAGTATGGCCTCTTCAAAGTGGCAGTGGCTCTCCAGGATTTTTAGCAGAGAACAGTAGATTTGGGATGGACAAAGGAAATATTCTTTACACAGCAAGTGATTAAAATGTGGAATTTGCTGCCAGAGGATGTAGCAATGGCCCCGGGCAGAGAAGGCTGTAAAAGGGGATCAGACAGATTCATGGGAGACAGGCCTATCAGTGGCTACTAGCTATGGTGACTAAAGGGAGCCTCCATGGTGGTTTTCGCACAGCCCAAATATAAGAAACTGAGGAAGCTATTTATTCCGTTTGGGGGAAGAACTTTGCACAGGGCTCTTCCCCAAAAGGGGTTCAGCCCGTTATATTTCCTTCAGTCTGGGTTTTACAAAAATAGCTAAACTAGCGATCTTGTTGGAGAAACCAAAGTAGCCACAGCAACCCGGATTGTTTGCAACTGCTTCCAGGAGGGGTGAAATCTCCAGTGCGAAGCAAAGAGGGGAAAACGGGTTCATTCATCACGTGTTACGTGTGTTATTTGGGTGCTGTGCAGAAACCACCCCTGTTCAGAGATAGTAAACCTCTGATGTAATACTATGGGAAGGGCCTCTATGTGCTGTTGTTGGACCTCCGTGGGAACTGGTTGGCCAGTGTGTGAGACAAGACAATAGACTATAGATCACTAGCCTGATCTAGCTGGGCTCTTCTTATGTTCTTTTGTCGTTCACATTACCTACAACCTGATCCTTTTAACTGGAGATGCCAGGGATTGAACCTGGGCTCTTCTTCTGCATGTCAAGAAGATGCTCTACCATTGAGTCATGGCCAAGTGGCCAATTGCTTCTGGGGCTTTGCTGGGATGCAAGGAAGCTCCAAGATGAAAGAGAGGGAGGGCTTAAGAGGACAATCAAGAAGGTGCCAAAGTTTTGGTTACCCCAGAAATGCAAGAAGTTGAGATGGAATAGGAAGAGAATGGTCCAACCTTTGGTGGCAGGACAAGGGAAGGAGATAGGAATAGGTGGAAGCTGCCTTCACGTAACTTCTTAGCAAAGAGCAAAACAAAAAAAGTGCCACCTTGCTATTAGTGTTTTCTTGTATCTTGTAATGTGGGCTGCAGCTTGTCATATTGGTCTAGTACCGGGGTAGGGAACCTGCGGCTCTCCAGATGTTCAGGAACTACAATTCCCATCAGCCCCTACTAGCATGGCCACCAGGAAGATCTAAATTCAAACCTTTCCTTTACACACTGGGTGACCCTGGATTACTCCCCTCCCTCTTGGGCTAGCCTACTTCATAAGGGTGTCGTGGACTAAAATGAGGAGGAAGAGGACAGAAGGGCAGAATGAAAGCATCACACATGCAATAAAATAATATTGTCTTACTGTTTGCCACAGTCCCTCAAATGTCCATCTTTGGTTCTATCCTAAGCCCTGGACACCAAAGAATGCCCCACCCCTTGCCCCGCAACTGAGCAAAAGTTCCAGAGAACAGTGCATTCCCTGAGCAACTGGCCTCCCCAGAACCAAACCAAGGAAGCTACACAACTTGGGATTAAAAGGATGGGAACAGCTCTCATTGCTGTGGGGTTTGCTAAGCAGTTCAATGAACACATTGAGAGGGTTCCCACAGATCTGCCCTGCTCCCAGTGGTGCTTTCCTTTGATGCAAGGAGGGAGGGAGGGAGGGAGGGAGGGAGGGAGGGAGGGAGGCAGGCAGGCAGGCAGGCAGGCAGGCAGGCAGGCAGGCAGGCAGGCAGGCAGGCAGGCAGGCAGGCAGGCAGGCAGGCAGGCAGGCAGGCAGGCATCATTAGCCCAAGAGACCTGCGGATCCAATCCACTGCCAGTCAAGCACTCACAAAGCAGCCCGACTGGAGGAGCTAGTGCAGCAACCCATATTCTGAGCTAGAGAGTTTATGTATTTAATTCAGACACTTGTTTGCAGTCTTAACTGGAGGTTGACAAGGTATTTTAAGACAGTAAAAAACCGAGAAAACACAACTCTGAAATACGGAACAGCAGTAAAATTGGGGCGGGGGGGGGGGACCCACAGACTGGCAGCCAAAACATTGAAATGAAATGAACAGTAAGAACTACAGTATAAGATATGCAGTTATTAGACGTGCCCCCAGGAGGGAATATAAAAGAAAAAGAAAACAAATACAAAAAGAAAACAAAGCAACTGGTAGTAACAGAACTAAAATAAGAGTGTCTTCACCTGGCACCTAAGACTCAAGAACTTCAGTGCTAGGAAACTAAGTAAGGGAGGGCGTTGTGTTTGAGGCAAGGGGCCACTACAGAAAAGCCCCCAGCCCCAGGTGTTCACCTGCCTCTCTCTGTAAGCGAGTGGGCACATAGATACCTGCGCTGTTCACACAGGGGCAGGCAGTTCTCAGGAGATGCTGAACCCAGAAGTAGTGTGACCATTAAGAACAAGACACATTCAGATACTGAACAGGGTAACTGCCAACCTCAACAACATCTTTACCTAAGGAAGTATTTCTTCACTCATGAGATAATTAAAAGGTGGGATCCTATGCCACACTGCTAGAGCCAGCGTGGTGCAGTGGTTAAGAGCAGGTGGAGTCTAGTCAGGAGAACCGGGTTTGATTTCCCGCTCCTCCGCCTGAGTGGCAGAGGCTTAACTGGTGAACCAGATGTGTTTCTGAACTCCTGCATTTCTGTGGGTGAACTTGGGCTAGTCACAGTTCTTGCAGAACTCTCTCAGTCCCACCTACCTCACAAAGTGTCTGTTGTGGGGAAAGGAAGGGAAAGGAGGTTGCCTTGAGTCTCCTTACAGGAGAGAAAGGTGGGGTATAAATCCAAACTCCTCCTCCTCCTCCTTCCTTTTTGTTGGCAATTTGGTTGCTCATTGCATGGAACAGATCCCATACTAGACAGACTACCAGTCAAAACCTGCAGGGTCCTTATGGTCTCATGTCAACCTCGGGACATGTCAAAAGCCAGTCAACTTTATGTTGCCAAAAAACCCCAGGCCAGTGCAAAACACATTTCCCTATACGACTACACTCCAGATTGCAGCCTCTGCTCCACTCCTCCTTTAAAAAACAAATGGAGCCTCTTTGGTTCCCCTGGGAGACTTTACAGGAGTCGCTTCTCGGTTCCCCTCGGCATCCTTTCTTCCTTTACCGTTTTCCCATTTTCAAAATGTTTGAACGCTGCGCTCTAGGCATCCCAAGTGCCACAGGGGTGCTGTAGGAAGAAACTTATGACATATTCTAGGCACTCTCCTCTGACATGAGAACTCGAAGGGGGGGAATTGGGGGTTGTTGCCCCCCCCATCTCTAAGCACATTAAATTCTGATCATTCAAGGAGAGGGGAAATCTTAATATGGAGGCAAGTTTGCAATCTTCCCCTCCCCCACCCTCCATCTCTCCGTTTTGCAGCACATTAATGAAGTTTCAGTTCAACTCCCCGCTTCTGTGGCTGCCTCCACTAATGAGTTGAGCAGGATCCTTGGCAGAAGAAAGGAGCAGGGACAGATTCCGTGGCTTTGTAACCTCAGAGCCGCTGTGTTGCTGTGTCTAAATTTGGAGATGCCGTTTCTCTGTTGGCTCAAATTACGTTTTTCCCCCCCAAGGTTTCCTGAGAGATAGCAAACAAGTCTTATTATTATGATATGCAATTCTGCTTTCTTAGGAGACATCCGGACACCTTGGTGCACTGGATACAGATGGTATGAACGTGGTCTGGGCTACCTCAACATGGTCCGGCCAATCTCACCCCAGAATTCACCAGGAAGCTTCATATCAAGCCATTATCTCTATCAGCCCACCTCCCATCTGCAACACAGAGGTAATATTATTAACACAGACATCCTGTGACGCACAGTGCCAAGGGTGAAAGTAGATATAAATGAAGCAGGTGGGGCTACTACAGAACACAGAAGCCCTATGCCTCCCCACCCTCCCAGCAACAACTTGCAGCTGATGAGGAGGAGAAGGAGGAGTTTGGATTTATACCCCACCTTTTTCTCCTGTAAGGAGACGCAAGGTGACTTTCCTTTCCTCTCCCCACAAAAGGCACCTTGTGAGGTACATGGGGCTGAGAGAGTTCTGAGAGAACCAAGGTCACCCAGCAGAAATGTAGGAGTGGGGGGAAACATCCAGTTTACCAGAATCCATCCTCATGGGGGAGAAGCAGTGGCGTAGTGGTTAAGAGCAGGTGCACTCTAATCTGGAGGAACCGGGTTTGATTCCCCGCTCTGCCACAAGTTGTGGAGGCTCATCTGGGGAGCTAGATTAGCCTGCGCACTCCAACACATGCCAGCTGGGTGACCTTGGGCTAGTCACAGCTCTTCGGAGATCTCTCGGCCCTACCCACCTCACAAGGTGTTTCTTGGGGGGGGGGGGGCTTGTAAGCCACCTTGAGTCTCCTTCAAGGAACAAAAGGCGGGGTATAAATCCAAACTCTTCTTCTTCATTGTCTCTCTGTGCATTGTCTCTCTGTGCACCAAACAGATTCTCTGTTGCATCAAACAGATTTTTAACTGTCCCTGTCACTTCCCTCGAGTCCCCAGATGGAGAAAGGTGAGCTAAAAGTGCCACTGAAATGCCAGAAGTGACATCACCAAATTGCAAGCCTCCCCCACCATCCCCTTCAAACAGCAGGCAGCAAAAGCGAGAAGGAGGCAGGGAAACTCCCAGCACGCTGACACGGTCACGACTCACGTTTCTGTTTAATATTTAGGCAATAACATCTGTCATGATTTTCCACTGTCTTCTAGGCAGTTTGCAAAAAAAAAAAATACGGGGAAAAAACAACACAAGATTGTCAGCTATAAAAACAAACTATATAAATAGCACAACTGCCTCCATAAAATGAAGATAACTGCACGAAAAATACCGGGGAGGAGGGAAGTAGGAATGCTAGTGTAAATACCAAGGGAAACAGTGAGGTACCAAGAACTTGATGGGGTTGATGATGGGCAAGTGTCTTCAGGGATGTAATCCTACAGTGGGAGGGGTGGCGGTGCCCACCCTTCCTCCCACCTAGCTTCCAAAGGCAGGGCCTTCCACCAGGACCTCAAAAGCACAAGAAGACCTTTTAGGTCAGGGGTGCCCAACTCTGGTTCTTCAGATGTTCATGGACTACAATTCCTATCAGCCCCAATTGGCCATGCCAGCAGGGGCTGATGGGAATTGAAGTCCATGAACATCTGAAACATCAGAGTTGGACATCCCTGTTTTAGGTATACCACTCCCAGCTTCATTTGGGGTTTTTACAGGTCGAAACCAGCATTTTGGTGCACCTGGAAACCAATTAAAGGACTTTAAAAAACCCCTCTTAAAACATTTTCTACAAATCACGTCAACAACAGCACCAAACAAAAGTTACTGAACACCCTTCAACAGAATGCAAGCCCCATACAACACTTTACAGGCATGTAGTCTGCATTGCAATCCTCTGATCTAATTTCCTACATGTGACATGGGGAGGGAGGCGGAGTTGGGAAAAGAAGAGAAGATTGGTGGCTTTGGAGTGGGCAACCCACCACCCCCTCCAGCCCTGGGAATGTCAGCCTCACCTTGCGCCGGCATAAAACTCGACCACTACAGAATATTCCAATGCAGAACTGTATTTGCTCAATATTGTTGATAAAAAGGTTTGATATCTTTTCACGGTAGCAATAAACAGATAAAGGAAAACAGGAAGCTGGCTGTGATGGATTTTCTGGGCTCCACTAGACCACAGCCACACAGCCTGGAAAACCCACAACAGCCAGTTGATTCCGGGCGTGAAAGCCTTCTACAAAATATAAAACAGGGTGCCTTTCTCTATAAGGATCAGAATCACTAAACAATCGAAAGGATTCTGTTCTGTAGCATTTACACAAGCTACAGTGCTATGCGGTATCATATCTAGTGATTCTGGCTTGCACTGATGTCGGCAGAAGGGGGAAAAGGAGGTTTTTGTGTGTGCGTATGTGTGTGATCCAGCCCGTCAGTTGCAAACTCCCAATTTGTTCTCCACAGTATACCTTTGGAGCCATTGACCCATATCAGCACAATTTCAGGGGGCACCAAAGGCTGCGTTGAGAGGAGAGAGCTGGGGAAATTGCCTTCCTCTGGCAGGCCTCCACGCACGCTGCTTAGGATCCAAGCCCCATACGCTGGTGGAAGAAAAGCTGAGCAAAGTTGGCAGAGGGCAAGCAACTTCAGTGACTCCTATTAGTTTGGTTGCCCTTTTTGAATGATATCAAGATTCTTAACATGGTCTGTCCAGCACCTATCCTTTGACTGACGGTTATGGAAAAGGATACGAACATCGGGATGCAATTTCTCCTATGGTCAATTCGAATCTTTTTTGTTTGAAAAACTTAAAAAACAAACGTGACCAAGATATTCTTGTGAACAAAGTCACCAAAATTAAACAAATAACCCCACAGATACATACTGGTGGTTGTGGGCTTTCAGGGCTGTGTGGCCATGGTCTGGTGGATCTTGTTCCTAACGTTTCGCCTGCATCTATGGCTGGCATCTTCAGAGGTGTATCACAGAAGGATCCATTGGATACTCACCGTGAAGGGTCTTTCTACTGTAGGTAAGTGGGGCATCTTGTGTGGGTGTGATCTCGACCAATTGCAGAGAGGCAGGAAATGATGAAATTCTTCCATGTACTTCCTGTGAGGTCTTGGGGTCACCTTCTTCAGTACCCCCGCCTGGCATAGTAGTATAGCACTTAAGTAACAGGAACATATAACCAAAAACACGGAAGGAAAAACAACGGCTCGGCAATAACTAGGATCACTAGAACAGTGACAACAACAATGACAACCCTAAACGTTGAACAGTCTGAAAACATGAATTTAGTTGATAACTGAGAGAGTAACATCGGGAAACAAATGGAACTAGGGAGGGCCAAGATGCCCCACTTACCTACAGTAGAAAGACCCTTCCGCGGTGAGTATCCAATGGATCCTTCTACTGTAGGAGTGGGGCATCTTGTGTGGGACCTCGAGCAGTGTCCTGAACCGGGGTGGGTTTCATTGGTCCCGATGATACTTTCCAGTACCCTTTTGCCAAAGGCTGAGTTCTGCGAGGCCAGGGACCGAATTTTATAATGATGTATGAAGGTGGAAATGGAAGACCAAGGTGGCAGCTTTGCAGATGTCTTCCACCCGATGCCTGATTTGAGGAAGGCTGCGTTGAGTGCAGCATTGTGAACTGAGTGAGCTGTGACTCCCTGAGGGACGGTAAGTCAGAAGCTTTGTATGCTTAGCATATACAGGCTTTCAGGGTACTACTGATTGCTGCCTTGGACATTTGCACTCCCAAGTTGGGCGGGCTAATGTTGATGAACATACTCTCTGATTTCGTAACTCCTCCGTTCTTATTATGTATGCTTTTAAGGCCCGTCGCTTGCGTCCAATGTGTGCCACTTGATTTCTCTTTGGGATGAGAGGGGTTCGGCATGAAGTTGGGAACGGCGATCTCCTGGCCTTAACGTGGAAAGGAGTTAACCTTAGCCGGAATGAAAGTTGGATCTGTCACGAAGACATACTCTATCCTTATGGAACACGCAGAATTTTGAGTTTATTGAAAGGCGAAGTTCAGCCACTCCTCTGGCCAATGTTATTGCAATTAAGAATAGCGTTTCATTCTTACCCATTTGATGTGTACAGTTTGAATGGAGTTGACGGGGACCTAGTGAGTGCCGACAGGACAGCGTTCAGGCGCCAAGAGGAACCTGTGGACTACCGCAGGTTGGGACAATTACCCCTCTTAGGAAGTTCAGAGCGTCCGGATGTCTGGTGATGGGGGTGTAAAGCCCACACAAGGGATGGCGGTAGCAAGAGCTGCCAATTGTCTGCGTAAGGTGGAACACTTGAGTCCCATTGAGTAGCCCTGTTGCAGGAACTCCAAGATAACGGTGATGGATGGTTCCGTGGGGTCGAGTCGTTTCGCGATGGCACCACCTGGCGTAGGCCTTCCATGAACAGTTGTAGATATTGACCGTCGACCTGCGTCTGGCTGTTAAAGATTGTAGATGTGACTTCTTCGAGTACCCTTTATCCTGAGGTTTGCCCGTTCAAGAGCCATGCGGTCAGCTTGAACCAAGCGGGATCGGGATGTATGATGGGAGCCCTCGTCAGGAAGTCCGAGGAAGTGATTGGCAGAGTCAGTGGTTCTCGATGGCCAGTTCCAGGATGGTGGTGAACCAGGGTCTCCTGGAGCCATCCTGGGGGCTACAAAGGATCACCAAAGCCTTCGGATATGATCCTGCACAGGAGCCGAGGGATCAGGGGAAAAGGAGGGAATGCATAGAGAAGATTTGGAGGCCATATCGCGTTCAGAGCGTCCGTTGCTACTGCCTGTGGATGGTAGTGTCGGGTCATGAACTTTGGAAGTTGATGGTTCTTCTGAGAGGCAAACAGGTCTACCTCAGTGCGAAGGTGTTGCATATCTTGAAGAAGACCCGTGGATCAGTCGCCATTCGATTTCGCACAGATTCTGTCTGCTGAGCCAATCCGCCTCTAGATTCTGGACTCCTCTGATGTGTAGGGCTTCTAGCGATACCAAGTTCTCCTCCCCATCGGAGGATTTTTGTTGCTTCGAGTGGAGCCTTGCTGATCTGGAGCCGCCCTGGTTGTTGATGTACATCTTAGCGGCAACATTGTCTGTTCTTATGATGACATGTTGGTGGCAATTTGTGGCGGAAATGTTGAAGGGCAAGGAAGATCGCTTCGAGTTTCCAACACATTGATGTGGAGCCGAGATTCTTCCGGAGACCAAGTCCCTGGACATACATTTGACTGAGTGTGGCCCCAGCCCTGAAGGCTGGCGTCTGTGAAGACTTGAGCTCGATGAGCATGTAGATAGCGTTTTCCCTGTCTGAGGTTGGGCCGGTTCGTCCACCAGAGAAGGCTGAGACGGACTCTTGGGGGTATGGTCAATTTCTGTCTTTCTTGGCAATAATGTCCAGCTGGTATGCGGAGGAATGCGTTGGAAGCGGTCTCCGCGTGAAAGCGTGCCCACTGGGTCAGGTCGATTACTGAGATGAAGGTTCCCAGCAGACTTGCCAGTTTTAGCAAGGACGATCTTCTGTTGGACATGACTAGTAATGTCGTTTTCCTGATTCTTTCTACCTTCTCTTCTGGTATGAAAAGGGAGTCTTGTACCGTGTCCAGCACTGCGCCTAGGTGTTCTAGCCGTGTGGTCGGAATGAAAGAGCTTTTTTCTTCGTTTATTATAAAGCCATGCTGTGCTAGGGTTTCTTGCACTACGTCAATGTCGTGATGGCCTTGGGGACGGGCGTGAGCGAATCAGCAGATCGTCGAGGTAGGGGTAGACGTGTATCCCCTGTTCCCTCAACATGATGACTGGAGCCAATAGTACCTTGGAGAAGGTTCTTGGGGCCGTGGCTAGTCCGAATGGCAACGTCTTGAATTGATAATGTTGATCCTGTATGGCGAATCTCAGGTACTTTCTGTGAGAGTTGTGAATAGGGATGTGCAAATAGGCTTCGGTCAGATCTAACGAAGTCAGCAGATCTTGATGGCGAAGAGTTGCCGTGATAGACCGAAGGGTTTCCATCCTGAATTTGGGGACCCGAATGAATTTGTTGATGCGCTTCAGGTTGAGGATTGCTCTACAGTCCCCATTTCTTTTGGGGACTGTAAAGAAATGTGAATATGTCCCTGAGAAAGGTTCCGCTGTTGGTACAGGGTCGATGGCTTGGATCTTAGTTAGAGTGGGAAACCGCCTCCAGAGTTCTACTGGCTTTGGCGGATCCTTTGAGAGCGGCGAAATGAACAGGTGGTGATGTGGAATAACGTTGAATTCTATCACATAACCTGTGGAGATGACTTCCTTTGTCCACCTGTCCACGTGGTTTCCCTGCCAACGGTGCTGAAAGTGTTGGAGACGGCCTCCCACCGGGATGCTTTGATCGTCATTGCTTGTTCTTATTGGAGTTGAAGGACTTGCCCAGCTTGTTGTATTGTTTGAAGGACTGTTTGTAGTTCCGAAAGGAATGTTGATTCTGCCAGTGTGGTCTTTGCCCGTCTCGTTGCGTGCGGGGTAAGGATTTGTGGGATCTGAAGGTAAACTTGCTGTTGGTAGAGGACCTGTCGGGTGCCCGGACAGATTTTGGCATCGTCTTTTTGTTGTCCTTGGTTTGGACAAGGACTTCGTCCAATTCTTTGCCAAATAGGGCCCCTCCATAGAATGAATAACCAGCCACTAAGTGTTTAGATTGTATGTCCGCTTGCCATGGGCGAATCCAGGCGTTGCGTCTTGCTATCATGTTAGAGGCTAAGGATCTCGCTACCAGTGACATGGCGTTGAAGGTGGCATCTGCTATGAAGGAATTTGCAGAAAGGACCCTTTCGATGCCTTCTCTGATGCCTTTTGCTTCGACTGGAATCATCTCCAGGAGACGTTTGAGCCACACCATGGAGGCTCTGGCCACTGTGGAGGAGGGCGTAAGAGTTTTGATGGCTGCCGCCAACCACTCATGGGATCTCTGGCGCTGCTTCAGACCTCCTATCAAGCGGGTCCTTGATATTGCCCTCCCCTCTTTGGCTACCAGTGCCCGGAATGTAGGATGGACACAGGGGCATCAACTGGAGGATTCTGGAGGAGGACGTGAAACTGCTGAGGCATCAGATATTTTTTCTTAAAATTAGGGGGCAAGCCCTTGTGGGCAGTGGGATTGAGCCATTCCCTATGAATCCTTTTAACAAAGCATTCAGGAACAGGGAAATACTTGTAAGCCCTCTCCTATCAGCGGGGAAGTAGGATGATGTGCCTTTTGGATAGCCCTTGATTGGCTTGTTGGGCGTTAATGGAAGGCTGGGGAATTTGTTCTTCCAGCGTCCTCAGGGTCAGCGTAAATCCAGAGTGGAGATAGTTTTAGAAATTAAGGATTGGATTTCTTCCAGTTTAAAGAACTGTATGGATTGTTCTACAGCTGGCTCAGGGGTTTCCTCTGTGTCAGAGAATTTTTCTCCCCCATCAGAGCCGTCTAAACTGGATAATTCTTCTTCTTCCTCATTAGGTAGGGCTAAGGGGTCCCTTCTGTAGGAGCCGGAGTCCTCTCGATGGGGACTGCGGGATCTATGGGACCGAGTAGAGGAGCGGGCATTAGCTGTTCTTTGATCTCTTGCATCAAGAGCTTTGTCTATCTCGTTCTAAGGAACTCAGCGAAAACTGCAGAGGCGTTCATCCAGGAGGAGGCTGGAGTTAACTTTGCCCAGTGTTAGAATCTCCCGTTCAGGATCCTGTGGGTCTTGCCTGTTAGGGGCACAGGGAAGAACCAGTTGATCGGGGGGCCAGCTTGAGTGTAGCACGACTGCTCCGAGGCCCTGGGAAGGCGAGGAGGAGTCGGCTACGGAGTCTCCAGTTGGGGCGCACCCTGGGAAGTCGCTAGCCTCCCGGCCGGTTTGGTCTTTTGCTTTTTCTTGGCAGGTTGGGATGACTGCGCATGCCGGGCGCCAGATTTTCCAGCAGCGCTGCATTGCGGCGTCCGTTTGAGTGGAGCTTCTCCCCCCTTCTTTATGGCCGCCTGACTTTGCGGGCGTTATTGCGCTCCGCCTTGAGCTAACAAAGGTTTCGCGTTCAGGCGAAAAGGACCTCGCGTCCATGATTAACTGTCTATTTGCCAACGTTCTATTTGCCAAGGGGTGGGGGAGGGGTGGGTGGGAAGGAAAGCGGTTGCTTTCAGCGGCGGCTAGACTACTCTTCCCCAAGCCGGATCGCACTTACTCACCCCTCTAAGGACTTCAGACAAACACAGACTGACACAAACAGACTACAAATAGGGTTTTTTGCCAGAGCCAAAAAACGCGTCTGCTCTCTGCAGAGGCAGGAGAATACTGAAGAAGGTGACCCCAAGACCTCACAGGAAGTACATGGAAGAATTTCATCATTTCCTGCCTCTCTGCAATTGGTCGAGATCACACCCACACAAGAAGCCCCACTCCTACAGTAGAAAGAAGTCTGTTACACACTGTGTCTAAAAAACAGTATCAAATTGAGGTGACGAGAGATGAAATTTTAGACACAGTGTGTAACAGACTTCCCTCTGTGATACACCTCTGAAGATGCCAGCCACAGGTGCAAGCAAAACGTTAGGAACAAGATCTACCACATAGGTGTCAAACTCGCGGCCCTCCAGATGTTATGGACTACAGTTCCCATCATCCCCTGCCACCATCATGCTGGCAGGGGATGATGGGAACTGTAGACCATAACATCTGGAGGGCTGCAAGTTTGACACCTGTGATCTACCAGATCACAGCCACACAGCCCGGAAACCCACCACAATCAGTTGAGTCCAGGTGTGACAGCCCTCGACAATCCACACAATGTCGCAATGCACAAATGGACTTGCGTAGATCAACATCCCACAAATCCCTAAGCCAGAATGCCATGTGGAATGAACGGGGAAGCCGTCAATGACATCCCAACACACTCATGAAACTGTAGAAGCAGGAAGAAATATTCTGGAAATCAAAAAATCCAGAGATTCTGGATGCCAAGGAATCTGGACACCTGTCCTACCTCAATTCGGCCTGTGTCGGGCTGGAATCCACGGGCGGGATCCTCGGTGGTGACCCGGCACTGTATGGCACAACCGTTGATCCGCACATTGTCCTGCTTCAGGCCCAACTCAGGCAGGCTCTTTCCTTCAGAGATGTGGATCTGGGCATGGACAAGGTCAACGCTGGAGACAGAGAGAGAAAGGAGGAAAGCAGCTTGAAACAAATACTCAGTTAGCATGGTGTAGTGGCTAGAGCAACAAGCAGTGTTGGTTGTAAGTTCCCTCAAGTCACAGACAACTTGCAGCAACCCTCATGGGGTTTTCAAGGCAAGAGATAAACAGAAGTGGTTTCCACTGCCTACTTCAGTGCAGCAATTCTGGACTTTCATCATAAAGATGGAAGAGACCACAAAGGCCATCAAGTCCAACCCCATGCTATGCAGGAACACACAATCAATGCACTCCTGACAGATGGCCATCCAGCCTCTGCCTAAAGACCTCCAAAGGAGGAGACTGCACCACCCTCTGAGGTAGTGTATTCCACTGTCAAACAGCCCTTACTGTCAGGAAGTTCTTCCTAATGTTTAGGTGGAATCTCTTTTCCTGCACCTTAAACCCATTACTCCTTGTCCCAGTCTCTGGAGCGGCAGAAAACAAGCTTGCTCCCTCACCAACTTCAAATATTTAAACATAGCTATCATGTCACCTCTTAACCTTCTCTTCTCCAGACTAAACATGCTCAGCTCCCTAAGCCACTGCTCACAGGGCATGGACTCCAGACCTTTTACCATTTTGGTTGCTGCCCTCTGGACCCGTTCCAGCTTGTCAATATCCTTCTTGAGCTGTGGTGTCCAGAACTAGACATAGTATTCTGGGTAAGGTCTGACAAATGCAAAATAAAGAGGTACTATTACGTCCCTTGATCTAGACACTATATTCCTTTTGATGCAACCAAGAATTGTACTGGTTTTCTCTGCTGCAGCATCACGATGTTCAGCTATTGGTCTACTGAGACTCCCAAATCCCTTTCATATTTATTGTTGTCAAGTCAGGTGTCACCCATCCTATATCTGTGCATTTCCGTTTTTCTGCCTAAGTGTAGTATCTTACATTTATCTCTGTTGAATTCATTTTGTTAGTTTTGGCCCAGCCCTCTAATCTGTCCAGGTCATTTTGAATTCTGACCCTGTCCTCTGGGGTATTAGCTACCCCTCCTAATTTGGTGTCATCTGCAAATTTGATTAGCATGCCCTCTATTCCATTGTCCAAGTCATAAATAAAAATATTGAATAGCACTGGGCCCAGGACAGAACCCTGTGGCACCCCACTAGTCACTTCCCTCCAGGGTGAAAATGAGCCATTGGTGAGAAGCCCTTTGGGTATGGTCAGTCAACCAATGACAGTACCCTTGCCTAGCCCACATTTTAATAGTTTGCTTGCAAGAATGTCATGGGGGACCTTGTCAAAAGCCCTACTGAAATCACGGCATGCTACATCCACAGCATTCCCTTTGTCTACCAAGCTTGTCACTCTATCAAAAAAAAGAGACAAGATTAGTCTGGCATAACTTGTTTTTGAGAAACCCATGTTGACTTTTAATGGTCACAGTATTCTCATCTAAGTGCTTGCGGACTGACTGTTTAATGATCTGCTCTAGAATTTTTGCTGGTATTAATGTCAGGCTGACTAGATAATCGTTTGGGTCCTCCTTTTTCCCCTTTCTCAAGATGGAGACAACATCAGCCCTCCTCCAGTCTGCTCCAGGAGTTCTCAAAGATTATTGCAAGTGGTTCTGAGATTTTTTTCTGCCAGTTCTTTTAATATCCTAAGATGTAGTTCATCAGTCCCTGGAGATTTGAATTAATTTAAAGCAGCCACGTATTCCTGTACTACCTCTTCATTTATTCTATGCTGAATTTCCCCTACTGTATCTTCTGTTTCATTTCCCCCTGGTTGAACACTGTTTTCCTTTTGGCAAAAGACCGTCCCCTATCAGCATTTTGCCATCTTCTCCATGCAGTGACCCTGTCATATCCTTTTTCTTCCTTTTGCTACAGACTTAACCAAACTCTTCTTTTTGAGCTTGTGGGCACCTTTGCAATTTTGACACAGTGCGGTGGGCGCAACTACAAAATTGCTCCTGCAGGAGGCGGAGCCAACCACAAAATGTCCGGGAGTGAGGCTGTAAATAACTCTAACAGCAACACTTCAACAACTCAACCAGAACCTCTAACAGGATGCCTATTAAAATGAACACGTTGTTTAAACATTTTTTTCCTTGCGTATACACAGCTTACCCTTCAGTTACACGCTGAAGATCTTTGCGCTGTGGGGGCAGCTGCCATTAAAGAAGCTTTTGAAAAATCTGCATAGGTCATTAGTCCTGCTGAGCAAAAGCCTCACCCAGTTCCTTATAAAAAAAGAAAAAGATTTCGAGCCAAGGGCACTATAGAGAGCGGGTGCCCATTGAAACCCAGCACCCATAGGGACTCCATGTTGGGGACCCTGAGACAGAGGCAAGCTCATTAACCTTGGTTCCACGCAGCCCCCTGCAGTCGACAGGGGCATTCAGTCAAAAAGGCAACCCAAGTCTCTCAACTTTGCATGGTCTTTTTCTCAGCTTCTTGGGCTCACTCCTTTTTTTCAAAGGGCCTCAATCTGTCTCTGGCAAATAGAAGCGCTGGCCCCCACCACCTGGGAGGGTCAGCACTGGCTGGTGTATTTACAGACAACCTCCGCGCAGGCCCCTGCAGTTGAAGAAGTGGGCTTGGATTACAGAGTTCATTAAGCATAGAGGGGGGGAAATCGATCCCCTTAAAAACAGGCTTGCGACTCTCTCCCTCCCTCCCTCACTCCCACCCCCAAAGTATATTAGAGCATTTATCCGCCAATTGATTTTTGTGAAATTTCACTTGTCATTTCAGCACTGCTATTAAGGCAGTGGTTGGGTAGACAGGAAGCACACCAAACAGACAATTTCACTGGCATCCGATCGCTTGGGCTCTGAGCTAGAAAGGGGGGGGGGACTGGTGGGAATGAAGAGATCCAAGCCTGTGTACCCCCAAACCTTCAACAGGGGTTGGGGTGATGAAAACCTAGGTACCTACAGAATTAGCCGGCACGTGATGCATTGAGGGTACCTAATCTTTAGAATAAATCACACAAATTCACAGAGAATGAACCCCTCGCATTGAAAAGCCAGAAGATCTTCCCTATTCAAAGCCAGTCTACCTCTGCTGGTGACAAGCAACAGGATAGAGTGGCTGCCTTCATGCCTTCCTCCTGAGCTTCTACACAAAGTGATCGGAAATTAGATCCCTGCTAGAGACGGGTGATGGCTCAAGGGAAGAACCACTGCTCAGCACACAGAAGGTCCAAAGTTCAATCGTTGGCACCGCCAATTAAAAGGATCAGGACCAAGCTGATACCTGAGACTCCAGTGAGCTGCTGGCAGTCAGAGTAGGCAATACTGACCTTCACAGACTAAGGATCTGACTCAGTAAAAAGCAGCTTCATCTGTCTGTGTATATAACTTGCTTTCTCACAAGGCCAACTCAATGCCCCCAAGCCGCCACCCAGCGGGGACTGAAAAGGATAGTAAATACAGTCGTCCCTTGACCCCCTGTAAGCTTCAAAGATCACGGAGTTTCATTGAGTTGTGATGGCTAATTGCTACCGACAGATCTCTTCTCTATGGTTTTTTCAAGAGCCCCATAAAGCCACCATCGCAAGTGACAGAAAAATACAGAATACACAGGTGGAGGGTTGTGTACTAGTAATCAAAACTGTGAGCAGTGCACAAATAACGGTTAGCAATGAATAGCTTAATACGTTACTCGATCACTAGTGTGAACAGAGTCTACGACTGGGGCAATTAGATCACTAATGTCCCTGTCTCAAAGCACACCATCATTCAAAGCGTACAATCATTCACCAATGCACATCAATGAAAGCTTCTCTAAGCTCAACAGAAAACCCACACCGAGCTGCCAGTATCTGGTAGTATCTGGCGTCAATTAGGACATTTCACAGCAAGAGATAGCAGCAGACAGTAACGTAGTCCAAACTGAATTGTAAGAACATCTAGCTTTGGACAAATCTCTTGCACATTGAAAATATCACATGCCCACAAGCCTTTGAAGATTGATCGAAGTCCGATACTATCAGTTTTCATTGAATTGCTGGATGATTGTATACTTTGAAATATATTTGTGGATACTGGGGCATTGTCTAATAGCTCTGTTCACACTAGCGATTGAGTAAAGTATTAAACCATAGGTGTCAAACTTGCGCCCCTCCAGATGTTATGGATTACAGTTTCCATCATCCCCTGCCAGCATGATGCTGGCAGGGGATGATGGGAACTGTAGTCCATAACATCTGGAGGGGCGCGAGTTTGACACCTGTGTATTAAACTACTCAGGCCTACCGACAGCCAGTCATTATTTGTGCATTGCTCACAGTTTTGATTACTAGTGGCAGGAAAATGCCTTCTGTTAACTGTGCATCATGGGAGAAAGCACTTCTTCGTGCTTGTCCTGATGCTGCTGCCTACAGACTTTATTAGTTGACTCCACATTCTCGCACGACAGGAGAAGGAGGTGAAGTTCTGACTCCATCCCACGAATATTTCTATAAACTTATCTTCCCCGTTTACAGTACAATCCTACACAGAGTTACTCCCATCTCAGCCTATTGTTCAAGAATAAATGGTATCGTTTTAGAGCTAGTTGGATGGGGGCATTAACTGATGTTACCTGGGAGCAAAGCCAAAGACATGGGCTGCCTTTCTAAGGCCCCTTTCACACATGCATAATAATGCACTTTCAGCCCACTTGGACAAGCAAAAAGGGAGGATGCTCATCTTCATGCCCTGTCTGACAGCAGCCACACCATAGCTGGAAAAAGTACTAGGCCAGTGGTTCTCAACCTGGGGGTCAGGACCCCTTTGGGGGTCGAACGACCCTTTCACAGGGGTCGCCTAAGACTCTCTGCATCAGTGTTCTCCATCTGTAAAATGGATAAATGTTAGGGTTGGGGGTCACTGCAACATGAGGAACTGTATTAAAGGGTTGTGGCATTAGGAAGGTTGAGAACCACTGGACTAGGCAGACTCTTGGGCTGTTCTAGCAAGACCATTCCTACAGCTTTGGATTAATATAAATTTCTCACTCATTCCATGAGAACATAAAGTGGACCAAAGACTGAAGAGGAGCAACAGGTAGTTTTATCCAAGAATAATGGATGGCATAGCTGGACCCTAAAGGACGTTGCTCAAGCAGCGAGCTCTGAAGGGAAGTGTTCACCCTGATGTATCCCAAGGAACCTGTGGGAGTCTGCCACAGAATCTCAGAGCATTGCAACAGACTCTGGCTCCGCAACACACACGCTGTTCACATGGGGCATATGCCAAGACTGCTGAATTTGGTGTCCCCTGCAAACCTCAGGACAATCTGATTGCCACTACAGATCTTGCCTTGAAAAGGAGATCCACTAGTGTATTCTTAGGAAGCTTGTCTGCTAACGCCAGTCTTCTGGCTAAGAACCCTCTTAAAGATTTTCAGGACTCCCTGCCAAGACCACAGTTAGGTCCCTTCTGCACATGGAGAATAATGCACTTTCAATCCACTTTCACAACTGTTTGCAAGTGGATTTTGCTATTCTGCACAGTAAAATCCAGCTGCAAAGTACATTGGAAGTGGACTGAAAGTGCATTGTTCTGCATGTGTGGAAGGGGCCTTAGAACCACTGCTTAGAAAAACTATTAGCTAGAACCCTTAGAAAAACTATTAGCTAGAAATGTTTAGCTCCCCCCTCAAAAAAGCCTCATCAGGTCCTAGAAGCAGCCACATTGCAGTCAAAAGCTTGAAAGTTGCAAATAGTGGCACGAAAAGGGGGCAACTTTGCACCTGCCTGTGCAGAGTGAAAGAAGCACAGGGCAGATGAGAGCCAGGTAGGGCAGGGAGAGAAAGAAGAGGAGGCGCCTTCAGAATACAAACATCTACTCCTGGCACTAAAATAGACAAGCTACAGGGAGACAGTGAGAATAGCAGGCCAGGTTGAGAACCACAAGCAATGGCGTAGCTATCACGGGATGGGGCAGGGAAAGGAGCCCTGGGTAGACACTGTTGGGGTCATGTGTGTGTGTGTGGGGGGGGAAATCACCCCCACACCTTCTTCCTTTCCCCCTTGCCCTGCCAGATACAGCAGAGGCTGCTGCCTGGCCCCACCCCACCAGGGCTGGCGGAGGCACTGTGCATGCCCCTGCCTGATTCTGCCAGGCTCCACCACCAGCTAAGTGGTGCACAGGGGGCGGGGGCCCATGGGGGGCAGAAAACGGAGTCTGCCCCAGGCTCCATTTTTCCTAGCTACACCCCTGGCCACAAGGTAGAGCAAAAAAGGATTTGGAAAGAAACAACTTTCCCGGATTTGGAAAGAAACAACTGCTTTCCAACAGCCCAATATGTGATACATCCCCTCCCAGAGTCAACATGGGGCTGCTGCCAAGACCAAAGAGGTTCTGGCTGTGGAGGAGGAACTGACGGCATCCACCTGCTCCCTCTCCCATCAACCTCCCATCTCTGCATTCTTCCCATGTCGCATTCACTGTCCTCCGCATCTCCGCCGCCCTCTTCCATGCACTCGCTCTCTCTGAAGCCTCTGCCAGGGACAGATTGATACAGAAGGCAGTTGTGCTTAGCCCACGGGAATATGCACATTTGCTCTCTCGTACACATACACACACACACACACACACACACACAAAGGCATTAGGCAGACGTTGTGCCTCAGAGGAGTCTCTTTGGGGCTCAGAACTGCACTCTGACAGTATCTTTCGAAATCACATTTTTCAAAAACCATAATAATAATAAAGCGCAGTGGGGGCTCCTTTCTTCCCTCAGAACTTCCAAACGCTATCACTTCGGCAGCCCGAGTTAAGATGGTGGCCATTCTGTACAAATGCAGAGCTCTGAACTGACTGTAGGATTCTGAACCCTAAAATCAATTAAAATAATAACAAGTGTTCTAAATAAACAAATACAACAGCTGATTTTTTTTTTAGTTTAAAAAATCAAGATTCTAGCCTTTATGGTGTACAGGGAAAACTTGTTGGAAATGACTCAGGAGCACTTTCTTTTCCCCACTGGTGGGAGCAGAACCCAGAATTCCAATATCCCAGGATCTCCGCTCTGGTTTTCACCCTCCCGCAGTTTCTATTTTGTCTAAGAGACAGACAGAAACCCAAAACTCTGGACTTCTCTCCCATGTTTGATCGCTTGAAGCAAACTGCCCTAATTCGGGCTGCCAAAGCCAAGCCCCCTTCTCCCAATCTCTTTTGGCCTAGCTGAGAGGATTAACGCCGGCAGAACCATAGGATACCTTGACTGTATCATCACTGCCAGAAGGCCGGTCAGAAAACGGCTCTGTGGTTTAAGAAAGCCGGCAAATCGCGTTTCACTTCCGAATTGCCAGGGCTTAGCTGTCACTTAACAAGATTGTTGAAGGCACTTTGCAAAATCGGGCACAGGGCCAGCATGCTCAGAGGAGAGGCGGGCGAGAGCACACGGAACGGGAAAGCCGCACAAGACGAGCTGGCTAACAGCTGCCCCTGGAATTTTGACTCATCTGCCCTACATCCTCTTGATCTTTCTATGCGAGTAGCTGTCAAATTGTATGTCATAAGGCTATGATGGGATTGAAGAGACAGTCTGGAATTGAAGGCGTAGGGCAGAAGATCCCAGCTGTGGAAGCTGACAGATCAAGGCACCCTTAAGGACTGTGCTCTATCACCTGGCCTCATTCTTTTCTAACAAAAGAGTTGCCCGTGCCTTCAGTCTTTACTCAATAATGCATTATGCTGAAAGAAAAATAATATTAAAATGGTATAGAACTCCAAAGCAATTGGCATATATGATAAGGGGATTCAGTCCAAAATGCTGGCATTGTGGGGGAAAAGATGCAATTTACATGCATATATGGTTGGAATGTAAGGAGGTAATGCAATTTTGGGAACAGGTATTGAGGTATATAGAGAAATTAGTGAAAGTTAAAATAGCATTAAATAAAGATTTATTGTTTATGGGTATTTTGGAGGATAGCAGAGTAGAAATAAGACAACGAATAATGTATAAAATAATGATAAGAGCTGTACATGCAGTTATAGTGTTGGGCTGGAAAGACAAGAAAATATGGACAATACAGAAATGGCTAGAATACGTTTGGGAACAAGTAAGAAATTTTTGAAATAATGTCTATAAATCAATTATGGAAAGACAGACAGACTGAGATGATGAAAATATGGACTGGCTATGAGGACTGGATGAGAGAAGTTGGAGTCATTGAAGGAAGATGGGTGAAGAGACTGGAAAGAATTAACCAGCTGCTGCTTAGTTAAGAAAAGAAGAAGAAATTAACTTTTTTGGGGGGAGGGGATAAAAAGGGGGGAAATGTATGGTTTGGATATAACATAAAGTATTGTATATGTGTGTATGGAATCATTCCGGCTATACAATAACTTTTTTTTAAAAAAAATAATGCATTATGCTTTACACATATCAGTTAACTTCACTCAGTTCCTCAGTTCCTGGCTTCAAACACACACTCTTTCCCCCTCCCTATTTAGAGCAAGAATTTGATCAAGATTCAAATCTAGTAGTACCTGTAAGCAGAGGTGGGATCCAACCAGTTCTCACCACTTCTCTAGAAGTGTTTACTAATTTTTTCTGAGTGCCGAGAAGGGGTTACTAAAGCAACCTCCCTGCCCAATAGGGACCGGAGGTGCGTGTGTGAAGCGGCGCCACTGTTTGAATCCCACCACCATCGGAACCTGTTATTAAAACTGCTGCACTCCACCCTCCTAGCATCTTTTCTCTTGGATTTTACCAAAATTCTCGTTCAGTCACCCAACTGGCCCATGGGCAAGTTTAGGGATTCACTCATGAAGCTGCCTTAAATTGAATCAGACTATCAGCCCCAACTGGAGATGCGAGGAACTGAACCTGGGGCCTTCTGCTCCAAACTTCTTGCTTTGTACAGATCTGAAGACTGTCAGAAGCCCAAGCCAAATCCTATCATCTGGCCTCATTCTTTTCTGACAAAAGATGTCCCCATGCCTTCAGTCTTTACTCAATTAATCCATGGGCCTTTCAAACATACAGATGTGTGTCAAGTACACAGTCTTCCCAACTACACACAATAACAAAGAGCAGGAGGCATAAATAGCACCACCAAGATGGGGATCTGAGCGAAGACAGAAAATTAGGTATTGTCGAAGGCTTTCACGGATGGAATCACTGGGGTGCTGTGTGATTTCCGGGCTGTACGGCCATGTTCTAGCAGCATTCTCTCCTGCCGTTTCGCCTTCACCTGTGGCTGGCATCTTCAGAGGACCAGTCACAACCTCTCAACCAAACCTACTCTCAGAGGTTGTTGTGAACATAAAATGGAAGAAAATGATGTCAGTTGCTTTGGATTCCCCTGGAGGGAGAAAAGTGGGGGTATAAATGAACAATCAGAGCAATCCTCTGAAGATGCCAGCCATAGATGCAGGCGAAAGGTAAGGGGAGAATGCTGCTAGAACACGGCCATACAGCCCGGAAACCACACAGCACCTCAGAAAATTAGGTATTCAACTGGAAATATTAGCTGACCTGGATGGCCCCGGTTAACCTATTCTTGTCCAATTTTGGAAGCTAAGCAGGGTTAGTTCTTGGGTGGAGACTATTGAGGAAGTCCAGGCAAAGGTAGAGACCCTTGGGGTGTCTTCCAACTCTATGATTCTATGAATGCAGAGGCAGGCAAAGGCCAACCATCTCTGCTCATCTCTGGCCTTGAAAACCCAACTTATGGAAACTCCATGAAATTCCACCACTTGCGGTGTTCAAGGCACGAGATGAGTGGAGGCGGCTCGCCATTGCCTTCCTCTGTATAGCAGCCCTGGTCTTCCTTGGTGGTCTCCTATCCAAGAACTGACCATGGTCAACCGACTTAGCTTCTAAACTCTGACTTTATCAGGCTAGTCTGGGCTAACAGGGCTCACCATCTTATGTGCCTATATTCTTATTCCCTGTATTCCCAACATTTAAAATCGGCTTCAGGGTGAACCTTTGCAGAAAGAACCACGCAAGAAACTTTCAGTGGGCAGGTAAGAAAGATAAAGAGCGGGTTTCAAGGCTGGCTGCAGAGGGAGAGACACATTTTAATATTTCTTACAGGACGCTGAAACACTTGAGGCTAGATCCTGGCTGGAGGATAAAGCAAGGAGATTTGCTCATGCAGACTGCTTCTTTTTGAATCAAGGACAAGTGCATCTCTTCAGCAACATCTAAATTAAACCAGGCTCTAATTATGCATCAGCTTAGTACCCCTCCACTCTTTCCGCTTCCCAATTGCTCCTTGAAACCCACTTCTTCTCTATCAGATTTATATTTATTTATATTAGCTATAGTTGTGAGCCACTGTGATGAAGTTGCCAGAATGTCAGATTATGGTTCTGAACAGCCAGGTTGGTTCAAATCGCAGAAGTTCACCAACTGAAGGAGCAGCCGGGGGGGGGGGGGGGGGCAGGGGAGGCTCGTAGCAGGCTCCTGCTGGCTAAGTGGGGCGCAGGAGGTCACCCAGAGTAGGTGTTGCCCCAGGCGCCATTCCTCCCCCCCCCCACGCCTCTGAACGGAAACAAAAGCTAAGTACACCTGTTTTTGTTCACACATCACCAGAGCCCCAATCAAGCACCAGAGCTTCAGCTTCGCATGCTTAAGGCCCCCAGTTCATTCACTGGGACTTCCAGGTTAAAGGTCTCAGATAACAGGAAACTCCCTTCCCTGCCAGAGACCCTGCAGAGAGACGGCCCAATGGCCCAACTCAAAATAACTTCGATTCATACGTTCCATCAGTAGTTTTCATCTCATTATACGCAATCACAAATAGAAAGGTGTACTGGAGGTTCAACAAAAGAGAACCTACTACGCCAAGGCAACGACAAAAAAATACAAAAATGACCCACAATTTGACTTACGGGTGCATAGTTCTATTTGATGATTGGGGACATATCCCAGAGGCAGACCGAAACTACCAGTCATATTCTGCTACATTGTGAATTATATGCTCTTTTGAGGAATTCCTCTGAAGAACGTTTCCTCATTAACTGACAGTGGGAAAGTTCACTTTCTTTTACTCGACTGTCAGCCCCAGAGAAAAGCAGAGGTAGCAAAAAAATTTATTGCAAGCTATGCAATTCGGTTTTCTTTTTTTTATGAACCCAACTTTGTAAAAAGAAATCTTTTTATTTTTTCCTTCCTTTTCTCTTTTAATTATGCCAATAAAAGGTTGATGGATGGATGGATGAATGATTGGGAACATGTCTAATTATGCCTTAGACCAATTCCTAAGATTGGACGTGCAACTGAGGCATTGGAAGTGACCAAGCCCTTTCCACTGAGAGCAAAATGGATCTTTTATCCAGAATTCCCCGTCTTCTTCATTCAATTTTTGCCACTAATATCAAGCACATCTTCGTTTTTCGTATGTGACCTTGTTTTTGAATCTGCCAGCAATTTATAAGAGGATCCAGTTCTATGGGACACTTGTTACCATATGGAATCCTTTGGACTTATAACTAGTCCATTTACTTGTGATCCTGTCACTTTATAGAATCTTCCTGACATTCACTGTTATATGGAATTTTCTGTATTTGATGTGTTAAATTTTTATGAGCTGGGCAGAGGTATACACATTTTTTGTTTTGTGTTGCACAGTAAACGCATTGTATTTTGCATTTAGTATTTTTTTTTGCCTTAGGGTAGTAGGTTCCCTTTTGTTCTCTGTTCTCATTGTGTTATCCTCTGCCTGTCTCTATCCCCAACAAAGTAGACCACAAGATGCTTTGGTCAGGGAACATCTTTTTCCCCCTTATATTACTCAGGAAAACAACCTTTGTGCATCAATGATAAATTTGAAAAAAAAAACAACAACACCCGGATCTTACCAAAGGATGACAGGTATCTATATTATTCGCAAAAGCGAACCCGAGTAAATGTTGCCGAGGTGCAGCAGGTTAAAAACAGCTGATAATTGATGGATTTTTGCTCCCGTGCCTCCCCTCATATCAAGCCTGCCGCTTGTTCCAGCCCTTCAGTTCAAGGCTCTTTTGCAGAACCAGTGGAGAGACAAAGAGAGAAAAAGAATGTGTAATGGTGTGCGTGTGTGCGTTTGTGTGTGTATTTACTGGTACGCCCTTCAGATGGATTGATGGAGAATAGCTCTGCGGCTGCCGCACTGATGGACTCTGCTCTTTCAGCTTAATCTGTTTGCAGATTCGGTTGGTAACCTTTCACAATTAGAAAGTGTGCCCGGCCTTTCCTGATGAATCACAAGTAGGATGGGGATGGGATTCAACAAACAAGGCAGCATGTACTAGTCGTAGGGGGACTTGGCCTGGACAAATAAACATTGCTAATCGTTACGGTAACACTCGCCGTTCTTTGCTAGAAACCAGCAGAAAGGCCAGAGCCAGGCCACGTGAAAACGTGCAATGCAACAAAAAGGTACAATGATGGAAATGAGGTTTCAACCACCTACGCAGAAGGGGGCCAAGCTTGGCACATATAGAAGGTGACCGCCCCCACTCAGTGCAGTAACATGCTGCACACAGATTGGAGGCCCACGAAGAATTGCAGATGAGGGCACACAATAGTGACACCCCCGACAAATTACCTCCTCCAAGATCTTACGAGCTCAAGAAGGGCAATTTCCCCTCAGTACTCAACATCCCTTTTCTGAAACACGACAATCAATTTATTTACTTACATATTTACTCCATTTATATCCCACCTTTCCAACAGCCAACTGATGCTCAATTTCCTTCAATCGCCTACGCCCTCGAAGCCCACTCACTCAGTTGTCATCACTTCATGTTTATGTTCATTTTCAGGCTTAGTTTTACAAAGTCATATTTTTCTGCATACCTGAGAGCCAGCATGGTGTAGTGGTTAAGAGCAGGTGGACTCCAATCTGGAGAACTAGATTTAATTCCCCATTCCTTCACATGAGGACTCTTATTTGGTGAACTATATTTGGTCGTCCCCCCCTTACATCTATGCTGGGCAACCTTTGGTTAGTAACAGTTCTCACAGAACTCTCTGGGCCCCACCTGCCTCACAGGGTGTCTGTTGTAGGGACAGGAAGCAAAGGCTGCATTGAGTCTCCTTACAGGAGAGATGGCAGGGTATAAATCCAAACTCTTCTTCTACACAATGTAGAAGTAAACCCCTGCCTTGTCTACATTTAGATCCAGTTTACTGCCTGACTGAAAAGCAATTAACCACAAAGACAAATGGAAGCATGTTATAGTGGTTAGAGTATAAGATCAGGAAAGCCTGGGTTCAAATCCCTGTTCAGCCTAATCTATTTCATGGGGATGTTGTCTAGAACAAAATAGGTTCTGATATAAAACATTTCTAGTTGGCTCACCTGCCAAAAGGGACAGCAGCCATCTTGAGCTTCTTGCCTGAAGGTGTGTATGTGTAGGTGTGTGTGTGAAATAAATATCTAGTGAATGATTATAGCTATGATGGATGACTCAGGAGAAACTGCAAAATGGCTGCCATGGGGTTCATTCACAGAATGGCTACGATGGGTGAGTCAGGACCAATCACAAAATGGCTAACATGGGGTTTGGTCACAGAACAGCT
Source organism: Sphaerodactylus townsendi (assembly GCF_021028975.2). NCBI lineage: Eukaryota > Metazoa > Chordata > Lepidosauria > Squamata > Sphaerodactylidae > Sphaerodactylus > Sphaerodactylus townsendi. The sequence continues at coordinate 20,286,982 of NC_059425.1, read as the reverse complement.
GTGATGGGTGAGCTGGGACCAACTGCAAAATGGCTGCCATGTGCTTGGTCACCGAGGATCTCCCTATGATGAACTCAAGGCAGGTGTCTTTGATTGGCTACTCCCTGAAGACACAAAGGTGATGCTTCATGGGTTCTCCTGAAGTACCCCTACTCCAGTTAAGAGGACACAAGTCAGCGTTGGCTCCTTGTTTTGAGGAAGAAGCACATGGGTGCCAGAAAACACACTGGTGAGTGCCATGGCACCCACGGGGACCATGTTGGAGATCACTGATTGAAATAATGAGAAGATTACAAAGGGCAGCATCTCGCTGTTATGACTCTCCAGGTCAAGGTCAAGAGTCCAGTCGACTCCACAGTCCAACATGTTTTCAAGCAGTGGATGGGGGGGAAAGATATGAAATAACTTGTAAATCAGAGCAAACCACAATGGCATATGGGATGGAATATCAGTATAGGACTGGAATATGGGATGGAATATCAGTATAGGACAGAGCCAGGCTCTGACCTTCCCCACTCTAGCACGAAACGCACAGGATGAGTTTGGTCTCATCAGCCTTTCTCAGCCTAGTCAACCTCGTGAGGTAGTTAGGAGGATGAAAGTGAGAGATTGCTCCTCAGATGAGGGACATGATAAAATATCATCAACAGGAACAATAAGCAAACAACCAATATGTCATCTCTGGGTATGAGCCTGTCCTGTATAAAGTGATACTCTGATACACATTTATGCCAAAGTGTATTTTTACTTTCAAATGGATGGGGGGAAGCATGGCTAGGTAGGCACTAGGACCCAGTCAGGCTATGGATCCATCTGGTGATGGAAAGTGCTGTCAAGTCACAGCTGACTCATAGGGAACCCTGGAGGTTTTTCAAGGCAAGAGATGTTCAGAGGTGGTTTGCCATTGCCTGCCTCTGTGTAGCGACCCTGGACCTCCTTGATAGTCTCCCATCTGGGTACTAAACAGGGCTGACACTGCTTTGTTTCTGGGATCTGACAGATAGGCCTAGCCTGGCCCATCCCAGTGTTGGGGGGGGGGGGTGTCCCACCCAGCCAAACAAAAATGGCTCGCTGAAGTTGAGGTCTTTCTCAGCCTACCTATCCGAGGCCTTCTGCCAACTCAGCATGCAAAGGATAGAACCTGGGATCTCCTGCATGGAAAATAGATGCTCAACCACTGAACTCCCGTGAAATTGCCTTGTTTTCTTATCAGACCCACTGGTCCACTGAGCTTAATATGGCCTCCTCTGATAGCACTTCAAAGCTGCTGATAAAGAGAGTTTTTTTCAGCCTTTTGATCTGAGATTTTTTCTCTCAACCGGACATGCTGAGCAATGACCTTCGGATCTTCCGCATGCAAGCCATGTCTTCCACCGCTGTGATCTGACCTGCCTTCTAAAGCAAGGTTCCTTCAACATTGACTGGCACATTGCTCTTTTAAACTGCGTCCTGGAGAACCCCGCAGCTCTTCAAAAGGTCAGTGGAAGGAGGAGGGTCCTGATGGTGAAAAAAATCCCTTGGCGACAAGATGAGATTTCCTGAAAGGCAGCTTGACTGGCCAGTCCTGATCTTCATCTGCAATGGATGGCCACAGAAGAATCTCAGGCATCTACCCAACACTTGCAGGACCTGGTAGGTGTAGCCATTGCGGTGCTTGAGTGCACCCTAAAATACACCCAGAATGCTTCGCAACATCTAAGGAAGTGCTGGCTGCAGGTATCAGGACACTTCCTTCTAAAGGGGCATCCTAATCCTTCCCATTCATAGTCACCTTTCAAGCTAAAACAAATGAGCAATTGAGCAGGCAGGAAAACACATGCACATGGTTTGATTTTGCCAGTAGTAACAGCCGGGACCAGGAGCTCTGGGCAGCAACAGATCCAAGGCCAGGACGGTGCCAACAGCAGAGGTTGGCTTCACACAAGATTTCCTTGGCATTCAGATTGATTCAGGAAAGCAGGAAGTGTGGAAGACCAGTGAAAACCAGGAAGGGAGCTGCTTGTGTGACACCCAGCATGGTGTAGTGGTTAAGAGCAGGTGCACTCTAATCTGGAGAACCAGGTTTGATTCCCTACTCTACCACTTGAGCTGTGGAGGCTTATCTGGTGAACCAGATAGCTTGTGCACTCCAGGCTAGCACATGTCTTTGGGCTAGTCACAGTTCTTTGGAGCTCTCTCAGTCCCACCCACCTCACACGGTGTTTGTTGTGTGGGGGAGGGAAAGGAGATTGTAAGCCCCTTTGAATCTCTTACAGGAGAGGAAGGGGTGATATAAATCCTAACCCAAACCCCTTCGCACAGGGCACCAGTACCATCGCACCTCCCTGCACCCTGGAATGAAACCACCCCATTGACAGAATGCTCCAGTCGAGCTCGCCTTGCCCAGGATAGAGAATGCGGAGGGTATGGAGACAAAAATCCAGCAGTGGCGCAACATGCATCAGCTGCCGAGGCCAGGAGCTCTCGGGGAAGGGATAGAGAGGATAATACAGAAAAAATAACTTAATACCACTCCATAAATCCATGGCGTGCCCGTCCGCCAAAAGCAGTTTGCAGTCATTACCTTCACAGAATTGGGAGAAAGCCGCCTTGAGAACGGCAGGAGAACCAGGTGGTGGCAGGAGGGGGAAGAGAGGCTTAGAAACTTCAAGTTGATTGAAACTGAGAAAAAGGGAGAGAGCTCAGCAAAGAGAAAGCTGACGGTGGGAAGCCTCCAGGGCAGCGTAGGAGGCTTATGACCAGCTAACCCAAAGAAAACAATTGGAATTCTTTCAAAAATGCTCTTAATTTTGATCCGTTGTTTATTCAAACATTTATATCCCACCTTTTGGCTTTGTACAATCCGCTAAGTGGTCAGCTGCCATCAATTAGAACAGAAACATTACCAGTTAAAGTTGAAATAGAAAAAGAAAAAAGCCAGAGCAACTACACCCTCCAAAGTAATACATCTACAGAGAGAAACAGAAGCCGATAAGAAAACGGGAGACACCGGGAGCACCTTGACCCACAAGGAAAAGCAGGGAATAACTGTTTGTATTCAATCAATAAAAACGAAATAAACCAGAAAAAAAAATCACTATCCAAGGCTCTCCTGAAAAGCACTATGTTGGCCCAGTGCCAACAGGTTGGCAGAGACGGCACATTTCCCTTAGAACGGAGTTCCAGGGTCTCCTCACCATGAAAAAGGGCAATCCAGCAAAGCCAATTACAGCACTTCTTAGTTGTGAGAGTTCACGTTATCCTCTAGATCAGGGGCTGATGGGAATTGTAGTCCATGAACATCTGGAGAGCCGCAGGTATTCTGGAGAGCTCTAGATATTCTGTCCTTCTTATACAAATATATGCAATATGGACAACTAAACACCACCCCAGTTCATCCACCTGAACCCACAGGTTTTGGCTAGGAGCTAATGAGGCACGCGTGGGCAAGAAGAAAAAAATCAGAATAAAGAGAAAAACAAAGGAAGGGCGAGATTCAAGTCCAGTGGCAATTTCCAGAGTTTAAGCTTTCAAGAGTCAAGGCTCTCTCTCTCTCTCTCTCTCTCTCTCTCTCTCTCTCTCTCTCTCACACACACACACACACACAGACCACAACCAGCCCCATCAGAGACAAACTGATGCCTGAACTAGAAGAACACAGTACTTGCCAGGAGATATGGGGCATCCCATTTTGGAGCACTATATTACACATGTTACGCCTTGGTCCTGGTGCTTACCTAGCGCCGCCCCCCCCCCCCCCCATTAAAAGTTTGAAATTAAAAATACATTTTGGCATAAATGCCCTTGAAACAAAGTACCATGTTCAATAATGCACAAAATAATGGTTTTCATGAAGGCAGCATGTAAAAATGAATGATAATTCTCATATTCGTTCAGGACTACATTCTATTGTGGAAGCATACAACTTTCTCAACCGCTGCGCCTCGACTGACTGAACTAATTTTTCTGTGGACAGAGTATAGCCAGGAGGCGGGAGTTTTGCCACAAGGCCCATCAGGATCAAGACACCGGCAGCACACCAAGAAAAGAGGAGCAACCAGGAAAACCACAAAACCCTTCCACAGCTGCTGCCTGGAACTTGCTTGTGCAATAACACTATGGATCAGTTCTGTGGCTCGATGGTAGAGAGCCTGCGTTGTAAGCAGAAGGTCCCAGGTTCCATCCTCGGCATCTCCAGTTACAGGGATCCCTGGCAGCAAATGGTAGGAAACACCAGCCTCTCAGCCTGCAGCCCTAGAGAGTGGCTGCAAGTCAAAGCTGCCAAAACTTGACAGGCAAAAGGCAGCTTGTCATGATCAGGAGCAAAAATCCTACTTCTCTACTTAACGGGGCCATAGCTCAGTAGCAGAGAATGAGCTTTGTCAGCAGAAGGTCCCAGCCAAGTTCAGTCCTTGGCATCTTTATTAAGAGGAGCAATTGAGGCCTTTTTCCTCGACATCATGGGAGAGGACTTTCCTAAGCAATACAGAACTCTGTTGATGTACACGATGACCGCAACAAGGACTTTATATGAACAAAAACGGAGACGCAATAAGATGCCGACAAAAGAGGACTGGGTTCTGAAAGTCACAGAATATGCAGAAATGGTGAAGCTGACGACATTACCAGAAGACATCAGTCTGGACAACTTTTTAGAAAATTGAAAACCTTTTATGGAATATCTTTTGAAAACCTATTGAAGTAGTGACAGGGTTTGAAATCTAAAGAAAACAGTGGATTGCAAGTACTAGAAAGCACTTCAGAAATAATTGTTGAACGAATGCTTTAATTATATGCATGAATCTAGAAGCAACTTTTAATCAAGAATGAGATAGCTGGAGGTCAATATACAATGTGTAATTGTTGCATTTTGTTTTTGTTTTGTTTGTTTTATGTGTAAGAAAATTTTAAAAATTATATATAAAAGGCTCTGGACACCAATTATATATAAAAGCTGTAGACACCAGCCCCTCCATCTGGATGAAGTATAACCTCTTGGGCCATATAGTGCTATATTGCTTACCCTGACTGTTGCAGTGGCTGTCCAGGGTCTCTGCCAAAGAAAGAGCTTTGCCAATGCCAAGGGTCTCTTTGACAGTAGTCGGGATAAGCAATATAGCACTATATGGCCCAAGAGGTTATACTTTATCCAGATGGAGGGACTGGTGTCACCAGCTGGTCCTCAGTCTGCATCCTTCTGGGATGTCAGCTGGGGACTTGATCAGTGCACTAAGTTCTGGGCAAACAGCTGGAAGATCCATCTCCATCAGCGAAGGAAGTCTCTTTGCACCCATAAACCAAAGCAGGGTTGGCTGATGTGAGCTTCCAAACCAAGGCTGGCTCATGAAGTTTGTGTTGCAGACACCCTAATTTTCAGCTGCTGTAATAATTCACAGAATCATGGAATTGGAAGGGGCCACAAGGGTCATCAAGTCCCCTCCCCTGCCATGAGGGAATACACAATCAAAGCACTCCTGACAGAAAGCCATCCAGTCTTTGTTTAAAATCCTTCACAGATGGGGACTAAGGCAGTGTATTCCGTTGTCGAACAGCCCTTGCTGTCAGGAAGTTCTTTCTAATGTTTAGGTGGAATCTCTTTTCTTGTATCTCGAATTCATTACTCCTTGTCCTAGTCTCTGGAGCAGCAGAGGAGGAGGAGGAGGAGGAGGAGGAGGAGGAGGAGGAGGAGGAGGAGGAGGAGGAGGAGGAGGAGGAGGAGGAGAAGGAGAAGGAGAAGGAGAAGGAGAAGGAGGAGGAGGAGGAGGAGGAGGAGTTTGGATTTATATCCCCCCTTTCTCTCCTGCAGGAGACTCAAAGGGGCTTACAACCTCCTTGCCCTTCCCCCCTCACAACAAACACCCTGTGAGGTAGGTGGGGCTGAGAGAGCTCCGGGAAGCTGTGATTAGCCCAAGGTCACCCAGCTGGCGTGTGTGGGAGTGTACAGGCTAATCTGAATTCCCCAGATAAGCCTCCACAGCTCAGGCGGCAGAGCTGGGAATCAAACCCGGTTCCTCCAGATTAGATACGTGAGCTCTTAACCTCCTACACCACAAGCTTGCTCCCTTTTCAATATGACATCCCTTCAAGTATTTAAATATGGCTGTCACGTCACCCCTTAACCTTCTCTCTCTTCTGGATAAACATATCCAGCTCCCGAAGCCACTCCTCATAGGGCATGAAATCCAGACCCTTTAGTATTTCGGTCACACTCCTCTGCACCCATTCCAGACCCATTCAAACACAGTGTGGTGAAATCTCCTTCTTTGGAGGTTTTCAAAGAGAGGCTGAATGGCCATCTGTTGGGAGTGCTTTGATTGTGTGTTCCTGCATTGCAGGGGGTTGGACTGGATGGCCCTTGGGGTCTCTTCCAACTCTATGATTCTATGATAACATGCTCAAAGAAAAAGAGTCTTTTCCCCCTCCCCCTAATGGAAAACGTGCCCTGACCTGGATGGCCCTGACTAGCCTGATCATCTCAGATCTTGGAAGCTAAGCAGGGTCAGTCTTGGTTGATAATTGGATGAGAGACCACCAAGAAAGTCCAGGGTCACCACACAGAGGCAGGCAATGGCAAACCACCTCTGTTAGCCTCTTGCCTTGAAAACCCTACAATGTTGTCGTAAGTCGGCATCGATTTGACCGCAGTTTGTACGCACAATGGACAACGTAGCTTTGGCCCTGGCTTTTCCGAGACTGTAATGATGCCGCCCTGAATGCCAACTCCTTCTTGGAGGGCTAAAACCAAAAGCCAGAAATGTCTTCTTGTGCAGAAAAAGGAATGGACAGGGACGTTGAACTGAGGTGTTTACTGTATCGAGAGCACCATTCCCACGGTCACATCAGATGTGACTGCAGATATCGGAGGTGACATGGGTTAAACAGAGGACAGGAGAAGCATCTGGGGACCATACACCGAAACGTGGAAATTGCACAAGGTGGGGAAACAGCTGGGCTGTGCAGATGCATGAGAAAGCCCAACAGCTGCCTAAGAAAATGGACTTTTGCTCATGCTCATTCAAGATGTATCCGAAGTTGTTTTAGTACACTGCAGGTCAGCGCCAGGGCTTGGCTATACCAGGACTCAGCCCCAGCATCTCCGTGAATTGCTAAGGTTCACAAGAAAAACTGGGCAAATCAGGACTCTCTTATGCTGCACATTTCTACAGCTGGGGGAGCACAGAATGTGGCACCCAGGGGCAGGGGCTCAATTAGCCGATCAGACGCTAACTCTAAGGAAAGGTCTGTGAGACCTAGCCAATGAGTCTCGGAGGATGTGAGGTCAGACCTGGAGCCCCACCTGCAAATGGCAGACCCCAGTCCACGTATAAGGAAATAGCAGGCCAGATTGCAAGACGGGGCAAGTCAGGCCAAACATCCAACTCACCGACAGCCTGAATCTGTGTTTTCCGCTGACCTGAAACCTGGTCACCGTACACAGCAGAAGGAGAGGTGGTAGGATGGGCTGCACACCTTCAGATGGCAGGGGAGGGATTACACCTCTTCAAAGTTCCCCGGCATTAATTATTCCCTTTGTGTGCAAAACTAGCACAGCATGCGAAAGGCTAAGCTAGAATTTTCTCCTGATTTTTTAAAATCCTCCGGAAGTTTGCAAGGCAGGGATGCATTAAAAATGCAACTCTCCTTCCTATAGAGTAATAGTTCAGCCTTCTCTACCGCCTTGTTCTAAAGGCCTGAGATGCCCCCGGACATTAAGATGTTGGGCTCCGGCTCTTGGATTGAGGGGTCGGGGGCCAAAGCAAAAATCGAAAAATGACTCTCAACGTTTGGACGACTGCTGAGCTTTGCATTCTTCCAATGGGAGGAATCCTCTTGCCATATTCCTTGCTCACCAATGCCCTTTCAAAGCTGAATGCCTGATCTGTGTTTTGCAGAGGAAACAGAAGAGACAAGTTCATAAGATCATCACGTGAGCCAAACAAGGAAAGTTCTAAGCTAAGGATTTTTAGAGAATAACACTGACAACGTCATAATGCTTCCATATCAATCTGTGGCACACTTGGCATTTGGCCCACTGTGTACTGTTTTGATTGCATCTTAAAAAGAGCAAGGGGCTGGAACAGACGAAGAAAAGGGTAATCCAAATCATCCCTACAAATCTGAAACTCTGGCTGGGATAAGGAAAGTTTTCATGCAGTTTTTGCAAAGTTTTGACAGAACTCGCTTGGTGCACTGGTCAGAGAAGAAGAGCCAAAGGGAATAGACCCCTGTTGAAAAGACCATACTCCTGGTAGAATTCAAACTCTGGGGGTGGAGGTTTCTAGAACAGAGCTCCAATTGAGAAAGTTACTGTGGGGCTTTGCGTGTGTGCATATGTGTGCATGTATGCCATAAGACACTCAGCCCAATTAGGACTTGAAAGGTTCCTTGAATTGACCTAGAAACTGCCTAGAAACTGACCAAATGCTTTCTTTCACTAATGATATTAGCTATCTAGAAGAGTAGGGACAACTCACCAGCTGCCTGGTCGAGCTCCCCAAGGTTTTGTAGATCTTGTATCCAAATGATTTGCAAGCTGGGTTCCTTGTCAAACCTCCACCAACTCTTGTCTGAATCTGGTCCCTGCTGCCAGCTGCCTCAAGACTGCATCTGTGTGGGTCCACCCACAATCCCCATGGGTCTGAGCAGAAGAGCGAAGCCGCCATTCTTAGCCTTTTTATTTCTTTTAAAGGCAACATGAGCCCTGATGACTTCAGAACATGCTTTGGAGCCTCTAATGTGGAGTCAGTCCTTGCTCCTTGAGGAGGGTGAGGGCCAGGGCAGCTTTTCTCAGATAAAAGATCCAGGGGAACACAACAGATCTTGGAATCTATTATCCAAAGACACAGATTGGCTGTCTAACGACACCTGATTTCCTAAGCCAGGAGGATTATGGTCTCTGTGCGACTGTCCAAATCCAGACTACCTGCAATTTTGTCCTCTGAACTGCAACCGAGGAGACAAACTCATGGCTGTAGTTAGTTAGCCCCTCCAAAGTTTGCTGAGCAGTGCAGTGCAGTCGGCATTAATTCAAGTTCTTAAACTTTTTACAAACTTCAACCATTCAGAGAAGGCAGGGAGGTGAAGATTTTGATGTAAGGTGGGAGCTAAGAAGAAGAAGAAGAGTTTGGTTTTATATCCCCCTTTTCTCTCCTGTAAGGAGACTCAAAGGGGTTTACAATCTCCTTTTCCTTCCCACCCCCCACAACAAACACCCTGAGAGGTGAGTGGGGCTGAGAGAGCTCCAAAGAGCTGTGACTAGCCCAAGGTCACCCAGCTGGCACGTGCTGGAGTACACAAGCTAATCTGGTTCACCAGATAAGCCTCCACAGCTGAAGTGGCAGAGAGGGGAATCAAACCCAGTTCTCCAGATTAGAGTGCACCTGCTCTGAGCCACTATACCACGCTGGCTCAAATGGTTTAAAGATTTCCCTGTTAAACTGGAGGGAGCATCTAATCATTGTCTGATCAGAGTTATCTCAATATATGCTGAATACTCAGGATGTGCTCTCCTACAAGAATTTAGATTGGTCCTCACTTGCCCCAGCGGCTGCCTTTGGCCCTTTCCACATTAATGATTCTGGCCTGACATGAGACAGTAATAGCTGGCCTGCTGCTAAGCGGAAAATTACAGAGCTTTCCCCACCTTTTTTTAACAATGAGCTGTAGGACTGTTGAACTAAAATGTATTGTTGGGTAATAAGCTGTGACCTTTTTACCGAGTTTTATAAGGGTAGGGAAACCTCCGCTCTACACTAAAATGAAAGGCCTGCTTAAACTGATCCATCTTATAGGGATGTTTTCATGATCCAACAAAAAGATCTCTGCAGGTCTGACAAACGAAACCGTGGGGGTAGACTGGCTTGGCTTTTGCCGAAAGAGGAACAGAGATGCCCTTCTCCCCAATATTCCTGGGGGGAAAAATCTAGACTTTACTTATCTAGACTCACTCCTTTTAAATATAACTGGATGTAGCAGGAAAAAATTAAAACGTGTATCTCGTGCAAGTCCGGAGTGTACGCACAGGTGTCTGCTGCAACTCTGCATGGCTCCAGCCTAACCAGACTTTACTGAGAATAAGTAATTTTGTCGTGCTGTTATGCTGGGAACTTTCAATATTGCTATAAACGATCGTGATGAGGGGGTGGAGGGAACTGCTCATTACATTTGCAGATGACAACAAACCGAGAGAAATAGCGAACACTTAAGAAGAAAGAGATAGAATTCAGCAAGATCTGAATGCGCTGAAAAAGCGGGCGACTGTGAACAAGAGGCCATTCAGCAAGGACAAGCATAGAGCTCTACATCTGGGTAGCAAAAATGAGAAGCATGCAGACTCCTGGGTAACCCTGCGTGTGAATGAGATCTAGGAAGACGGCTACATTGTAAACTGAATATGTCAGTGTGATGCAGTGGCAAAAAAGGCTGATGCTGTCATAGAATCATAGAGTAGGAAGAGACCCCAAGGGCCATCCGAAGGAGCCGCGTGGCGTAGTGGTTAAGAAGAGAAGAAGAAGAGTTTGGATTTATATCCCCCCTTTCTCTCCTGCAGGAGACTCAAAGGGGCTTGCAATCTCCTTGCCCTTCCCCCCTCACAACAAACACCATGTGAGGTGGGTGGGGCTGAGAGAGCTCAGAAGAGCTGTGACTTGCCCAAGGTCACCCAGCTGGCGTGTGCGGGAGTGTACATGCTAATCTGAACTCCCCAGATAAGCCTCCACAGTTCAGGCGGCAGAGCGGGGAATCAAACCCAGTTCCTCCAGATTAGATACACGAGCTGTTAACCTCCTACACCACTGCTTGCGCTGCCACTCACACGGTCAGGAGTTCGAGCCCCCTGTGGGTCAGATATCCTGGCAGCTGGCTCATGATCAACTCAGCCATCCATCCATTCCTTGGTTGGTAAATGAGTACCTAGCACATTGCTAGTGGGTAAAGAATAGCCAGGGTAAGAAATGGCAAACTACCCCACAAAAACGGCTTGCCTGTGACATCACTGCTTGCAGTGGTACCCCAGGTCGGACACGACTGAAGGGGAAACTTTACCTTTTACCAAGGGCCATCCAGTTCAACCCTCTGCCATGCAGGAAGATACAATCAAAGCACTCCTGACAGATGGCCATCCAGCCTCTCTTTAAAAGCCTCCAAAGAAGGAGACTCCATCACACTCTGAGGCATGCCACTGTTGTGGGATAGTATCAACAGGAGCATCACATCCAGATCTCAAGATGTCAGTCCTGTCAAACCACATTGTTCTTGGAGCTCTGTATACAGCTCAGAAGGTCCCACTTCAAAAGGATGTGGACAAAATGGAGCAGGTGCAGAAAAGAGAGGTGAGGGTGATCAGGGGCTGGAGACCAGGGCTTACATGGAAAGGCTGAGGGACTTGGGAATGTTTAGTCTGGAGAAGAGGAGGTTGGGGAGGGACGTGATGATTGCTCTCTTTAAGTTTTTGAAGAGCTGTCACTTGGGAGCTATTCCTGTTGGCAGCAGAGGATAGGACTCACAATAAAGATATAAATTATGGATAGAGAGAAATTGGATGCTCTAGCTCGTTGCTGTATGAGCAGGGGATTGGCCTAGATGGTCTGTATGGTCCCTACCAACTCTATGATTCTATGTCAAGGAAGAACCACCTATCCACAGAGGAGGTAAGTCCAGAACACTGACACAGAAGTACAGCAGGTAGGCAAATCTAGGGGAAGGAACAATCTCTGGAAGCCTTTTAAACCAACACTGACTGGCTATCCCTGAGCAAGATTCAAATCTAGTGGCTCCTTAAAAACCACCAAGATTTCCAGAGAATCGTTTTATCTGGGAAATCTTATTAGGGTTTAAGGGGCTGCTGGACCCAAAGGTTGTTCTTCTACTGCAGCTCAATGCAGCTACCCCAATGCTGGCTATCCCTGATTTCACATAGGACTACAAATGGATCCCTCAAGCTAGACTCTGTAATAATTTGCAAAGAGAGAAGCTCTGCCCAGATTAAGGGACATGCCGTTTGATTGCAATGACCCTCCAAAATAAAGCAAAGCTTTGAAGAAGAAGAGCAGAAGAGAATGAATTTATACCCCACCTTTCTCTCCTGTAAGGAGACTCAAGGTGGCTTACAAGCTCCTTTCCCTTCCTCTCCCCACAACAGACACCTTGTGAGGTAGGTGGAGTTGAAATAGTCATGAGAGAACTGTGACTAGCCCAAGGTCACCCAACAGGAATGTAAGAGTGCAGAAACATATCTGGTTCACCAGATAAGCCTCTGCCACTCAGGTGGAGGAGTGGGGAATCAAACCCGGTTCTCCAGATTAGAATCCACCACTACATTACGCTGGCTCCTTACACTGGAAGCCTCTTTGTATTTTCTTTGCATTGGGATCTGCAGGCCAGTCAGCACCTCCTCATTTGCAATCCAGGCAGTTCTCACTGAGTCCAGATTTACAGGGACCAAAACCTCTCGGTTAAGAAGTGGGCGAATGAGACATTGCCGAGCCCCGCAGCGCAGTGGATGTGACCGGGTCGGCTGCCACTTTGAGTGGCTGGACCAGGTAATGAACACCAGAGCTGCTCAGCCTGCCCAGAGCCTCAGCAGGAAGTAGGCAAGCTTGAAGGACCTCCATTGTTAAGGGGAGAGATTAGTGAGCAGCCATCCTCCTCCTCCCCCCCTGCCTCTCCCCCTCCCCTTGCCAGTCACTGCTGGAGAATTTTTTAAAAGAGCATATGGATTCATTCCAACAGCACAGCTGGAGAAAGATGGGAAATGGAGGGGTAATGAAAATCCGATAAGACATGTGCATACTTATCAAGGAAGAAGTCAAGGAAGAAGGCCCAGAGGCCAGGGTTTTGGTTCCAGCCAGCAGGGGGCAGCGAATTCACATGCACACTCAGCCCATGATATGCATAAGAACATCACCAATACAATTCTGTCCAGGAGGGGACAGTAATGTATATTTCCTGGCAACCAAAGATTCCACTGTCTTATTCTATGGTCGCTAGCCATGGGCTGGGAAATTCCTGGAGGTTTGTGGTGGAGCCTAAGGAGGGCCAGGCTTGGGAAAGGGAGCGAGCTAAACAGAATAGAATACCTCAAAGCCCTTCCTCCAAAGTAGTCATTTTCTCCAAAGGAGTCGATCCCTGTCATCTGGAGATCAGTTGTAATTCTGAGATACCCAGGTCTCTCACCTGGAGGTTGGCAACCCCAATTCACACCCAACTGTTCTCCTATAGATTGCTGGGACTTAGCTTTACAAAGTTCACAGAGGAGAGCTATTAGCTAAACCAGAGGTGTCCAACTCAGGCGCTTCAGATGTTCATGGACTACAATTCCCATCAGCCCCTGCTGGCCAATTGGGGCTGATGGGAATTGCAGTCGATGAACGTCTAAAGCACCAGAGTTGGACACCCCTGAGCTAAACAAAATCTCCACCTTCAGAGGAGATCTACCTCAAGGCACCAGTTTTTGTTGGGGGTCGGGATTGCAAGAGAGGATTGTCAACTCCAGGTCCTCCCTGTGGGTCTTCTGGAAGCATCCAGTGGGCTGCTGGGGGATCAAGGACTTGATGAACCCATAATCTGATCCAGCACAGTTTGTTCTTATGTCACTCTGTACCGGTTGCATGGAGTTTAACTGAAAACAACACAGGTAATGCAGGAAAATGACAAAACGTCATAATGGGGCCTGAGGTCAGAACCCCAAAAATGTCCGCTTTCATTTTTAATACATGATCAAACTTCTAGTTCTCACGGCTGCAGAGGGATGCTTGGCTGGGTATGGGAAGTGCTGGGGAAATCCCAAATCAGGGGCTAGAACTGGGAATCTATAGAATTGTGTACAGTTTGGCTGTATGAAGAGATGCCATTATCACAGATCAGGTTGTTCCTGGGAGAGGGAAGTGGACCTAGACTCTGAAATGACTCTGTTCAATCTGGCTTCTGAGACAGCCTGGATCTTTGCCTAGGCAGCACTGACTCTGGATTCTGGCCCGGCACTGACTTCTGGACTTGTCTGGCCCCTTACCTGTTCCCTAGAGCCGTGGTGGCGAACCTATGGCACTCCAGATGTTCGCGGACTACAATTCCCATAAGCCCCTGCCAGCATGGCCAGTAGAGCCTTTTCTCTCTACCCGTCCCAACCCTGTTGCAGGCTTCTGCCAATTCAATGTTTAAAAAAAGCATCCCAGGTTCCTTTGAAGACATGAATCATGAAAGCTGACGGAGTTCACGCCCTCCACGTTTCATCCATGCAAATGTGCCCCATTTCCATAATTCGTTTGGAGATGACTTCGCTAAAAAAAGCCTTGCTGCACAATTTGGAAGCTGCTCAGGTACAGGAATAATATTTCCAGGGTGTGACCCAGAAGCCTGCACTGGCGAGACAGACTGTGCGTGCCTCTTCGTGCAGGTAAATCAATCACTGGATGGACAGATACTGGAAATACCTGCTTCCATGTCACAAGGGAAAGGAGAGATTGGTATTCCAATAGAGAGAAGGGGAGTTTGGATTTATACCCAGCTTTTCTCAACTGCGTGGAGTCTCGAAGGAACTTAAAAACTCTTTCCCTTCCTCTTCCCACAACAGACACCTTGTGAGGAAGATGGGGCTGAGAGAGTTCGGAGAGGTCAACCAGCAGGCTTTGTATGAAGGAGGAGGCGGGAAAAACCCGGTTCACCCACGTACTCCTCTACGCAGACGACGCTGTGTTGTTATCTCGTTCTAAGGTGGGTTTACGAAGACTACTTCAAGGTTTTGTTACCTATTGCCAAAACAACGAATTGAAGATGAATTTCAACAAATCTAAAATCCTGGTTTTCTCCATGTCTAGAAAACTCAGTACATTGAAGGCAAACGGCAGGCAGATTGAACAGGTTTATTCATTTAGATACCTGGGAATAAACTTTCATCACTCTCTGACGTGGTCACCTCACACTCAGCACTTAACACTACAAAAATCAAGATGCTGGCAACATCTAGGTTCTTCCATACCCAAGGTGGACAGTTTGTGCCCATTGCAATGAGGGTCTTCAAATCAAAACTACTGCCTCAACTACTTTGTGGAGCCCCAATTTGGGGAGTTAAAACCGCTACCAATTTAGAGAGTCTTCAATCTCTTTTTCTCCATCGTCTACTGAGACTTCCAAATTCCGTAATCTACCATGTCTTCTGCCTAGAGTCTGATGCAATTACGGTCGCCTCACAGGTCTGGCTCTCCATCTACAGATATTGGTTACGCCTACACTTCAGAACATCGCCGGAAAGTCCGACATACTCTTTGCTTAATGATAGTTTTCATTCTACCTGCCAAATCACAATCTTAAATCAGATTAAATGTATTGGAATCTCTTTTGACCAACCTCTTCTGCTGGATGAAGCTCAAGCATTTAGGATCCTGAAACAGGGAAGCCTGGATATCGAAGGTCAGATGCTGATGGCAGGTGCTATGAAAATCTGCTCCCCAATGCACTACGGCATTTGTCCACCCAAGCTGGGTTCTATACTGGAATACATGAGCAATCTGACAACGCCTTCTCTCCGCCGATACTTTATGTTAGCCCGACTAAACGTTCTATCAACTGCCGATACTAAAAGTAGATATCTAAATATCCCAAAATGTGAAAGACTTTGCTCATGCTCAGCAGAACTGCCCAAAACGACAGCGCATGTACTCCTGTTCTGTAACAATGTGGCGTCCATACGGTCACTTTTTATCGAAACTATTCTAAAGAAGAGATCAGAGAGAAGAGATCACTAAACAGTAGTTTATTTGCTCAGCAACCAACAGTCACATATCACAGAGATGGTTGCCAGATTTTTATGTAAGGTTTTTAGTTCTTGTGAGTAATTGTACTGTTTTCAGAATTTGCTTTGATCTTTTCTGAATATGTTTTATTTTGTCTATTGATGCCATTAAAGGTCTTGTTATTGGTCACCAGATTAGAGTTCACCACTCTTAACTAGTATATCACACTGGTCCTCTAGAAATATTTAAGGGAAATTTACACTCTCTCTCTCTCTCTCTCTCTCTCTCTCTCTCTCTCTCTCTCTCTCTCTCTCACAGAGAGAGAGAGAGAGAGAGAAAGAGAACAAGAACCTGTGTTTTATCGCACTTTTCCTCAAAATAGTACAGAGCGGTAAACAAGGTTCTCTCTTACATTCTCACAACAGCCCTGCAAGGTAGGCCAGGTTGAAGAATTTGACTGTCCCAAGTTCACCCAGCAAATTTCATGGCAGAATTTGAACATGGGTTTCCCAGATCCTAGTCCGGCACTCGATCACCACTACACCACATGGTGCTAGTGGTCGCTAGTGTGCCATCTTTCCCTGCCACAAAAGTGGTACTGCTCAGAATTCCAAAGAATGAAGGAAGGAGGCCCTTGGCAACAACCCAGCTTTAGCATGCTTGATGTCCTGGGTGTGTTCACCCAAGCAGAGAGCTGGGAAAGAGATCCCTCTTCCTTATTTGGTTGCCTATGAAAACAAACCAAAGGGAATAGACCAATCACTCATCTCCAGTGCAGTGGCAGAAAACCTGCTTTGAATGCACATGGTCCCGGGTTCAATCCCCAGCATCTCCATCCCAAGGATCTCGTATTGCCAATGTTAAGGAAAGCCTTTCTCTGGACACAACCGCAACAATGTGGGGAACGTGAAGGATCTAGACAACAACTATTCCCCTGTGCCCTCTGGTCAGAATCCAAAACAATGAAGTCACCAATACAGGAGATATTAAAACAGAAAAGTGGAAAGTGCAGCGCCAAAATAGAAGAACAACACAGAGAACAGAACAAAACAAGCTCTAGAGAGACAGTCCTCTATTCCTGTGAACAATACTTAATATTACTTAATTCCTATGTAGTGGTATAGTGTCCATTAGAAGTTGCAAATATCGAGGAAGAGGATGAATAAGGTAAGCTCATAGTCCTAGTTTGTAGCTTCCTCTGAGAAGTCTCTTTTCTTGGCAGTCAATGCCAATGTGATGATTTCCAACTGTCCTGTCTAGAGCCTTTCTATGCTCAGGACCATGGGGAGCGGACTTGGTAAAAGCCGGCTTCTGATGCACCAGTCAGCTAATAATATCCCTTCAGGTAGAGGATGAGTTTTTCAACACTACCACCAAAATCCTAGGGGCAGGGAAATCCCCTGTTCACTGCTGTCACTGAGATGCTTCAAGAGGTAAGAACTGAAGGAATTCGTCACTTTCTTCAGACATGTTTCCCTCTTTATGAGTGCAGCAATGCCGACAAGTCGCTTCCAACTTGTGGCGACCCTAGAAATCAATGACCTCCAAAACGTCCTATCGTTAACAGCCTTGCTCAGGTCTTGCAAACTGACATCCATCACTTCCTTTATAGAGTCAACCCATCTCATGTTGGGTCTTCCTCTTTTCCTGCTGCCTTTCACTTTTCCCTAGCATTATTGTCTTTTCCAGTGAGTCGTGTCTTCTCACGATGTGACCAAAGTACGATAGCCTTAGTTCAGTCATTTTAGCTTTTGGGGAGAAGGAAGGCTTGATTTGATCTAGAACCCGCTGACTGGTCTTTTGGGCAGTCCACCGTGTCCGCAAAATCTCCTGTGACACTGCACTGCAAATGAATCAATTTTCTTCATTGTTCAGCATTTACATCCACGCACAAAATGAGAATTACCATAGTATGAATTCTCTTGATCTAGGTCTCCAGCAATTACCTATTTATAACAAGCACAAATTTGAACAAATTGAGTATTTAAGTAAGTTATTCAACTTGAAATGTTTTTTGACTTCCCAGAGGCTAAAAAAAGACTTAGATGATTAGGCTTGGCTACAAGTTAGGAAGCCTGTTGTTTGGGTGGGTAGTGCTGATCCTCGTTCGTTTCTTCGAAGCCAGCCCAGGGAAGACAACAGCCCCGCTTAGCAAGGAAGGTGGCGGAAGACTTGGGTCCTGTGCATGGAACCCTTATAGAAGCAACCGTGCAACACAAGGGATCTAGAATGACGACGGGATAGGAAAAACCATGCAGGGAACAATGTATTGTCGAAGGCTTTCACAGCCGGATTCAACTGGTTCTGATGGGTTTTCCGGGTTGTGTGGCCGTGGTCTGGTGGTTCTTGTTCCTAACGTTTCGCCTGCATCTGCGGCTGGCATCTTCAGAGGTGTATCACAGAGGGAAGTCTCCACTAAACATTCCCTTCTCACTAGACACAGTGTGAAACAGACTTTTCTCTGTGATACACCTCTGAAGATGCCAGCCACAGATGCAGGCGGAACGTTAGGAACAATATCCATCAGACCACGGCCATACAGCCCGGAAAACCCACCACAACCATGCAGGGAACAGATTTGGGACGCCCGGCTGGCGTTGTCCTTGCCTGGGGCCCCCTTGGGCAAAATCATCACTCCACTGGATGGTCACCACAGTCCTCTGCCCATCATGGCCTGTGGTATTTCCTCCAAGCTCACTGAGAGGCACCTCTCTGCTCCCAAACATTATCCAAACCGCGAAAGCCACCCTCCCTCTGACATCCTTCGCAAGGAGCAGGCAGCAAAGTTATTTATATGCAGCGCAGGTCCTGGAAGAGGACAGGCGGCTCCGAACTTCAAAGGCCATTAGCAGCAAGCCTTCACAGAGACTTCCGAACTCCTGTTAACCACTCATAAACCTCGAGCCCCAGAGCTGCGGCTCAGCCGACTAAGACAGCCTCCACCATCAAGGCAGTGTGTTCGCAGAGCTCTCGGGCCATGACCCTTTCTCTCCACTCTTACTCAGCAGGAAATTAAGGGATATGATTTCTCATTACATTACTCATTACTCCCCAAATTGTAACCTGGAGGACTAATGTCAGGGGGTTGTTCACGTGCTGTTTCTGGGGGTGAGCTGGGGAGAGGGAAGGAGAGAAGCCGAAACGGGAAGATCAGAAGGGAAATCACTGCCATTCCTAAACAGCTTCTGCTGAGATGGGTCTTGGATGATGGGGCAGACTCAAGTCCCACAAGCCGCATGTTCTACCTGGAGGCAGACTTGCCGCATCAATCAAACTCTTCCTTTGCAGCACTGGATGAGTACAAAACGTGGATTCGAGCAGCCAGTGGCCTTTCTCACACTTGGGGGTTTTAACACAGATGGTGCGATCAATACTGGGTCGCATTTGAGGCGCACAATAGCTGTAATTCTCACGACGACATGAGAGGTAGGCCAGGATTGTCACCTTCACGTAGCAGAGGAGGAGTTTGGGCCAAGAAACAGAATCTTAGAGAAGGGCTGCAACTCATCGGCAGATTGTCCCTTTTGCATGTTTCAACTCATAAATTTTCATCCCATCCTTCCTCCGCGGAGCTCAGAGCAGCCAAGTAGCTCTTGTCTTTTCCACTTGAACCTCACAACCAACCTAGAAATTATCCTCAACTGAGAGAGAATGAATGGGCCAAGCTCACCCGGGGACCTTCATGGTGTTTTGGATTCAGGTCTCTTTGGTCTTAATGAATTGCTGTAACCACTTATACCTCCTCTCTAGTTCTCATCGAGGCACTTTCTCTCATTGGTCGGTCCCAGGGTTCAATTTCCATGTACCGTATATACCCGAGTATTAGCCAATTTTTCCAGCACATTTTTTATGCTGAAAAAGCTCCCCTCAGCTTATACTCGAATATATACAGTAATTCCAAGATGGTGGCCGGAGCTGGGGCTGCTGTGGGGATCCGGTAAGCAAGTTGCTGCTTTTTTTCTAACTCATCAGAGTGCCATAAAAACAAGCTGCAAGGACAACCTGCACAGCATTACAACTAGGTTTTGTGTGTGTGTGTTAAAAGAAACCAAGGGATTTTTCTCCTAAGGGTTATTGGTGCGTTGCATTCTAGATGAATACAATTCTTCATACAGTAGTTTACTGCCAAAAACTGATGTTGCTGAAGACAAAGACTTTCTTTGGAGCAAAGTGTAGGCTGGCATGGCTATGAATCCCAGAATCATTCTACATTTGGAGGAAAACAGTGGTTCATTTGTGTTCCTAGAGTGCTGGAAAGCTGCTCATCCCTAATGCAAACTCTGTGAAGCAACTCTATCTCACCTTGCTCCCAAATCTTCTGTTTTTAGCTGCTACTGAGTCAAGTTCGAAGGCTTATACACGAGTCAATAAGTTTCCCAGTTTTTTGTGGTAAAATTAAGTGCCTCGGCTTATATTCGGGTCGGCTTATACTCGAGTATATTCGGTAAAAGGATCGTGGTTGCAGGGTTTTTTCTTGCTAATGCAACAGAGAGCTATTACCAGTCTCAGCACAGCCGGCCTACTGCAGCACTGGATTAGCACATGGGAGCCCCAGATTTGAATCCCCACTCTGTTGTGGAAGCAGACCGGGTGAGAGTCACTCCCTCTCGGCCTAACCAACCTCACAGGGTTGTTGTTGTGATAACAAAATGAAAGAGAGGGAAACAATCTCGTAAGCTGCTTGTGTTTCCATTGGGGAGAGAAGCGGGGTATCAATAAACAAACAGAAAATACTGAACGAGATGGACCGATGATATAACTCTGTTAAGGCAGAGTGGTGTAGTGGTTAAGAGCAGGTGCACTCTAATCTGGAGAACTGGGTTTGATTCCCCACTCTGCCACTTGAGCTGTGGAGGCTTACCAGGTGAACCAGATTAGCTTGTGCACTTCAACACAAAGCAGCTGGATGACCTTGGCCTAGTCACAGTTCTTTGGAACTCTCTCAGCTCCACCTACCTCACAGGGTGTTTGTTGTGAGGGCGGGAAGGAAAAGGAGCTTGTAAAGCCCCTTTGAGTCTCCTTACAGGAGAGAAAGGGGGGATATAAATCCAAACTCTTCTTCTTATGTTCATCTATAAAGTCAGGGAGGACTGAGTGTGCACCCTGCGTACTGAGAGCAGCTGAGAGTCAAGTGAAAAGGGAAATTACAAAAAACAGGAAGACAACTCAAAGCCCAAGAGCTAATTCTCCCGGAGGCGGAAAACACTGTTAAGGAATTAATTGTCCCTTGCAGTTCCTCAAAGGGTCCCAACTTTTTACTACTGAACACACAACACTGCCTTATACTGAATCAGATCCCCAGTTCACCATTGCTGGCTCAAACCGGCAGCAGCTGTCCAGGATTTCCAGCAGAGGTCTTTCACGTCACCTTTTTACTGGAGATGCCGTGGACTGAACTTGGGGCCTCCGCAAGCCAAGCAGGAGCTCAGCCACTGAGCCACAGCAGCTTCCAGGCGCAATGGTTGTTTCTCCCTCTTCCAACCCAGGTGACACCAGCTGTAGCAGCACTAAGACATGAATCATTCTGATTACCAGGACAACAACTGTCATCACCTAGACTGGAGCAGAAGCCGCACGGCAGAAAGTGACAGGGAACAAAACTTTGCTATAAACAGTGGAGGAACAGCTGGCTTGTGTTGCTTCCCATTCATCACACCGTGTGGAATCAGTGGCGTATCTAGGGGGCACGGGGGGTCTTTTGACCCAGGCGCCATCAGGGGGCGGCAGCACAGATTTGGCCACCTGCCCTCATCTGCTCACTAAAGGACTGTTGTTAAGCTGGCAGCCAAGCGCCGCACAATTGGGGCGACTCTTAACATGGGCAGCGCCCTCATTGCTGGGGGGGGGGGGTCAGAAGTAAGCAGGAGAGTGGCGGAAGCACCTTTGGTGAGGGGGATGGCTGAAGAAAGTGGGCTGTCAGTATCAACTGGGTGGCCATCACTGGACTGTTGGGGCACCTGCCACCATGTGATACTGCTGCTGCTGGATGGGGCTGTGGAGTAGTGGAACATACCTGCGTGCCTCCTCAGGCTGGGGCACTGCCACCACTCTCACCATCCGGCTGCCTCCCTTGCCAGCAGGGGGCCCCATGGGGCCAAGGGATGCGACCACAGCTCCTGGTCCTTCTGGGTCCCCTGCTCAAGTGAGTGAAGGACAGGGCAGGTGCCAGATGCGTTGCTCTGGGGCTGGTCCTGGGAAGGGGGCACTCTGCTCGTGCTCAGGGGCACAGAGATGTTTGTGATTGGTTGGTGTAGCAGGGGGTGCAATTACAACACTTGCCCCAGGCATCACTTTGGGCAGGTATGCCACTGTGGGGAATGCACTTCCCTTGTCCATGCAGCATCGCTGCCACCAGTTTGAGAATCCAATATAAGGCGGGATGGTATTTTGGACCAGCTATTAGTCCCAAAGCCGGTGCCAGTCTAAAGCTGACCTCCTCTCTACCCAAATCTTGGCCCTTTCTCCTTCCCTCCACCCAAGTCAAAGCGGGAATTGTAAACCCTACCCTCGGATGCTCGTCTCAGATGAGTACCCTCGGCAAACCAGGGCAGCTAAGATATCAGCTAGGGAGCATATGTTCGGCACATCCCAGGCAGCCCACAAATGGAAAGTGACTTAATTGGTCTTAATTAGGTGTAACGTCTCCTTGCCCACAAGAGACTCCTTTATGCCAAGCCTCACACAAGTTCAGAATGCGAAACAGTCATCGCCTCTGAGAACCAGACAAGGAAGCGTGACGCTCACTTCCCCCCAGGTCTGCCTCAAGAAGCAAAGCTTCAGAGAACCTCCGTTCTTGGATTTTTTTTCAGTAGGAGGGAGGTGATGCCGGATGCGCCTCCGATACGCATTCTATCCGAAGGTATAGGTGCCAACGCACCTGCAGACAGAATGAAGAGGAGTCGTGTGTCATGACTGCGAAAGCAGAATCAGGCAGAAGAATGGAGTCCAGAGAACCCCAGCTCTCTGTCTCTCTTTCGAAAGCCGGCTGCTAATCCTTACAGCTGTAAATGCGTGTTCACAAGCGCAGGGCCTGCAGCTGGAGAAATCTCTCCCAAATGTTTTCCGTGGCTGGAGAGCAGGCCAGAGGGGGGTCTACAGAGCGCTTTGTCTTTCCCCACAACTCACTGCCAAAACCTGAATTCTGAAAAAGAAGAGTATGCAAATGGGGGAGAGGAGAGCTACATTTAAAATCAATTCGAAGCAGGCATTACCCAAAAAACGTCATGTATGGAATTCAGTATCCAAATAGGGAACCATCTCATCTACCAGCCAGCCTCAACACAACAATAAAAGATCTGTGACTAATGTGCTGTTTTTCTTGTTTTAACTAAATGCAACTAGAGGGGGGAGAGGCTTGCCTTGGGGGAGCATTTAACTTTCACTCACCTTGTTTGTTCATTTAAATCACACTCCCGCTCAGCTGCTCTGACCTGCATGGCCCAGGCCAACCTGATCTTGGAAGCTAAGAAGCTTTAGCCCTAATTAGTAGCTAGGGCAGAGGCCAGGAAGGAAATCCAGGGTCACTATGCAGAGGAAAGCAATGGCAAACCACTTCGGTTCATCTCTTGCCTTGAAAACGGTGCAGCAGGGGTGTCAAACATGCGGCTCAGGGGGCGGACCTGGCCCCTTGAGGGGGCTTCCAAGGCACACGACCCCCCCTCCCTCCTCACTTCTGATCTGGCCTGGTGAGCATGCTTGCTAGGCCAGACAAGGAGCATGAGGTGGGGTGTGTGCCTCAGCCAGTTTCCAAGACTTCCCAAAGAAGATCCCCCACCCCACTGGGCACCCCCCTAGTGCTGTTCTGGGCCAGCCAGGCAGCCACACACAAGCACACCCCGGCCCCAGCCCAAGTCGCTATGTCATATCCAACACCCCCACCCTACAGGGTTGTCATAAGTTGGCTGCGACATGAAAACACTTCCCAACAACAATGGGGCACAAAAACCAAGGTCTCCCCCCAAATTACCTCCTGGCACTGGGTGTTAGAAGTTTCCTGCCTAAGAATAGGTATCAGGCAGTCACCTCGTAAACAGGACTGACTCAGACATTTATGCCCTGTTTTTCTCTCCAAGAGAGACTAAATGCGGCTTGCCACAACGTTCTCCCCTCCTCCATTGCATCCTCACAACAACACTGCATGGTAGGTTAGCTAAGAGCGTGTGAACAGCCCAAGATCACCCAGCCAGCTTCCACAGCCGAGTGAGGATTCAAATCTCTGTCAGTCTCTTGATTCGAAAGTCCTATGGGCACACCGTAAGACAACCATGACTTGATGGCGCTTTATACCCAGACACACTTTCTCAGATGTGGAGAAGGGAGAGTGCAGGGAAAAATCAGACACCCTCTCAGTTTTGTTGTCCTACTCAGAACAAATAGTTTGGGGTGAACTGGTCAGGAGCAAGGGGGCAGGGGAAAGAATTAAATCCCCCTCATCAAATTATTATTATTATTGTTATTATCTATTCAATTTCGGTATACTGCCCGATCCCCAGAGGGCTCTGGGTGGTTACAACATAGTCATTTTAAAATACAAGTAACAAGAGGGGCAAGAAAAACCTTTAAACTTTAAAATACTAATTTAAAACAGCAGTTAACACATAAAAACAGCGTCCCACAAAAACCTTACTTAAAAATCCCCCTAACAGGGAGGAGGGGGTCCCAGAGATGTGAATGGACCCTCAGACAGGAGAACAGAGGGGGCACCATTCAGCGACTGGTCTCACCAAAGGCCCGGTGGAACAACTAAGTCTTACAGGCCCTGCAGAATTCACCAAGAAGAGTGTTCCACCAGGCTGGGGCCAGAGTCATAAAGGCCCCGGCCCGAGTGGAGGCCAGTCGCATCATGGAGGGGCCGGGGACCTCCAGCAGATTGGCCTCTGCTGAATGCAGAGGCCGAGCAGGGACATATGGGGTAATGCGGTCCCGAAGGTACGAGGGTCCCAGGCTGCGTAAGGCCTTAAAGGTCAACACCTACACCTTGAAGATGATTCGGAATTCAACTGGGAGCCAATGCAGGCAGCGTAGCACAGGCTGAATATGATCTCGAAAGGCGCCCCCTGTAAACAGGCGAGCAGCCGCATGTTGGACCAGTTTTAACTTCCGGATCAGGCGCAAGGGAAGGCGCAAGGGAAGGAAGGGAAATTAGCAGCCCTCCACACAGACAGGGGACCAGGAACTCAGCTGCGGAGCTCCCAGCATGAAATGTAGCCTGGTCTGACCGGCATTCAAATGTGTTAATTGCGGTGGAGGGGGAAATGGGCATTCATAATCTCACCGCTGAAATTTGAATCTCAGAATTGGGAAGCTTAGGCATGTTCTTTGACTAATTGTAAATATTTATTCCGAGCCACTCACTCGCACAGCGGGCAAGCAACACCCCCCCCCCTTGTTTGTAAATGGGGAAGTCATGAATTTAACGCTGCACAGAAGACGGATGACGAAGCTGGGCCACTGGCAGAGGCTAAGCGAGAGCCGGAAACCCGGAAACCCGGAAAAGACAAGTTGGAACATGACCAGAAGAGGGTGATAAAGATGGTACAATACAATAAACCTTTAATGGCATATTATTAATACATAAAAAGAAATATAAGTAAGTTAAAAACGTTAACTATATATTACATAAATAAGTTGAGATCGCTTATTGCCAACCAATTTGAGAAACCTTGCAGTCTGTTCTAGGATTACTCTGGAATTGTTGTTTAGTAAGTACACAGTCTTTTGCTGCCTGTGCCAATTAGGTACGGCAGTAGTTTTCAATCGTCTGGTTGGTAAGATGGTGAGGGGTCTGGACACCGAGTCCAATAGCGAAAGGTTGAAGGAATTGAGTGTGCTTGGCCTTAAAACTCATCTCCCAGGATTATTTTTTTAAGAACACATTTCTATTCTGCCCTCCCTCCAAGGAGCTCATGATTCTCCCCATCCTCTATTTTGTTCTCACAACAACTCTGTGAGGTAGGCTAGGTTGAGAGAGAACAGCCAGACCAGAGTGAGTTTCAGACCAACCCAATGATGATGAAGAAGCAGCAGCAGCAGCAGCAGCAGCAGCAGCAGTAGTAGTAGTAGTAGTTTAGATTTATATCCCCCCTTTCTCTCCTGCAAAGAGACTCAAGGTAGCTTACAAGCTCCTTTCCCTTCCCCCCCACCAAAAACACCCTGTGAGGTGGGTGGGGTTGAGAGAGCTCTGAAGAACTGTGACTAGCCCAAGGTCACCCAGCTGGCATGTGCTGGAGTGCACAATCTAATCTGGTTCACCAGATAAGCCTCCACAGCTCAAGTGCCAGAGCGGGGAATCAAACCCGGTTCTCCAGACTAGAGTGCACTTGCTCTTAACCACACCACCACACTGGCTCTCTGGAATAACTGGAATGGCTCAAGGCTTGGGACAGCGAGTGACATTTCCACGAGTTCCAAGCCCTGCTTTCCCCCACAGCAGATCCCAACACCTTGAAGCCGCTTGTCCAGCCCTGCTGAATAACCTTGGCACTGAGCTTCCAGGCAGGGCTGGGTGTGCGCCTCTAAAAGAACATTAAAACCCTACACCCAGACTATTGAAATTCTGATAACTAGATTAATTGGCTTCATTTGTATAATTTATTCTGCTCTGCTTTAAAAAAATAATAACTCGATGGTTTTGCTAGTCCTGGGGAAGGCACTGTAAAATTGACCCCCTCCCAGACATAGAAAAGTTTTGATTTACTGTTTCTTGAAACAGATACTTGTTTTCTGTGTGCAGAGAAGTTTCTGAAAAGAGGAATATACCACTGCAAAACAGACCTAGGCCTGCATTAATACCCCTTCTGAGATTTCAGCCACCATTGCTAGCCTGCTGCTTTGTAAATGACAAAGGACATTTTCAGGAATGTCAGGGCACTTTTGCACATGCAGAATAACGCACTGTCAAAGAATCATAGAGTTGGAAGAGACCACAATGGCCATCAAGTCCAACCCCCTGCCATGCAGGAACACACAATCAAAGCACTCCCAAGAGATGGCCATCCAGCATCTCTTTCAAAACCTCCAAAGAAGAAGACTCCACCATTAATCAGGTTATCATTGTTGGTTAGGTCCATATCTAAAATAGCCAATTCCCTTGTTGCCTCATCAACCTTCTGGACCAGTGGTTCTCAACCTGTGGGTCGAGACCCCTTTGGGGGTCAAATGACCCTTTTACAGGGGTTGCCTAAGACCATCGGAAAACACATGACATCATCGCGCCAACCCCATCACATACACCCCCTACAAATAAGGGGGTCACCACAACATGAGGAACTGTATTAAAGGGTTGTGGCATTAGGAAGGTTAAGAACCACTGTTCTAGACCATGAAACTGTCTGAAAGGAAAGTGAGGAAATTGTTGGACCTGGTAGTCTTGGCAGCATTTGACTCCCAGCAAATATCTGGATAATTGAAATCTCCCATTACTATTACTTTCAATCCACTTTCACATTGATTGCAAGTGGATTTTGCTATTTCGCACAGTAAAATCCAGTTGCAAAGTGCATTGGAAGTGAATTGAAAGTGCATTGTTCTGCATGTGCGAATGTGCCCTCAGATAGTACGTTCAAGACTGCACTCCAGCTGTCTGCAGAACTCGTGTGAGACTGCATTATAGACACAGACCTGTTGAAAAAGCGGGGCTAGCAGAGATGGAAGGGGAAGCACCCTGAAAGATCGGGGCTCCTCACTTCAAAGTCCTGACACTCAGGATTCCCAGCCTCCCTTTTTCAGGTGGCCCAAGAACTGCTCAGTCACTGGCAGCAAAATATGCTGGGACCATTCTGGGGAGCCCCTCCAGGCCCCAAAGTCAGCCAGACACCCCAGACAAACCTGGGTGCCGCATCCCATTAAATAGAGCCACATTTTACATTTGCAACACGTGTTTGACATTGATAAAACTCGGCTGCGTCATTAACTTCGCTGGAAACAAACCGTCGCTTGCGTCCCTTGCTTAATTGATAATGACAGCAATAACGACCCAACATTTATTACTGAGCTCAGCAAGACAAGACTGTAAAGCGTGCTAATATATGGGCAGCTGTATATTCTGCAAACCTGAGCAAAAACAAGGCAAAACAAAACGAAACAAACACTGCAATTCCCCCTCCTTCAGCAAATTTCAGGAATCCATCCACCCTGGAATTTCTGCAAAGAAGGTAAAGCGTGGCCAGCCCGCACAAAATGCTTTCCTAGAATACTTTCCAGACCATTACCCAGGGCTCGATTTCTGGGCCTTGGGGAGGGGTGTGGCTTAGTGGAAGAGCCTCCGCTTTGTTTGCAGAATATCCCAGGCTCAATCCGCAGCACCTCCAGTTGAGAGGTCCTGGCAGCAGGTGACAGGGGAAGACCCCCACCTGAGACTCGGGAGAGTGGCTGCCAGTCTGCGCAGGCATTACTTACCTTGACAGACCAAGTGATTCAGGATAAGGCAGTTTTGTGCATATGGTGAAAGAGGAGAGGAAGGAAAGTATGGCATGTTCTTCAGATACAGAAGGCCCCCGATTCAGTTCCTGGGACCTCCAACTCAATTTCAGATTCAACTGTTGCCTTGAAAACCTTACCAGTCACCTTAAGGGCCAGTGTGGTGTAGTGGTTGAGAGCAGCGGACTCTAATCTGGAGAACCAGGTTTGATTCCCCATTCCTCCACATGAGCGGCAGACTCTTATCTGAAGAATCAGGTATGATTCCCCTCTCCTCCACATTAAGCCTGATAGGCAGTCACAGTCCTCCTACAACTCTGTCAGCCCCACCTACCCCACAGGGTGTTTGTTGTGTGGAGAGGAAGGGAAAGAAGAAGAAGAGTTTGGAGCCTGTAAGGAGACTCAAGGTGGCTTACAAGCTCCTTTCCATTCCTCTCTCAGCCCCACAACTTGTGAAGTAGGTGGGGCTGAGAAAGTTCTGAGAGAACTGTGACTAGCCCAAGGTCACCCAGCAGAAATGTAGGAGTGCAGAAACACATCTGGTTCACCAGATAAGCCTGTGCCACTCAGGTGGAGGAGTGGGGAATCAAGCCTGGTTCTCCAGATTAGAATCCACCAGTTCTTGACCACTACACCATGCTTTGAGACTCCTTAAACGTAGAGAAAAGCAGGTTATATAAAACCCAACTCTTCTTCATAGGTCAGCTGTGGCTTGACAGGACACACATACACTGATTCAAAGGCTCCTTAAGGAGCAGGGTCAGGAAATACCTCAACCTAAAATGTTCAAGAATTAGACGGAATAATAATGGGCTAAATGGACTTGGGCAGGCACTATAGGACAGAAAAAGGATTGCTTACTTGGCAGGATGTATCTATCAAGTGCATTTTCAGCCCATCTTTCTCACACTTGCAAACCTGGTTCGCCCTTCCCCATCTGAGCCTCATAATAGCTCTGTGAAGTAGGTGAGGCTGAGAGGGAGTTAGTGGCTCAAGGACATCCAGCAAGCTCATGACGGAGTGGTGATTTCAACCTTAGCCTTCCAAATCCTAATCTAGAACTTGAACCATTGTGCCATATGAAGTCTCCTGCTACAGGGGAATGGAAATGCCTCTCTCTGCCCAAGATTGCACGGTGAGGTGGGGCTGCCACTCAACAGACCCGCTTGGGCTATTGTTGAGAGATGAAGGGCAGGGGGAAGAGATACGGTGATAGAAGGGAAGCATCTCAGTGGCTAGAAAGGAGAAAAAGTGCTCTTGGCTGGAATGCAAAGTCCTACATCTGGGTAACGAAAATGAGGAACAAGCATATTGAATGGGGATAGGCTACTGAGTAGCAGTGTGTGTGAACAAGATCTTGGACCACGGGTGAACTGTAAACTAAACATGAGCCGCCAGTGTGATGCAGCGGCAAAAAAGGCTAATGCAACCTTTGGATGTATCAACAGAGGCATAATGTCCATATCGCAAGATGCCATAGTCCTGCTGTACGCTGTGTTGGTCAAGCCACTCCAGGAGAACTGTGCACAGTTCTGGAGGGCTCACTTCAAAAAGGATATAGACAGGATGGAGCAGGGGCAGAGGAGAGCAGCAAGGATGAACAGAGACCTGGAAACCAAGCCCTATAAGAAAAGGCCGGGGGCTTGGGAATATTTAGAGAAGAGGTGAGTGAGGGAGACCATGATGGCTCTCTTTAAGTCTCTGAAGGGCTGTCACTTTGAGGAGAGCAGGACCTGATCCTGCTGGCAACAGAGAAGAGGACTTGCAATAAGGAGTTTAAATTATGGGTTATTAGCACACGTGAGGTGGGGTCTGAAAAGAAGAGTTGTTCCTTTGGTTTGGTCTCCTTGTTTGGAAGCTTAGGAGCATGTGCTTTTTACCATGGAGGATAACAGAGGAGATGATGCAAAAGGCAGCGGCCCACGCACGAGGGACAGGGGCATTTTGCAACTGCCAAAGAGCAGACACAGTATAGATTGTGAGTACTTAGTTAGCAATTGTCTCTCTGCTTTATTTTATTAGCATGTCTAGTTCCTTTGCAGTACCCTTAGTTTGTGCCTTGCAGAAATCAAGTCTGTTTCACCTGAGAGAGCTTTGAGTAACTCATATGAGAGAGGGGGCTGCATTTTACTCAAAGCGCCATGAAATGAAGCCGGGGGGGGGGGGGGGGCAATGGCTCATCTTACCCCACAGAGTGACAGAGATCACGACAACTCGTGTTCTCCCTATCACATTTTTCCTGCCCTTTCCCCAATGAGCTGACAGGAGGGCAGGATATATAACTCCTCAAACCCCTTTTTATTATCAGTGACCCCGCGAGGTCGATAACCTGGCCCAAAGTGAGCTTTGTGGAGGGGTGGTGGAATTTGAACCCAGATCTCCCTGCTCCTGCTCAGACACTGTAATGCTACATCACCCTGGCGAGACACAAAAACGGTCTGACTCAGTATCAGGCAGCACCACCCAATCATTGTGGAACTAACAGAATTGTCATTCCTCTGCACGTCTCAACTGACTCATCTCCCTTTTCACAAAAGACCTCTTAAAACTCACCTCTTCTGTCGTGCTTTCCCTAACAATTTTTGTCCTCTTTCTCCCACCCGGCAGGCTACTTGACGATTTCAAATTTTCATCACCCTTTCTTTCCTCTCCTCTCCTCTGTCCTTATGCAGACACACATCTCTCTTCCCCACACGCAGCACTCCAGGTAATAGCCAGAAAAGGTCGGGCAAGCTAGAATCTCTCCCAGTAATGGGGCCCTCAAGTACAACACTTAACTCCTCCCAACAGGAAAATAATTTCATCTGCCTAGCTTTTTCCCTTCATTTTGCTTCCAGGTCACTCTGGGATACCTCCCCATTAAATCTCGGGCAGAGAGGGGAATTTTCCATTTCCATGGCTGACATTTTACAGAGGGAGTGCTGGGAGAAAACAGTAGGGGGCGACACTGGCCTGATATGTTCTGGGTTGGCTGCTGTAGGGAAACAGGGTGCCGCACTAAAGGGTCCCCCTTTGGCCCGAACCAGCAGGGTTCTTCTAAGGTTCTCGACTGGCTCTTATGCACACGTGCTGATTTAACAACTTGCCCACCCAACAGGGGTGCTGCAGCTGTCACTTACTCTGTGATTTCTTCCGTCACTGTGTGCTCCACTTGGAGTCGAGAGTTGACCTCAATGAAGAAATGCTTGCCGTGTTTGTCTACTAGGAATTCCACCGTGCCAGCATTCTCGTACCCTACCTGCAAAAAGAAAGGCAGCCACGTGAATGTTTGCAGAAGCCTAGTAGGGCGGTAGAGGCTAGCAAAGGCTCTGGCTCTCAGCGTGGTGTAGTGGTTAAGAGCAGGTGGATTCTAATCCGGAGAACCAGGTTTGATTCCCCTCTTCTCTACCTAAGTGGCAGAGGCCAAACTGGTGAACCAGATGTATTTCCACACTCCTACATTCCTGCTGGGTGATCTTGGGCTAGTCACAGTTCTTCAGAGCTCTCCCAGCCCCACCTACCTCACAAGGTGTCTGTTGTGGGGAAAGGAAGGGAAAGGAGCTTGTAAGCCACCTTGAGTCTCCTTACAGGAGAGAAAGGTGGGATATAAATCCAAACCACTATACTACTACTACTACTACTACTACTACTCTTCTTCTTCAAGTCAGACTAGATGCTGGCAAATGAACGTGGGTTGCAATTTAGCCATAAATATATCCAGCATCTGTTATTGATTAGCAGATTATTAATCAATAAGAGTTTCAGTGATTATGGCACCTGACATGCTTCAGGCAATCAAGTCACTGGAGGGGGCAAGTGCCTAAGTCCAATAGCACCTCAAAGCTCAAACAAGACTTTCAGGGTATAAAGTATTTGACACTCAAAGTTCCCTTCATCAGACCCAAGCAGGAATGGAGATTCCACTCCGACTTGTATCTGATGACGGAACCTTACAGTCTTCAAAACCTTGTTAGCCTTTAAGCTGCTACTGGACCAACTCTGTTCTTCTACTGCAGACCAAGACAGGTACCACCCTCAAGCAATGATTATGGGAGCACTCAGTGACAGGCATGGGATGACTGCTTAACATCGTTGTGCGGTATAAAATTTCCCACTACGTTGTCCCGTCTTCCCGAAAATCCCCATGTACAGTTCTTTAGAAGGGTGGATTTTCCATGCCTACTCACTCAGCTATCACCAATGAGAGATGGCTTTGCAGTTCGGAGCCACAGTTAGGATCTAAATGTATGTATGAGCAGAGACGGCACTACTGGGGTAATAAACACCCTTGGTTTCCAGTTTGATTAGGGAAGCCCATCAAATCTCCCCTGGATCTGGTTGCACACAGTGCATTGTGGCATGCGAGCCAACCATGATAGGCAGCATACAGAATAATACCAGCGAGGCCGCGCCTATAGACTTAGTGTAAACATAGCTTTAAAAAGGTAGCTCTCACAATACTAGAACCAGGGGCATACATTGAAAATGCTGGGGGGAAGAATTAGGACTAATAAAAGGAAACATTTCTTCACGCAACATGTGACTGGTGTTTGGAATATGCTGCCACAGGAGGTGGTGATGGCCACTAACCTGGATAGCCTTAAAAGGGGCTTGGACAGATTTATGGAGGAGAAGTTGATCTCTGGCTACCAATCTTGATCCTCCTTGATCTGAGATTGCAAAGGCCTTAGAAGACCAGGTGCTCGGGAGCAGCAGCAGCAGCAGGCCATTGCTTTCACCTCCTGCATGTGAGCTCCCAAAGGCATCTGGTGGGCCACTGCGAGTAGCAGCGTGCTGGACTAGATGGACTCTGGTCTGATCCAGCAGGTTCGTTCTTATGTTCTTAAATGTTACCAGAGCTCAGTGGCAGAGCATGTCCTTTTGACAGAGAAGGTTAGAGGCTCAATCTGTGTTGTTGCCAGCTGAAAGGGTCTCAAGATTGCAGGAAAGCCCCCCCGCAGAGTTGCTTTCAGTCAGATGGAGAACACTGAACCCGTGGTCTGTCTCAGTGAAAGAAGTTTCATTTGTCTGTATGCTGTTGTTCCACTCAACCATACCAGCCGCCTACCCACTGTCTAGAAAACACAACTGGCAATTCAGAAAGACTGTCCCTCAATCTCAGCTACAATTTTCAGTTGGTTACAACACAAACAAGTCCAGCACGCAAAACGCTCAAGGGTAAATACGAAGGGTCCCCCAAACCATTCTGAAGCCCAACGGATACATTTGGGGATTTGGGGAGCTCAGAAGATAATCGTCTGCTAGTTAACGGAATGACTGTCACCAGACTGCAACAATGCATGTCAATTGAGCAGGCTATTAAAGGAGGATCCTTTTGTTGACCTGCATCTTTCCTCCTCCCCAAATGTTATTTGCATTTACTTGGCACGGAATCAGAACAGAGAAGATTGCTGAGTTTTGTTCAAGCCACGGGCTGTAGCAAAATTCTAGTTCACAGAACAGATATAAATAGCCTCCGATGCCCGGTGCTGTTGGCGAGACGACGCGACAGCTCTTCCCTTTGAGTCTTTATATAGAGACAAGTTGAGCCGACAATTGAGTTTCAAGCCACCCCTCCCTTCAGATGCAATTGCTCAAAATTATATGGGGTTTTCTCAAATAGCAATGCGAGCCAGCCAAAGGATAGGGGGAAACTGGAGAGGGGCTGCGGCTGTTCTTACGGAATGCAGGCCTGTGCCGAGGGGGACAATGGGGATCCTTGGAAGTAAATGAGGGCTTTTTTCAGTGAGATCATCATCGTAGTTGAAAGACTCCTTGTCCATCATTACCCACCTCTTTCGACAGACAAAAACAGCATTACCCCTGACTCAGATAGGGAAACTATGGAGAAAAAACAGGGTTGTCAACTCCTGGGAAATTCCTGGGGATGGTAGAAAATCTAGAGGCATATCTAGGGAAAATGTAGCCCAGGGCAAAATCTGAGTTTCCCGCCCTTCCCCGTATGGGCAGCTTCCCTCCCCCACCACTACAAAATGACCTTTTTTGCACCAGGTCTTGAAGTCAGTGCATGTACCTGGGGGGAAGGAGGAGGGGTGTGGGGGCAATTTTCTGCCCCCCACGTGACTACATGGCTGCAGCCTGGGGACATTTGACCCCATGTGACCCCCTGGGCGGTATGCCCCTGGTAGAATCTAGTGCCATAGATTCCACCCTCCACAGCAGCCATTTTCTCCCAAGGGAAAGGAGCTCTGCAATCTGGAACTGTAATTCTGGGAGATGGCCAAGCTCTATCTGGAAGCTCAAAAGGCCAAGCCAGTGGCCGGCATATACTGATTATAACCTTTAATGGCTCCCAGAATCCTTTGCTGCACTCTAAGGTTCTCTGTCAAATCAACCAACATGGAGGAAGTGGGAAGTCTGAAAGTCTTCAGCCGAGAACACTATGGAGCCGGGACCTGCTGATATCCTTCACCCTGGCCCTTCCCACCCGAGGCGGCTCAAACACACCCCAGAACCAAGGACCAGCTGTTAAGCAACAGCTATCCAATTTCCCCTGTCTGGGAGAGGGAAGTAATTAGAGATTCAAGGCTTTCAATCCCGGGCAGAGATTGCTCATAACTGAACGCTTGGATGGCGACAGCGGCAGGGTAACAGCAGCCGTCAAAGCAGTCTTGCAACCGGAATGGGAGAGGAAAGGATAATTCCTTGACACAAGCCCTGCATCCTCTCGTTCTTTTACAGCTGGCAAGAAGCAGAATGCTGTGTGCGAAGGCCATCTCCTTGTCTCCTGCCCCTCCTTCCTCTCCAGCCTTGTCCCCTCGGTAAACACAGAGGTGCGGGGCTACACACCATTAAACTCACAGACCAAAGACATCTGCCGTCAGATCAAATATTTAGCAGAAAGCCTCAGAAGACGCACACGGAATCCATACGTGCATCTGCGGGAGAGGAAGGGCATTAAAATGGATGGGACAAGCAGCAGGGCTGCCTACACATCCGCCGCAGCAGAGCGTTAAAAAGCCGCCGTTAATGTTTGCACAGCCATTTTCCAAAGCAGCACAATTTGTCTTCCAGCACTCTTACGACAACCTTATAAGGCAGGCTGGTGTTTCAAGGATTTGGGGGGAGGGAAAGGGCTGAGGCTGAAAATAGCCTACTGAGAGCCCCCCTTTTCTGGTTTTTAATTGAGCTAAAATTTGAACCGGGAACTCCCTGCTCATAGCGCCTGCTTTTGACCATGAAATGCACAGATAAAAAACATCTACCTTTGTCCCAAAGCAAAAGTCATATATTTGATGTTAACGGCAAGTGCCCCAAACCTTTGAAGACCCCACTGAAGATAGGAGGAAAATGAGAGAGAGGTAGGGGGAGAGAACGTTTATTTCTTTAAACCAAATGTGCCGCAATGGTTCCATAAGATATTGGGCCTGTGCTTTTGAACACAGCATGATGTGACATACAGGCTGTTGTCTCTTACATGGTGAAAAAGTGCGACAAGCCATTTGAGATATTCCAAAACGGCACTGGTGGGGACAACCACCGCTCCTCTTTCGCAGATAAATATCCCAAAACGGCAATATGGTGCTCAGGAAGGCAGGAAATTAGTGGAGAGGGTCCGCACACTCACGTTGCTAACTGCCAGGGACCAGAAGTCAACATTCCTAAAACCCGAGGAGGTGACAATCTACAAGAGTCTCCACCCCAGGGTGCCTTCCAGAAGACATAACGCTGAGATGACCTTGAAAAAAACAGGTTGGTAGAGGACAGACCAGAAGCCGAGGGGAAAACAAAGGATGAAAGATGCTTGAAGCTCTAAACACCAGCCTGGCCTTTCCCAAACCGCGGGGAATTTCACTGCTGTCCTGATCTCAGCCTCCTTAATTAAGACACAGAGGGCGGGGGGGGGGGAAGCGAGAGTGACAGAGAGATTGTATTTCTAGGAGTTGAAAGGAGAACGGGGAGGTCCACCGGCCAGGCCCAAGGATAGGGGGGCGCGAGGGGCCAGTGGAACAGGGGGGCTTGGCGGTTTCTATAATCCTCTTCCAGGAGCATTCGATTTCTGGATCAGAATTAAAAGCAGAACAGAGGGAGAATATGGATTAACTGTGCGTTTAAATCTCAGCCGGGGAGCCAGGACGCCTAGCCAGACAACCGTAAAGAGGATAATGAAGCGGGGAAGTCATTACTGATGTTTTAGCCAAGGAGCAACCAGCAGCTCCTGAATTTTAACAGCCGCAGAGAGTACCTAGGGGAAGAAGCAGCGAGGGGAAGGGTTGGGGGGGAGGCCGTGCCTCGGAAAGAAGGTGTAGGCGGAGAAAGAAGGAATCCAGGGGGAAGGAGAGAGGAGGGGGAATACAGCCTGGACTTCGAGTGTCCTCCGACAGGAATTGATAGGGAGGCACAGACTGCAACCATCTTTGGACCTCGGCTTGCCTGGAAATCAGCAGGGTTCTAGTCCTTAGGGATGTCCAGCCAGGCTGAAAAATTCCAAGCTGCAGCTAGTGATTCTGTCGGGCAGAAAATGGGACTTCCCTGCTTTGCTCTCAAGCACAGCAGAACACTGAACTGTGCAACACAGACATGCATCCGCAGTTTTCTCCTGTGGTTTTCTCAAGGCATGCAGGTCGCAGGATTCAGTTAACTCTCAGCACAGAAACCGGATTCCCCTTTCACAGAGGAAGAGTTTGGGTTTATACCTTCAATTCTTTCCTGTAAGGAACCTCAAGGCGGCTTACAAGCTCCTTTCCCTTCCTCTCCCCACAACAGACACCTTGTGAGGTAGGTGGGGCTGGGAGAGCTCCGAAGAACTGTGACTAGCCCAAGATCACCCAGCAGGAATGTAGGAGTGAGGAAATACATCTGGTTCACCCACTGGCGTTCCTGCCTAGGGACATGGGGTACCCCTTGTCCCCTGGTGACATCTATTGGAGGGTCACGTGGGGCCAAAACATCCCTCCTACACAGGGAGGGATTGCAGTGCCCTAGAAAAGCAGGCACTTGAAGCAGCCACTGTTCCCAGTGCCTGCCTCAGAGTCTCCCGCACCACCTCTGGTACGGTGGCCTGGAGTGTCCACAGGGCGGGAGAAGTCCCACCTCTGGGCCCCAGGTGAGCAGTGACTGGGGAGCTCCACCTCCCTCCCTCTAACCCTGCCGCATGCCTTATATTCTTTTAAATTAAGTGTGGTATTGTTCCAGAAGCCTTCTCCCAGGCAGCCGGCACCGCAGGGCACAGGAAAAGGCAAGCTGAGCAGGGAGCTCCAGAAGCAGCAGCAGAACTGGAAGATGATGCTGACGCTTGCTTGGTGAACCTTCGCAGTGAGGGGGGGGGTGACTTGTGAGAGATTTTACATGCTTAAAAGTTAACTCCCCTTGCACTGGCTTGAGCTGTTTTTTCAGGCTAGCAGCCTACCTCACAGGGTTGGTGTGAGGACACAATTAGGAAAGTGGTGGGGAGAGAGCCATGCCTTTCGTTTTGCTGGGGGTAGGAGGGTGATTTGTGAGAGATGATGCTGACGCTCTGCTTGGTAAACCTTCAGGATGGGGGGGTGACTTCTAGAGAGATTTACATGCTTAAAAAGTTAAATTCCCCCCTTGCACTGGCTTGGAGCTGTTTCTCGCAGGGCTAGGCAGCCTACCTCCTCACAGGGTAGGTGTGGAGGACACAATTAGGAAAGTGGTGGGAGAGAGCCATGCCTGTTTTGCTGGGGGTAGGAGGTGATTTGTGAGATGATGCTGATGTTTCGCTTGGTAAACCTTCAGGATGGGGGTGACTTGTGGAGAGATTTTACATGCTTAAAAGCATTCCCCTGTGCACTGGCTTTGGAGCTCTTTCTGAGGTGCTAACAACCTACCTCATAGGGTATTGGTGTGGGGACACAATTAGGGAAAGAGAGTGGGTGGTGCCATGCTGTTTTTGCTGGTGGTGGGAGGTGTTTTGTGAGCTGGTGCAAAAAATCATTGTTTGGTCGTTGTGGGGGAGGGTGGTCGTCCATACCTGGGGTGGGAGGGGCACCAAACTCAGATTATGTCCCCGGGCTCCAGTTTGCCTAGATTCGCCCCTGGGTTCACCAGTTTGGCCTCTGCCACTCAGGTAGAGAAGAGGGGAATCAAACCCGGTTGTCTGGATTAGAGTCCACCTGCTCTTAACCACTTTCCCATTCAGCATGGCCTACAACTGGACGTGAAATGGTCTGGTATAGCTCAATCTCTTCAGATCTCAGAAGCTAAGCAAGGTCACTACTTGGAAGAGAGACCTCCAAGGAAGGCTCTGCGGAAGAAGAGGATGGCAGAACGAAGAATCTGATTCTCTGAGTCTCATCTGCCTTGAAAGCCCCTGGCTGCAAACACCGTAAGTTGGTTGTGAGCTGATGGCACATACGTACTTCGGTATATGCAACATGGCCCAGAAAACAGTTCAAAAGGCTACGCAAAAGGACATCCTGATGCCTTCTGGGCATCAAACAAATACTGATCATGCATTTTCCAGAACACTGAAACAATGAGAACGAGAAACTTGGCTTTTAAACACAGACTTGGCAAGAGAGAGCTCTGCCATGACAGCGCAGAAGTACCAGGCATACAAACCACTGCATAAA
Source organism: Sphaerodactylus townsendi (assembly GCF_021028975.2). NCBI lineage: Eukaryota > Metazoa > Chordata > Lepidosauria > Squamata > Sphaerodactylidae > Sphaerodactylus > Sphaerodactylus townsendi. The sequence continues at coordinate 20,248,323 of NC_059425.1, read as the reverse complement.
AGAGGAGGAGTTTGGATTTATACCCCCCCTTTCTCTCCTGTCAGGAGACTCAAAGGGACTTATAAACTCCTTTCCCTTCCTCTCCCCACAACAGACACCTTGTGAGGCAGGTGGGTCTGAGAAAGTTCGGAGAGAATTGTGACTGGGCCGAGGTCACCAGCAGGCTTCAAATGTAGGAGTGGGAAATCAAACCCAGTTTTCCAGTCTAGAACTCTTAATCGCTGCACTACACTGAAGAACGGAAAGAACTGCATATATGATGCTTAATTCAACAGCAGGCCACCCATGACATGACAACTTTTTTTCTGCAATCTGAACAGACCTGCAAAACTGAAGTTATTTTCCTTGCCAAAACTTTTTTTTAATTCGTAGAGAGACCAAGCAGGAAAAAAATTGCTCAGGGTGACAATCTGCTGCTCCAGGATGGAACTGAGCCCTCCCATTCCCACTCTGCTGAGCCGCAAAGCTCAATTTCCACCCCTGAGGGACTGAAAAACATGGTCACTGCGGGTTGCAAAAATAGCACCTTAATCTGTTCCACGGGTGACTTTTGTCACATTTGACTACAGATGTTCTTCCGTCTCTCTCGGAACTGCTGATGCAGCTCTGCAGGCAGGGGGGTAAATCAGACTCGGGGTTCTGGTCAAGAAACCGCTCACCTGAGAAACCAACCCAGCCCAGTGACCCAGAAACTGAACTGAGAAGGGCACCTTCTTCGGCTTCTTACAGCTGCCCAGCCAAGACAGAGATGCTGTTTCTTCACTTGCAATTCAAGGCATAACTTCCCCACCCCCACCCCCACCCCACTGCTCAGCAAGACTCCCAAAGCTGCCACAGTCACTCCATGACACAGAGTTTTGAAGCAGCCAGATTCATTTCCCCGCGGCTTCAAAATTACCTGTAATGAATCTGAGGGGGGGGGGGGAGGGGAATCTCTTAATTATCCATTTAAGGAGGGAGGAGGGAGATAAGAGAAAGCCCCTGACGAAGCAAAAATAGAAAAACCGAAGCAGCGTAATCAAATATCATTTTAATCATTAAAGCTAAATCAAATTACGGCACGAGGGGTTGTGGAAAGGAGGATTAAACGGAATGCAGCCCTGTTTGTAAACCGAGGCAGACGGGGGAAAAGAAGGGATGCTGGATACTGCTGTGCTACTCCCTGGTTTCGGCACCAGTTGCTCACTCTGCAAGCTGGCAGATCCAATGTTTATGCTGGAGAGGGGTCATAGAATCATAGAGTTGGAAGATATTCCAAGGGCCATCCAGTCCAACCCCCTGCAGTGCAGGAACACACAATCAATGCACTCCTGACTGATGGCCACCCAGCCTAACCCTAAAAACAGCCCTAACCTCTACAGGTTCCTTGCTTGAAATCTTAAGCATCAGTTCTCTAGGCCAATCGAAATTTGTAACATAACCCCCTCACACGCATACCCTGTCCCATTCTAGAATCGTGAATGAATTTCTATTTTATTTATGAAGCTCTCGGTGTACTGCGAGGCCCCGTGGCACAGCGTGGTAAACCGAAGTACTACACTCAAAGCTCTGCTCATGACCTCAGTTCGATCCTAACAGAAGTCGGTTTCAGGTAGCTGGTTCAAGGCTCATACAGCCTCTCAGCTTTCCGACGTCAGGAAAATGAGCACCCAACTTAGAATCATAGAGTTGGAAGATATCCCAAGGACCATCAAATCCAACCCCTGCCATGCAGGAAGACACAATCAAAGCACTCCTATCAGATGGCCATTCAGCCTCTCTTCAAAAACATCCAAAGAGACTCCACCACACTCTAAGGTAGTGAATCCCACTGTCGAACAGCCCTTACTGTCAGGAAGTTTTTCCTGATGTTTAGGTGGAATCTCTGCACCTTGAACCCATGACTCCTGGCCCTAGTCTCTGGAGCAGCAGAAAACAAGCTTGCTCCCTCACCAACATGACATCCCTTCAAATATCTAAACGTGGCCATCATGTCACTTCTTAATCTTCTTTTCACCAAACTAAACATCCCCAGCTCCCTAAGGATAGTAATATAGAAGTGTTCTTTACCTCCTTTGAGCGTGGATTTCAGGACTTTCATATCCCTAAAGAGGGGTGCATGGGATACATCCACTCTCAGATCACAGGAGGATTGGAGGAAGTCTATCAAAACATGGCTGAGTGTGGGAATTACAACCTCTTCAAAAGCAGAGTAAGGATACACTTGGGACTGAAAAGAGCAGGAAGAATTCCAGGGCATCAAAGAAGTACCCCACTGAACCATTTTCTGATACAAGAAGATGCTTAGAACAACGAGAAATCATCCTAAGTCAGATGTGACCTGACAGCAAAAGAAAGAGAGAGAGAGAGAGAGAGAGAGAGAGAGAGAGAGAGAGAGAGAGAGAGAGAGAGAGCTTCATTAATGGCTACTAGCCACAGTGACTAAAGGGAACCTCCCCATTCAACCTCTGCGATACCAGCTCTAGGAGGCAACATCTAGGTAGGCCTTGGGTTCTACGCTCTCATTGGCGGCCCTGAAGGGCAACTGTTTGCTGCTGTGTTCAACAGCAAGCCGGACAAGATGGACCACTGCTCTGATCCAGCAGGGCTTTTCTTAATGATATTAAGGTGTGGTGATGGCCAGGGATTTGGATAGATCGATTTTCAAAAGGGGTGGATGGATTCATGGAGGACAGGACTACTTCTGGCTACTAGGATAGCGGATTGAGACGTCCCAGAGGTTTTGGGCCTCTGATGGGGGGACACACAACCAATGAGGACTATTGCAAGCAGGTGCCACTTGTGAGGTTTCTTGAGGCTTCTGATCAGCCACTGCTGAAAAGATGGACGCCCAGCTCGATCCAGTAGGGCTGTTCTTACACATTTGGTCCTGAGCCCATGCGGAAATTCCCCCACCCATGGCCCCCACCTAAACTCTCCTCTTTGGGACATGGCAGCAACAAAAAAGATGGAGCAGAGGCAGATCTTGGCAGCTGTGCCAAGAGGGCTCCTGGGACTGGGAATGGATGGGAGACGAGGAAGCAAAGCAGGGAAAGAAGG